>NC_134704.1:41424254-41746754 GCF_043290135.1 Rhipicephalus microplus | reverse complement strand
TTATTGTGTCCTGTTCTTCAGGCAAACAGCTAATTTTCCCCACTGCAGAAAGAAAACTTGCTTTTCATCTTATTGCTTTACATTTCACTTTTTTTTAATTTTTTGTTGTGACCAGCTGCTGTTCTTTACCATTATGTACTGAGACAACTTAAACTATAGCAGTCTCTTCCATTATGGCTGCTTGCATCTGGGATTTCCTATCACTGAAGACGATTACGAGACAAGTGTAGTTTTAGCAATGTTGTACTACACTGAATCAACTAGTCCTGAGATATTACCAAAGCAGCGTTAAAATTCAAAAAGTAGACAACGTGAGTATGGCTGCTTCAGCATGCCAGAAGAGCCAATTGAGCACCTGCATCCTAGCTTAGAAGCATCCGTGATCCCATCGATCCCAATATTTTTAAATTTAGGTGGCACATCATGAACAAACACTTTTCAATAATAAAAGTGAGAAATTCTGTGCCACAATGTGCTTTCACAGTATGCATTGTATTTGGCATCAAACAGGTGCACGAAATCAAACTTAATTCATTCTACAGCAAGCTAATAAAACGAGTAAGTTAATCCTCGGCATAATACGTCTGCATGAAGGTACAGGGCAAGCATAATATTATTCAGCACTTGGCACAGTGAAGCAGACACCACGACTAGCTGGTCTGTTTCCAATATCAGTGAAACTTTTACACCGTTGAAGCCCATGCTATATGAACTGGCATGTAACCCAATGCAATGGCCGATTTCTCCTCTACAACAGTTGTCATCACCAAAACTACTTTTCTTGTGGACAGCCGATTATAACTGTCAATTTTATTCTAGTTGCATTTTTCTAGTGACAGATTGCCTGTGTATATAGTCTTTTGCTTTAGCGTGAACTTCTCCCATGCTTGAACCAGAATTCCTACCTTTCGTTTGTCAAAATGCTACATTCCCAAGAAACACAGTATACTACCATAATTTTTGCCAAATTTTGCAACATTATACTTCACCTCCATTACACAGGTATAAAGTCTACCCTTTTTTTAGTACCTTGAGAGCAAAACAATTCAAACAAAAGAAAGTGAAAGAAAAGCACAACTGTCAGACATGCCCACCTTGGAAGACATGCCTCAGCCATCCATTGCAGGTCCATGTTGCAAGCCAAGACGGGCAGGTGGGGGTAAGGAATGGAAGGAGCAGCCTGGCATGGAAGGCCGTTTGTCATGAGCACATCTATTATCAGCTGCAGGCTTGTCTCCCACCTCACTGGCTCACCAAACAACACCACGGCTGAAAACAATGGTGGAATAACAGGTCACATGTCCACCTTGAAAACTTGTGCTATAACAGGTTCCTGTTATCAAAGTGAAATACATACTACAAACAAGAAAATATCTGAATGCCTGCTTGCCCAAGCTGAAACAAGAGACAAAGAAACAAGCAGCCTCCACGGAGTTATCAAACTTTTAGTTTGCCCAGATATACGTTACTTCTCAGAAAATATTTGTTACCAAAGATGATGTGCGAGTAGCCATAGAGTTTTCTAAAATTAACTACAGTCGATCCCGGATATATCGAACTTGAAGGGGATCGTGAAATAGTTCGATATATCGAGAATTCGGACTACCAAATATGCATATTTAGGGCCTAAATTGAAAAATTTCAGGCCTCAGACATCATTACAAGAGCTAACATAACGATTCGCTCAAAAACAAGGTGCGAACTGCAGGTTACCGCATTTTATTTAGTCCGTAAACTTCTCTTGCTTCTTGCACGCCATCAAGTTCCAGTCATCCTTAATATTGATACATAACAGCCGCTAAACACGGCTGCATGAAAGAGGAGGACGTATCAATATCATTGAAGCTTTCCAAATAAGCGAACTTAGCTCTTTCGGCCACAACGTTGATTGAATGCAAGCTTTGCAGGGCGGCAAAAGCTTGGTTAGCGGTGGAAGCGAAGGCATTGGCACATTCGTAACCGCACCGATACAACTCCGCAACACTGGCAACAGCAGCCAAAATCTTGGCATCTTTGCAGTCAGAAACATTGTCATCTGTACCTATAAAGTCGCTACTGTTCGAGATGGTGCCCGAAAACGCTGCTAAGTTGCAGAATTCACTGAGACATTGTGCGCCATTGTCAGTGGTCATGACACACCCGGAGTCATCACCTGGCCCACAAGGATTGTTTGCGAGTGTTTTACTTGACGTTGCTCCAAGCACCAGTCATAATTTTTATCGATACGTGCGGATTAACGTTCAGTTCAACTCCCGAATAACTTTTATCAGAAATTAAGGAGAGAAGGCCACAAGGTGCAAAAGACGCAACGCCGAGTTCTTCGAAGTTCTCACTGTCGACATGCTGGTCGTATCGATGTCACTGTGGCTTTGTAGCTGGCAACCGATGCTTTTAGCGGCTTTGATGCAAAATGATAAAACGAACGTAACCTCCGAGACACGCGTTCTGAAACCGAAAACACTGAAAAAATACGCGACAAGGTTGCACATCTCGAAGGCCACGCTTTTCAGGCTCGCATGCCATTGTGGGCTAACAAACAAACAAGGAAAAGGGAACCACATGCGAACATTGCACTGAGGTCACCGAGTCACTTCACATTCTCTTTCAGTGCCCTCGGCAATCGGTCTTTTGGAAAAACCCATTGCCCGCACGCTAAGACCTGCAGATCGCGCAACAAACCAGATCAGCGCGATAAAATGCTACTGCTTTTTCGTCGCCTGCGTGCACAAAAAAATCAGAACTCGTTAGAACGTGGCTTAAATTGATCAATATTTGTGAAGAAAAATGCACTTTCTGGGCTTAGGCGCAGCCCAGCGTTCAATATAGCGGATGTCCCGCTGTGCGGGAGTTTATTATAGGGATGCACCGGTCCCATGCTTTTGCATGAAAAATTCAAGATGATTTTTGAACTGTTCGATATAGCCAACAATTCTATGTATCTGAGTTTGATATATCCAGGATCGACTGTAGAGGGGACTCTGGCGCTGCGATCGTTCAGCAAACATGGGAATGACGGGTAGTAAATGCATTTGCCTAGTCTTCGTGCTTGAGGGCTTTCAACGCAGTTGTGGCTTCGTTTATTGCAGTGTGCCGGTTTTGTCTCGAACAAAAGAACAGACTTTTTTGAACTTCGTGACCCAATTAGAATTGGTGATTAAGGTGGTAAAGTTGAGATCAAGATCGCCATCTAAAAGATTAAGGTGGGCAAGCGTAACTGATAAACTATTACTGATTGTTGTTTCGTGACAAAGCAGCTTCAAGCCATGCAAAGCCAAAATAAGCATAAAGTATGAAGATCAGACTGCATGTACTACCCATCATTCCCATGCTCGCTGAAGTGCCATGCGTTGCAGCTCTTATAGACACTAACCCCAGAGTTCCCTCTAGTGTATTTATTGAAAACTCTACGAGAGTGGCCGTTCTGGTGCTGCCATCATGTTGCAAAGAGTTCAAATAAAAATGAAAATAATACTGCCGCAGTGAGCCACCATATTCTGCTTTGCTTCTACGGTAAAGTTCTGGTAAAGCACCAAAATACAGTTATCATTTGACGAGAACGTTTGCATCACACAGAAACGTACAGTATGTGTCGCAGGATGTTACTACCAGCATTTTATATCACCAGCCACATCACTAATCATTTGGTGTTTTGTGAATGTAATACTGCACTATATCATAATATTTTTTACATTATGACTACATATCATTGTAAAGATAGCTTCTAACTAAACAGGGTGGTTTACACAAGCAGTCCACCAAATGGCTTAATGAGATACATAATTAAAAGGAGCTGGAGTCATCCATTATTCGTTCTGCTTAAAAATGCTTTACTTGGCAGGTTTGGATAATGTGTGATCCTTCTGGGATTGTGTAACTTTCACCAGAATGTTGTTCAACAACCATTTTTGTATTCTGTCTCACTTCAACTCCAGCTGCCATGTATAATAAGGCCAGTGGACTCGAGATTAGGAACAGAATGTCATAGTCATGCATTAGCGTGGCCAGTGAAAACAAATGAATGTATATGTGCAAGATAAACCATGCTTACCTTCAACCCTTGGAAAGTATCGTTCATAGGGGGAAGGCTGCAAGATGATAAAAACAAGTGCACGGTACATTGAAGATGCGCAGAGTAGTTTATTTTAACATGGACAATTAAATATTGAATACAGATTACAGGTTATGTCTTTTGGTTTAGATTTATATGCTGGCAAAACGTACTTTTTCCATGACCTCTAATCAGTCATTGCTAACCTTGAAATGTGGATACAACCTGAACCAAGTCCATCCGATTTGATACGGTCATACTTATTGTTTGTTTTAATGTAAATGTCCAGTTATTAAAAACATTTAGTTTGTACTGATGCACTAGGATAGCTTTTCTAGAGGTAACAGTGTTGTATAAAACAAGGTTCTCACTTAAAAGCCCACAGAAGCTTACAAGTTATTAATGAATATCTAATCCTTAAACTTCACAAGGTATTTTCCAATTATGACCGCAGTTACAGACATGTTTGGTTTGACATCCGCAATGGCTTCAGGCCACAGCAATGAAGTGCACCCCCCCACAACAATAATAATATTAATAATAATAATAATAATATAATAATAATGGTTTTTGAAGATCTTGCATGTACAAGTTTATAAAAAAGATGGTTACCTATTTTAACCAGATAACAAAGTGCGGCTATGAGAGCTGTTAAGTTTGCAACTATTTCGTGGAGCCATCATCTTGCTTAGATAACACACCTTAATTTCTACTTTAATGCTTTGTCGAAATTGAAACAAAATTTACGATGGGCACAGTCTGCTCAGGCTTCATTTAGCCACCAATATTAAGTGTTAGAACAAAACTATAAAAGACCCCGTTAACGGCACAACATTATGACAAGATCCGCTGTTCACCTCGGTTTGTCTTCGTTTGTGGTCAACAGCGTCCAAGAGTGGAAAATGAGATCGCAAATGATCGATCGTAGAGACCTTTGTAAAACCTAGCCTGGAAAGGAGGCAAACAATACGACAGTCAATAGTATAACAAAAAAATTAAAAGCTGAAGATCTCACATGTGTATGCGGGCTTGTGTGCGGCAGAAATAGGCATTGGCACAGTTCTTGGAGTTATCAGGACATTTATCCGACAACGAAATAAATGAGACATCGAGAACAAGCTTCTCTATGGTACTCTTCCCGAGTTAGGTTACATTCACAACATCTTGCTAACCATATTTTTGGGGCGATACATAAGCCCGTGAAGCAAAAAACACAAATTTGCAACAGAAAATGAGCTTATGTTGCAGTATTGCTGTTCCCAATGCTAGCCAAACAAGTCATGGGTAAGGATGTACAGGTATACTTCATTGAGGCAAAGTTGTATGCTTACATGAAATTACTTTCACTAAAAACAGATTTGTGGAACACAGATAATGACAAACATATTCAGATATGTTCATAAGTGTGCGCAGAGTTCACTTTCAGGGCGTGCAATGGATTATCGCAGCCCCCTCCTATCAAGTAAATGTCCCCTCGTCCCCCACCTCTTCCCGGTATTATTAGTTTTAGTAGCCTATATATACACACCCACATACAAATGCACACACAAACATACATAAAGTATAGTTGAACTGCCCTGGAAAAAAATTTTTGGCTACTCCTCTGATGACCAATGACTGATCTATACACATGTGTACAGGGAGTCAAGGCAAACTAAGAAAGTGGAGAAAGGTCTTTCATTAGCAAGTGAGAATGAAGTCCAGCCTCCTCATTCAAATAATTGTAACCTAAACTTAATTTCTCCTCGTGTTTGCACACAGGGCAGCAGAAGAGTGCATAATGTAAAGAAGCTTACCCATGTGCAATGTCCACAATGGGACCTTGTCCAGAGATCAAGCAGTGCTTGTCGTGAAACTGCTGAAACATGCGCAGTGGACTGTGAGACATCACCACCTGCTGTTCTGTGATCTGCAAAGAAATCATCCAACATTCAACACCAACATCTTTTGATGAAAATCTGCTTGGCAGGGTGAAACACATTACGCATTGTCAAGTACACAAGGTGACACATTTGGAGCGAGAACTTTTCAGGCTATGTTGGTAAGTTCTGATAATTCAGCCTATTCTTCAGAGATGATTACCAATGTCCTCTTTTGGTTTTTTCACTGCTTTTATGAAAAGGAGGTGTCTGGAGAAGCTAACACACATGCAAACATTACAAGCCTCTGCTTTTCGCACTGCTTTTGCTTCCTTTGTTTGTGCGATTGTCCGAAGCTGGTAAAACTCGGAGAGGCAGAAAAATCAATGTTCGGATGACCGAAGCAACTAATCGGCTCTGCAAATAATGAAACAGTCCCACTCATGTTATCTGCCACGCTCCCGTTGGCAGGATCACCATGTCTCTGTATACTGCATTCTACACTACATGTCTCTATATACTGCATTGCATTGGTGCATACCTTTTGAGATGCAAATTCAGCTGTCTTCTAGCATTGTACTGAGTATTGAATGTTTGCACTAAAGGGTTTACATCAATCACTAAATTGATTAAAATGATTACAAAATGACGTGTTCATTGAAGTACTGACTGGACATTTTAATATTCTGCACTTGCACAAAAGTATTCTGTGAAATTTCCTATAAATTTTGTCCTCTTATGTAAAAACACTGTTAATAGAACTAATAGATGCTTATATATCCACATGCAAGCAAGCGCATCTGTGTTCTCTGTATCTAAATGATTCTTACATGTCTCTGTACACAAGATAGAACACTATATGCAAGCAGTCAACAGATATGGGTGCCTCACATGGACTCCAAGCCATTTTGAAAGTTGATCGGCTTTGTCTTGTCGCCGAGAGTTGCCGGCATTTGTAACGAATATGGTTGGCACTCGGAATCTGCCTTTGGTGTCCACCAGTTTCTGGAATGCCTTGACGGCGTGCGAGATCACTTTCCGGCCTCGGACGATGACCCCGTCAATGTCGAGGAGCAGACCAAAGTGAGCCATAGTGCCTGTCTATTTCTTGGAAGCAATAGTGCATAAGGTTTCATAGGCTGCAAGGTAAAAAAATTAAGGATGTGAGAGGGCTTGTTGGTGGTAAGACACTGTAAAACTTGAAGCACACAAGGCATGAATAAAGAAAGTGACAACAGGACGATGCTCTTACTTCCAACAGATTGGTTATCGAACAAGGGTGAAACAGACGTGTTGACCAGTTGTGCGCAGGTGCTGCTGATTGATTGATATGTGGGGTTTAACGTCCCAAAACCACCATATGATTGAGAGATGCCGTAGTGGAGGGCTCTGGAAATTTCGACCATCTGGGGCTCTTTAACCTTCACCCAAATCTGAGCACACGGGCCTACAGCATTTCTGCCTCAATCGGAAATGCAGCCACAACAGCCCGGATTCGGTGCTGCGACCTGCGGGTCAGCAGCCGAGTATTTTAGCCACTAGACCATCGTCGCAGGGTGAGCATGAGCCGAGAGTCCTTGATGAACCAACAAAGCAAAATCAGCTAGAACAATACTAAGAAGGTGGGTGCAGATGGTTTCAAGCATTGTCCCATCGTCACTGTCTTTGTTCGAGTTTTTCTTTCGTGCACTACAAAGTTCGCCCCAGGAAAGGCTGTCTAGTGAGCATATCAACACAGCAAACAGATGTGAAACTACCCAGACGTCCAGGTTTTACAACATACTGGAATCAGATTAATTCATTTTTTGTGTGTCTACAATGTGAGGCAGTTGTAGTGGAGACTGCGGTTCCTTTTAGTGTTCAGCTAATTCATACCACGCAAATGTTTTCGAATTTCACCTTTATAGAAATGCAGCCACCGTGGCCAGGAGTCGAACCCTGCTCCTTCAGCTTAGCAGCGTTGCACGTCAGCACTAAGCCACCACGGCGGTTTACACCTAGTTTGCATGTACAATTCTGAATTGTATTAGCAATACTACCGGCATGTGTGTTGGAAGAGGCAGGCATGCTACATGATTTCAATATATTACTATCAAACTGACAATTTGAAATGTCAAGCGACCGTAGAAAAGCTAGTTAAATAGGCAAGTGCATACGTGTGTGCTCTTGATAACGCTGCAGGCGCTTTAACATACAATAAAAGATAGAACGAAGTTCACAAGTAATCAGCGAACGGCGGCACTCGAAAGAGCACCGCAAACGACCTTGCAGGCAAAGAGGTTGCCGGCAAGCAAACGACGGCGATCGAATTAAAGCAGTCGCTGCGTTCGTTCATCCACAGCGAGTGAGCTGCTTGGAATGTGTAGCGAAATCGACACGTCATAAATTACTGTGAGATCACGGTTCGCGCCGAGCTGCCGAGAAAAAACGCAGCGGGAGCATTGCTAAACAGCTGTATCTCGATTACGCAATCAGCTCTCGCCCGATGCTGGCAGCGGACTCCTTGCTCAAGGTTGAGAGATGCTTGCGCCAATTTAGCGTCGTTACGGGCTTTACGTCTACACATACAGTTAAGCAAACACAGGAAATGCGACGCGGCTTTGCGGTTCGTGTCAACAAGACAGCGTTTCTCGAGCATAGCGAGACAGCGAAATGGCAAATGAGCTGTCCAGCAGACGCGGCATATCAGCTGATTCAATCGGCAGAGAAAGGAGCGCTTCGGATGAGGACCGAAAAGTCAGCGTAGCGCACCGTGACAAGCTGTATCTGTTCAGCGAAACACGCTGGAGACTCGATAGGTGATATTCGATATCATTACGTGTTTACGCGAAGTTTAATACCATCAGATCGCACATTTTCGGAAAGCGGCCTGTCTGACCGAACCAGAGAGGAGGAGGAAACCACGGGAAAAGCCCCTTTTATCCGCTTTGCCCCCCCCCCCCCCCCCCCAAGGCGGCAGTTCACTGAGGACGACTGAACAATAGAGGCAGCGTCTTGCCTTTTCCTGTGAGATTCCAGGGTCACTTTGAGTCCTTGACGAAGCATCAGACTCGCGCTCCTGGACTCCGTAGTGCTGTTACTAGGTTACACAAATCGGCTTGCACTACCTGCCATGGCGACTGAGGAGTTCTCGCACCGATCCAAAGGAGAGGTGTGTGCGCCGACAGCCAATCAGGTGCTCCGGTTTCATTGACGTCACGTTTTGAGCAACTTTGACAAGCGGCGCGTGTTTTTTGTTTCTCTGTATGAATTTTTCGGTATGACGTCCGCCGTTGCAGGGACGTCTGGCGATGTCGTGCGTGGTACCGTCTGCCGAGGCAGTTGTGATTATGCCTATGCCGCGAAGCGAGAGATGGTGCGGTGTGATAAACAGGTTGCAGCACGTCGGAGTTCGTTACGATTCCGTCCACGCTTGTGTGCGCCGTCGTACGATTTATTCGTCGGGTTTCTTCCGATATGTCGCTTTTTTATCGCGTTTTACGGGCCGATGCAATTCGTTGAGAGGCGTTTCACCGCACCGACAGCACTTGCCCATTTACAGAATAAGCTTCCGAAGCGTTTTGTTGCATGACACAAACAAGTGTAGGTAGTAAACAAGCAAGTGATTTGTTTCCCCGGAAGCTAAAATTAGAGCAGTCGAGAGTTGGGGCAAAACGGCAGCGGGAGGCGAGAATAGCGTTTTTTCTTTTTTGCGGTTGTTGGCTTCATAAAACTCCCACAGACTTTTGTACATGCCGTTCATATCTCTTAGAACGTGAACTTAATTCTGTTTCGACTGCATCAAAATAGCACTCATGAGCTGCCGGCGAGATCAGCTGGAAACGAAACTAAAGCTCAGCCACGGAGCAAGGAATTCCTCCATTGCCTCTGCCAAATGACTGACTCTGACTTGCCCACCAATCCAACGCAAGTAAGCAGCCGATCTGCACTCGGCTACTTGTCCATTCTCGTATGTGTTATGTGTTTACTCGCGGTTTTCCCGTTCTCGTTTCGCCACTTTACATTTCACGCTTTTTCCTGCAACCTCTTTCCTCCGTTGAGGCAAAGCTCACGGATCCAGAAGCCTGTTTCAGACGAGCATATACTGCGCAGTCGGACGGTTAGCGGTGCGGAGTCGTCGTTCGGTTTCGTCCCAGGCGTAATCGCGCGGGTAACCGAGAGCGATGTTTCTAATCGGACTGACTGGAGGCATCGCGTCCGGTAAGAGCACGGTCGCCAGCATCTTGGTTTCGCTCGGAATCGATGTCATAGACGCGGACAAGATCGCCCGTGAAGTGGTCGAGCCCGGAAAGCCCGCCTGGGCCAAAATTCGTCGCGAGTTCGGCTCCGAGGTGCTACTCAGCGATGGCCAACTCAACCGTCCCGCGTTGGGCCGGATCGTTTTCAACGATCACGACAAGAGGCGAAAGCTGAACCACATCACCCACCCGGAAATACACAAGGAAATGGCCTTCCAGAGCTTCAAGCTATTCCTCAGGGGTCGCCAGTTCGTGGTGGTCGACGTGCCGCTGTTGTACGAGACCAAGACGATGCTGCGCTTTATGCACAAGGTGATCGTCGTGAAGTGCTCCTCCGCGCAGCAAATTGAGCGGCTCATGCTGAGGAACGGCTTCACCGAGGAAGAGGCGAGAAAGCGCATCGACTCTCAGCTCCCATTGGAGCAGAAGTGCGGCCTAGCCGATTACGTCATTGACAACACGGGCGATGCGGAGGCGTTGCGTGCCCAGGTTGAAGACGTCGTTCGCCAGCTCAGAGGATCGTGGGCGCATTGGAAAGTGCGCGGCGCCGTACTGGTCCTTATGGTGGGACTGTTAACGGGTGTCACGTGGTTGATAACTCGCGTCTCTAGTGCACTATAATTTTAACCCTATAACCTTGCCACGTAGTCTCACCCTTCGTGGACACTGCAACGTGCTTTCTCGAAAGCTTCCGAATCTTTCTGTACCTGACTGCAGTAGCGCTAGGACAACATTATCAGGTTCCATTGCAATCCTTCAAAGCCTGAGGAAGTGAATCACATATGCTAACGCTTCGAAATTTTTGGCATAAGCATATACTACTGTATGCCTTGGAAGCTTGGGAAAGAACTATGCCCATCTACTACTGGCATTGCAAGCTCTAGACATTAATCAAGTACTCATGACATGGAAACATAATCGTAATGTTAAATAATATATTTTAGTATTGGTACAAGGTGTATATACACAGGGTTTTATAGCAAAAATATTTTTGTATTCATGTACAAGTTGTGGTATAAAGTGATTAATATATATATTATCTGTGATTCCAATTGGCTATGTCCCGTGTCATTTTAGACGGGGGGACATCTAATTTTTGGATGAATGATGGAATTCCTTTGATGCACTACTGGATTTAGAACTGCAACTGTGTCTCGATAACGATGAGATGTCGATACTGCTGGGCGGACTTTGATGCGTCATTTCACCGAGCTTCTTCACCAGTGTGACCATCTGATCCATCTGTTGGCACTGCTGTACATCTAACCGATCCAGCTTTTCTTTCATTTCTGTAATGCTCCACAATGCTGCACTTCGCTGAAAAAAAAAAAACAGTAGTGGAACAAATTAGGCAACTACACTATCTTTGGTATTGTTGAAATTAATATAAACAAACAGTGCAATCTTGGAAAAAAATCACAGCATATCCACAGAGTGAATGATGAAGAGTGGGGCAAAGCGTCCGTGCATTTATCCGTCCGTGTGTCTGTTCGTCTGTGCATGCGTCCATACGTGCAATCGCGTTCGAGAATGCAGACGGCGCGCAGGTAACACCGATGAGACCCGAGCCAAGGAAGCCGAGCGCGAGCGTCTTCAACGCGCTCATCGCTTTGCTTCGTCTATACCCCACCAACGATCCGCCATGTACGGCGACTATCCTGAAGAGTGAGAGAAGCACCCATTCTTTGCATATCCAGGCACAGCCCGCGCAGCAGCCCATCGGAGAGTAGAGGTACAGCGCTATCTAGAATATCCTCACTCAACTGCAGTTTGTAAGTACTTCTATGAGACAGTGCCGTCTATTATACTGTTTGGGAGATACTGCCTTCTTTTCTTTCTCATCTCTTCTTCTCTCGGTTACGCGTGACGCATGACAAGGTTAGACTGCGAGGAGCTTCGCCCCTAAAACAAGAGCAGAATGAGTTAGAATTGTTGGCTGTTTCCTAGATAAGATTTTCTTGTTTACGTTTTAGGAAAGAAGGAAGCTACAGTAGCACAAACTTGCGAAGAAAGTTGGTTGAAGGTTTGTTGAGATATCACTATCATCAAATACAAATGACATGGTTTGTAAGTGCTACAGAAGGAGGTCCCAAGGTAAATACCATCAGGGAGACCTCCTATTGAGAATGTATTGATGAAATACAGGGCACACAAGTGACGACAAGAAGTGCATTATGAAGCGTGAATTTCTTAACAAAAACAGAAAAGCAAAAGCGCAAATAATTTTAAAGTTGCTAGGCATAGAACATCAACAATAACGAAAAACTTGTAAATAACACACATATTCCAAAGAGTTAAATCAATCAAAGAAAATGAAGAAACACAAGGTAAAAACGCTGAAAAAATGTTAACATGAAAGCTGGGAGAAATGGTTTCTTAATGTCACTTATAATATTTTTATATTATGACAAACTTTATTGATCAAGGGAAGAAAGTTTCATAGGCAAATACCTGAAAAAAGCGCTATTTGCCATAGTTCGAGTGTACTATCGGCAACAGTAAGCTAAGATCAGAGGAGAATCTAGTCAAATTTGTGTTTGCTAGGAAATAGGGTAGGATGCTTTCTAGTTCAACGTCAAGATGATGTGCACAAAAAATGAGAATACCCAGTTTCAATGAGATGGAACAATTCGTGGGGAGAATGCCGAGATTGCAGTACATGGGCGTGGCAGACTCCCTCCAGTGACTGAAGGTGATAATTTTTATTGCTTTATTCTGCAAGTGAGCAAATCTTGGAGAGATGAATCCTGTAAGTGTTTCCCCAGGAAGAACAGCAATATGTTGAATGACTATGAATGAAGGCGAAGTATAATGCACGATGAATGTGCAGTGGAAAGAAGGGGCGAGTTTTAATTAAAACAAGAATGCCGAAAGAAATTTTGGACGAAGTTGCTGCGATGTGTTTATTAAACTTTAGGTAAGAGTCAATGGTAACACCAAGGAACGTCGTCGTATCAGAGGGGTGAATAACATGCGAGTCAATTGTTAGAAATGGCATAAATGTATGGTCTTACGTGAGGAATAAAATAGCATAAATGTAATTTTCAGTGGGTTAATTTCTATGGCAGTTTTGAATAGTTGGTGTAAGCAGAGCTTTGTGTGATCCGGAAGGATAGGGCAGCTATCACGATATGCATAATGGACATCGGCAACAAATTAACCCCACCAAAGTTAGCCAAGGCACTGGTGATTAATACCACTTTCACTAGCTGCAGTGTGTAAGCCTCTTAGACATCTCAGAAGTGTCACGTAAGAGGACACATGCTTAATTGTAAATTGCATGTTAGTTCCAGCTATCTAAGAGAACTCCTTGGCATTAGCCCAAGAAAAATATGCAAGTCTTTATGGCTTAATGGTTAGAGCTAAGGGCGGTTCTGGAAGACCACAAGGTTTTATTGCACAATCAAGGACACACTAATTTTTGTCTTCAGTGTGGGCTATTCAGCCAGACAGCAGCACACTGCAGCTTTGGTTAGCAAAGTCTTGAAAGATGCACCAGTATAACTTAGCTTTAAGATTTCTTTTCGCCCCCTCGTCTGAGAATTTAAAATTCTTTCGGTTCACCCACTTTACCTCTGCACTTACGAAAAGTGTTCGGCAACAATTCTTTCGACAGTTTCCAGAATTCTATCCTTTATAGCAATGATTTCCTTATTAGATTGTGAAATAAGATTCTTGCACGGCATGTTGTAATCTGAAGAGTATGACTATCCAATTGCAGTTGTTATAACATGCTTGATATGTGCATATGTATTGACTGCAACAAAAAATAAGGTTAGTTGAAAGTTTGAGCTCATCGCTGTCTTCTGTGGCCATGTAAGTAAGTGCGCAATAATTTTTTACTGTCAAGTATGAACCAACTCGTGCAGCAGTAAGCTTTATCGAAGGCGTTAAGCTAGGCGGTCGGCAAGACAGAAGTAACACTGTGCGACACTTATCCTTTATAAGAAGCTTCCATTCAGCTGGCATTGCATGGAATGTGATGGGGGAGGGGCCTTTCAGTGGTTGTATATTCTAGTTAATGCTCACACGATCCATTACCTATTGCTGCGTTGCATGCAGTAGTAAAGTACACATCATTAACAATCAAAGACCTAAAACAAAATGTGAGAGAAAGTGCAGGATCTCGCAGCTTGGAAAAGAACATTACAAAAAAACTTGCAACTCATATGACTAAGCTTAAGATCCCTTAAGCACGTGTGTGACGTTTTTTATATCTTTCATTTATTCAAGTGAAGCCTCACATTACCACTGATAAGGCACCACAAAATGCTAATTGGCAGTTTCTTCAAACAAAAAAATGCATGTTGAGGTAATGGGACCAAGGAATAAATGTACGTACAGTCGACCACAAAAGTTTACAGACCATGCGAGCACATGGCCAAAAGTCTCTTTGCGACACTTCCGCTACAGCACCCGAGCAGCAACCCTCTCATTATCTATGGCCTGTCTATTTTCTGACTGGGTAGAAATAATTTTCACCTTTCACTTTTTAATGTACCACACTTTTTGGCACATGCATCGACGTGCTTCTGCCTCGAGAGCACTCTATGCGCATAACTGTCATCAGTCGCAATCTTTATCAGAAAGTGATGACTTGCCCATGAAACGCCGTTCGAGGCACAGCGCGATAGCTTTGATCCTGCTATGAAAATAGAAATGTGACGTTTATACAGTAGATAAGCGCTTTGCGTGAAAACTGCGAACTAACAATGCATTACACAGCAGTAGAAAATATAAAGGCTAGTGAATAACAAGGAAGAGCCGTTTTTGGTCTAGCACGGTGGTCGACGGTCGATGGCGCACCACTAGGTGGCGTGAACAGACAGTTTGGAACACGCTTGTGTGGTCCGCAACCTTCTGTGGTTGACTGTACATGCTTACTCTGCTGTCTTCAACCTCCACTCTCTCTTTATCAGCCTCTGTGCTAACTTGAAACATCAAAACAAAGGGACTCAATGTCGAACAAATTGTCAGTGTTTGCATTGCTAAACTGTGTAACACGTTGTGTAAAGGAATCCCAGACTTGTAAAACTGTTGATTGGTCTTTTTTTTTTACTGCATTTTGTTTAGCAAAGGCACATTTTCAACATGCAATACTCTATAAAGCTATTCTCTTGACCGTACTTACATCGTTTGAGCGACATAAGGAGCCAGTGGTCCTCCCTGGAAGAGTGGGAGGCAGTTCGAGCAATGAGCGAAACTCAAGTTGTTGCCTTCTTAACTTCTTCAGCTCATCCTGGAGCTCCCTGTATATATCTGGAGGTACACTCTGCCTGCAATGCAATTTTTTTAGTGTGAAGGCATAACCGAAATGAGTAACCAGCCACTTCCCTCAAAATAACCAAAAGAATATATATTCTGTGACACGTTTCAATTCTGCTTTGCCCCTACACAGTTCTGGGACGAACATCTACCAGTCAGTTAATTGCATGGCACTTATTCCCGTGCCAACCGACTGCCACTGCCACACAGCTGAGATTATTCATGTATCTCGAATGAAACATTTCGTAATTTGTGCTTCTTCGATTTACAGCCAGGATGGCTGCTCTAGTGTGTGGAAAATTAGTGTGGTCATTCGTCTTCGTTCTGCATACATGTTTATCACGGTGTGGTGCTGTTCTTTGTCATTAAGTATGGCGACTAGTTTTAACTGTGATCTGTGCCTTGAGTGGGATTAACTTTTGGTTGCAATAAAGGTTGTGTCTCGGTGTACGTGCCATCAAAATTCAGCAGACACCTTGAAAGGTTGTACGTCAAATGTCAACTGATGGCTTCTTAGCAGATGTGAGAGATACATTCATTGGTTAGCTTTTTCATTAATGCTTCAAGGCACGTGAGGGCAGTGCTTCATGGAAATGCGAGAGTGTGCCACACAGGTGACCTTCAATCTTATTATGTAATGGAACAAAGGCCACACACTGAAGGTAACACGGCATCGAAGATAAAAATATGAGACAGTACTTTAAAATGTGAACGAATAAAAATGTCATTGTGGCTTTCAGCTTTCAGGACTAGTTCATTAATTGTATCAAATGATAACAGAGTGCTAGGAATATAAACGAGGAAGATACGCTACTGTTGCATCTTCCTATGACACCTTTTGGTAAATGGTGGCTAGCGCTATGACACCGTTTGGGGAATAAAAATGTGTAGCGAGAAAAATTCCACTTGCAATTCGAACTTGTGAACTGTGTATTGTGGAATCATTGATCCGCCCCGCCGTATCTTTTGATATACATTTCAATTAAGTCACCACCATAGGTCGGAAAAACTTGTGGAGCTTACTCAGACTCGTGAAAATTTTCCTGAGCCGGGCTCACTCGGACTCACACTGGCAAACATTTTCTTTAGCCGGACTCACCAAAACATTACTCACCTGAACTCACTCAGACTCGTAATTCGATCTGAGTCCGAGTGAGTCAACTTATGAGTCCGTCAGCCTAGAAGTAGCTTTTTCGATCGCGGTGTCAATGCACTTTAAGACCAATATTTCATGTAATCGGTGCTTTTCTTGCTGCCATTTGCATCTTCGAAAACGAGTTTTGAGTGCTTCCAGACTAGTAAGGTCATTTTTCTTGAAAGAGATGAGAGCATAAGACACAATAATGAACAAATTCCCTGGAAGAGTTGGTGGGTGGGGGGAGGTCAAGGCACTCCCATAGGTAATTTACGGCTGTAATTGATAAATATTGAAATGGTGTACAAACCACACTGCTTTAGAATACCTATGAGTAAATGCGAATCCATATAAGGCTGATAGCAATGCTGAAAATGACTAGATAGAACCTTATGTCGGCAAAACAAAATGTAACTCATTCAGACTCGCTCTAGAAATGTATCTTGTGCTTAGGACTCACTCTGACTCACCAAAATGTTCCTGAGCCGAATTCACCTGGACTAACACGCAAATTTGATTCCACCGGACTCAGACTTGCGAAAATATTAATCACTGAAACTCGGACTCGCAGCTCCGAGTCTGAGTGAGTCGACTCGTGAACGAGTTCGCCGATCTACGGTCACCAGACTGACCACTGTAAATTTTGGCAAGAATACCTGGGAATTGATGAAGAAGTGTCCAGCAGTAACTATCTTGAATACATCCCTACTCACTTATTGAGTAAAAACACAGAACAAAGTGCCTTGCTAATTCCTCTAGCTGTGGCTGCAAATGAGCTCGTGTGGCTGCAAATGAGCACGCGTGTCGTGCGTCTGCAAATGAATCTTCCTTTGTGTTTGTGCATTCAATAGTTAAGCACTAGGTTGTGCACATTGCCTGCTTTTCTCCATTGCTGTGGGAGTGTTTGTCCGAGAAGTGATCTGATTTGTGTTATAATAAATTTGTTGACAGTCAGGCATGTGATGTGAATTCGTCGGCACAAGCGGCAGCTCTTTTCTGCATGAACTGTTCATTTCGGAGGCGTATAGCAGAAGAAGCTGTACTGTGAGTCCTCTACTTACCTTACGTGACCAATTTCAGCATGCTTTTCTTGGATTTCCGATTTCAGGCTTTTTATCTTTGATCGGTACGAATGCACAGCCTTTCGGTACTCCCTGTTTCTCTTCATGACGCCAGGAGAGGCATAGAAACGAAAGCAATGCAAAAGAAGAAGTATGAAAGTAATATGATTTACACGATGAACTTACAGTGTTCCTGTAAGACCCGCAGGTCACATGATTAAATCCTGGCCACGGTGACTGTATTTTCAATGGAGGTAAAAATACCAAAGGCTTGTGTACTTGGATTTAGGAGCATGTTAAAAAAACCCAGGTGGTCAGAATTTCTGGTGCCCTCCACTACGACATCTCTCATAATCATATCATGGTTTGGGGCTGTAACACCTTTAAAGTATGTTATATATTGGCATTCCTATAAGTTTAATAGTAACAATGATGTATTCTCACCATTTATTACCACATATAAATATAATGGCTTGCAATAAGGGAAAGCAATGCTGTAATATTCAAAGATTCAATGCACAAATCAACCAGGAAGAAAAAATAACATAAAGATATCAGAAACTAGGTGTAGACCAAACCAAATTCACTCTTAATGATTTGTATGCAATCATTTATACTTAGTTTTTCCACTAGTGTGCATAAAAAAGGGTTTAAAGGCATGGCTTGTAACAGTCTGGTCTTCAAAAGAAGAAGCACGGGAATTATATGATCTTGAGGCTCCCCAAAAAGGACATTTTTCATTGCTACAATATGCACTATCAATGCTCTCCACACACCGGAGCTGAACAACACGTATAAAATAATTTACTTTGACATGAAAGTCTTTGTCACCCAGAATCTGCTAATAAACATTATCACAATGAGTCAATACAGTTTACCGATTTTACAAACTCTGCATCCTGCGTGATACCTAAATCGCAGAAATCGCTGGACGACAATTCACTCATTTTTTACGTGAACCACATGCAACAGACAGCGAATAACAGAGCTGCTGCTAGTACATCACGAGCTGCCATGTTTCCGTGACATCAGACTTGCATTGAAAAGTCCCTCGTTACCAAAAACAAAAGTGCTTTGATGAAGTAGCGGTATTAAGGATACATGCAATGAAATTTCAAGCTCTGCTGCGCTCTTTATAGGGTCCCCGACACTTGTGTTTTTATTTTAGAGCAACAAGCTGAAAATATTATTTAAATTTTGTGTCAGCACTCCTTTAATAGTGTTGACAATTTTCCAGCAGCTGCTCTTGTAAAATATGTATCGACAGTATACATATGTTATGGTAGCTGGGAAATGGTGGAATGCCATGTAATTTCAACACTACCTCATCATTGTATGAATGATCAGATGTCTAAGACCTGCTCAAAGCTTGTGTTTTTATACTCATGTGAGCATGCAAGGTTCGACTCACTTGCTTCAAAGCCCTCAATTTCCAGTTGAACTCTTTATGGGCTTGCCGCAGCTCAGCTTCAAGCTCCTCAATTCTCTTCACAAAGTCGTATTTCTCTTGCTCCCAGGCCAACTTCATCTGCATACCAGTCCTGTCGCTTTGCTCCGAGAGTTTAATAGTATTGACCTGAGCAGCCTGAAAGCATGCATGCGCATCTGTTAGTGATGTTCTTATGGCATCTCAGTGATTATAAGTAAACCAGAACATTTAACAGGTTGTGAATAGGGACAAATTAAGAAAAAGCACCAGGTTTCCCCATTTACTTCTTTTGTTGTCTGCAATATGCTTCATTTTCTGAAACCCACCAAAAAATGTGATGACAATGCAGAACCAACGCCTGCTCTCCTGTAGCTCTGTGATGCACCTAAAATTATAAAAGCTAGTAAAACATCAATCAAATTATTGAATGGTTAGACTTAAAGCTTATCAAAATATTCCTTAAACCACACTTTTACAAATCAATTCAGCATGTATTCAATGGCTTTAATAGCTTTTCTGTTAACAATGCTTCAGTGATTTAACACGGATAAACTAGAAGGTTATGTTGGATGACAATATATAGCAATGATGATGCAGTTTTTCAAGTTGGGACTGAACGACCTTGCTGCACTAAAATGGAAGAAATTACAGGCACGCACGATCTGTTTGAAGAACGTGCAGCTATTTAACTATGCTTGATGTAATGTTTCAGACCAAATACTGTGTCGTCTGAATCTTCTTGTTCCTTTTGACATTTTGAAAACATGGTACCAATACCACAATAAATCTTTCTAAACTTAGCGTGAACACAAGTGTTCGATTCACCAGGCACAAAGAAGTTTGGACTGTACCCACCCCAAGAACTTTTTATGACAAACAATCATTGTCCTACAGACTACCTTCTTTGTTAAACCGCGAAGATTTTGATCCTTCCTCTAAACAAAACTGTCAGATGAAACACTTCGCCCAACTGATACATTATCCTCAATGATACATCTCTCAGAATTTATGCCCATTCTTTCCTTTCTATTATTGCTTTTCATGTTCATGCCACTTCATGACCATACATTTGAACTACTTTCTTTTTATCTTAGCACTGTTTTCATAAGCTTTTTGTATTTCTTTTTTATGATGTTATACCTATATGTTTATTTCATATTTGTTGTGCATGATTGACTGCCATTCCTGCTGCTTTGTCAACTTGTGAACGGGGTCAGGACCTCGTCAAGCTCTTGAGCTTTTAGTCCTGTCCTCCACCTTATCTAAAGGAAATAAAATGATTGATTGATTGATTACCAGTCAACAGAGCCACAAGTGCAAAAATATGAATTTGTTTACATCAGTAATTAAGAGATTAAGACAAACTTCTCTGACAAGTTAAGTCCCCAAAAGAAATCTTGCGCGTACATTTTCAATGAAGGAACCACCGAGTACCTGCAGTTCAAGTTGAAGAGCCTCAATTTTTCTTGTGAACAGCTCCTTCTGCTCCTGCAAATCCTTGAGCGCTGCATGACTTTTTTCAAGTTCCTCCTCAGACAGAGCCAGACGTCTTTGCAAAACTTGGTTCTCAGCAGCAACATTGTTTGTATCTTCCCGTGCACTTGACACTGCCTTCAGCTTGGCCTTCAGTGCAAGCACCTCTTCCTCAAATTCCTGTCTTTGGCTGTCCTGCGCTTGCTTTAAATGCTTAATCTGCTTTTCACTTTCACCGAGCCTCTCAACTGCGGCTGCTTTGGCAGTGGCGATTTCTTTGAGTTTAGCTTCCAGAAGAATCTTTTCAGATTCGAGTCTTCTCGCACGATCCCAGTCCTTTGCTCTTGTGGCATGGTGTTTTTTTTCAAGCTCCTTCTCTTTCTCAACCAAGAGCTGTTTCTGGTCAGCGGTGCCTTTAATGGCTATCTCGGCATCTGCTTTGGCACCTGGAAAAGAAGGAAATGTCTCGTTTCTGTATCGCACAGCTCTTACAGGTGATTTGCAGGCTGTAGTGGCACACAAACAATGTAGGACTTACTTGCCAGCTCCAAAAAAGCTTTCTCGTATTTGGCTTCAAGCTCAGCCCTTTGGTGGACAGCATCCGTCCTCAGCTGTAGAATTTCGGCCTTGTGTTTATGTTCAGACAGGCATATCGTGTTTTTTAGGCTGAGCTTCTCTTCTTCAGAAGATATGAGTTGTTGCGAAAGTTGGTTTATCTCTTGTCGATATCTGGGCAGCATCTCCTCCAGTGCCTCTCTTTGGGACAGGGCACCTTTGAGCTTTGTTTCTATGATTTTGTTGGATTCCTCGGCAAGTGCGAGCTCTTCGACATGTTTCTGTAGAGCTGCTTGTTTCTCCAGAGCAAGGTCATGTTTTTCATTTCTCAATTCCTTCAATTCAAGAAAAACACTCTTCAGCTTGCCTCGTAAGTCTGCATTTTCTTTCTGCACATCAAGGAGCTGCATCAGAACATCTTCTCCGCCAGCATTGCTTTTCTCGGTCTTTAAACTTTGGATTTCCACTTTGAGTCGATTCACCTATTGAATGACAAACAGTGAATGAATGGTTGTAAATTGTGCAATTTTACACTTGCTAGAGGTTTTAACGTAAGGTGTGACCCATTTAATACAGTACCTCAGCTCTGTATTTGAGATTCTGCTCCTGAACAGCTCTCTGGTGGTTTTTTTCTGCACTTTGTAACATAGATTTCATGTTTGTGAGCTGAACATTCGCTTCGTGCAGGGCTGATTTACATCTTTCATGGTTTGTCTGAAGCTGCTTTGTGTAGTCTGCAAAACTGTTACGAAACTCCTCTTCTATTTTTTTCCGCAGATCATCCTCGCAAATAGAGCTTAACTGAAAGAAAACAAAAAAGTACACGGATCACGCATTATCGTATCACGTTGTCTAAACCTATCGCCCGAAATTTGTAACACTTTCCTTACCTTTACACGAAGCTCTTTAATTGTGGCCTCTTTTTCTGAAATAATCCTGTCGGCTTTTTGCAGTATGTTGACATGATTGGACCGGACGTCTTGAAGGGACTGCAAAGTGTTCTTCAAGTCCTTTTGGAGCCTCACGTAATCTTCTTGAAGACTGATCAAGGAAATACCACGTTCACGCTTTCAAAATATTACTGTACTCAGTGTACTTACCTCACATGGGCAGCTTTCAGTTTTTCAAACGAGTTCCTGTGCGAGTCATCTGCGGGGTGTTTTTCGTCGTAGTTTGGGACATCATCTATATCGTATGGTGAAGGGTTTAGCGTCATTATCTTGCTTGCGTTACGCGCTGAACTACTCAGCTACATTCAACATAGATGCGGTACTGAGACATTATTTCCGTGCACGCGGATTTCAACCGTTGGTTCGCATCGCGTATCCACAACAAAGTTCATAACAACCGCTACAGAGGTAGCGCCATCTACAGAGCACTTGCTTTGCCGCATTGCATGTGCATTGATGAGTTTGTTGCGATATACTAGTGTATATTTCATGTTCTATAGCAGTAACTTTTGCCATTTAGTGGCCCTTGAGCGATAAAGGTTCAAATGCGGCGAACAGCAAACGACAAACTAGCAACAACAAACCGTATCAACCCAGCAGGCCACGCGGCCACGCTACGCCTAGCGGCGTAGCCGAGAACTAGAGCGCGCAAGTTGATTAATTCGCTCGATCCGTGAAGCAACCGAGAACTGCCCACGCAAGGCACGGGGTCACTCAAAGCTTGTTGGCGCTAAGTGGGGGGCGCGATGTCGACGCTCAAGATGTTGCTCATCAGTGTTTTTGCAAGAACAGACTCGAATGAGGACTGAGGCGGCTCTCCGGACATCGGCATCTGCGCCTCGTCCGCTATGCAACTCCCGTCGATGGCCCGATTCTCCGTTTGATGCGTGCCGCGTGCGGCAAAACGCCACCACTCACTGACGTGAACACGACGTTTGTGCAGCCAAGATGAAACAGACCTCTTCGTCGGACTCGGGAACTGCCAACACAACCGATGTTTGCGCGAACGACGATGCTGCTGTCAAGAAGCCATGCAGAGTGTGGTTGGTGCCCGCTTGGATAGCGTTCAGCTTTGTCGCCGTGCTGGTGATCGCACTGGGAATGCTTGCATTGTGTTTGTTCAGAGTGAACGCTCTTGAAGGAAAAGTTGCGAGCTTGGAGGAGCGCACGTACCAGCTTGAAGTCCGGAGTGATGGCCAGGCGGCTGACCAGCTCTCATCGGCGTTCCTCGCAGCGAGACGGCGAAGACGGCGGCGAGACGTCGAGCCCGCCTGCCTGTGTCCTCCAGGACCACCGGGACGACGAGGTAGACGTGGAGCGAAAGGTGAAATAGGAGAACTAGGCCCTCCTGGTCCGCCTGGGCTCCCGGGTAAACCAGGCTTTCCGGGCGCAATTGGCATCGACGGCCCTAAAGGCGAACCGGGCCCCATGGGACTTCCCGGTGTGGCAGGATCGAAGGGCGACAAGGGGGACAAAGGTGAAGGCGTCGTCGTGCGTTCAACTAAAGGCATGAAAAGGTCAGTGACTCGGCTGCATGGTGGCACGCTTGGATACACTGAAGTAATCGCCATGAAAGGTGCTCCTGGGGAACCGGGACCGCCAGGCCCTCCTGGACTTCCGGGGTTCGATGGAAGAACAGGACCGCCAGGGGACGTGGGGCCTCCTGGTCCGAAGGGTGACAAGGGCGACCACGGCTTCGTCGGCCTGCCTGGGGACCCGGGCATTCCCGGTCTTCCCGGCCCGAAAGGAAATATTGGTACGAACGGCCGTGATGGGCCCCGAGGTGAGAAGGGAGACCCTGGCGGCCCGGGCACTCCCGGTGTGGACGGTGAGAAGGGAGATAAAGGAGAACCCGGGTCGGTTGTGACAACAGACGGTGTTTCCATTCCCACTTCTTTCGTGCAGGGCCCCCCTGGCCCACCAGGTCAGAAGGGTGAGGCGGGTTCGAAAGGGCCGGTGGGGCCAAAGGGAGAGAAGGGGGATGAGGGTAAAAAAGGTAAAAGGGGTCGAATTGGCATTTTCGGCAAGCCGGGAACAAAAGGCGAGAGAGGAGACCTTGGCCTGAAGGGGGAACGTGGAGTAACTGGTGAGAAAGGAGAAAAGGGCAGTTCTGGTGACCCAGGCCCTATTGGTGAGCCGGGAGAGATGGGGCCACCCGGTGCCATGGGTTTAATGGGCGAAATGGGGCTGCAGGGGCTCCCAGGCCTTCCTGGCTATCCGGGCCCCAAAGGTGAAAAAGGAATTCAAGGGGATTACGGGCCACAAGGAATGATGGGACCGCCTGGGCTCTCAGGCCCTCCGGGAAGGCAGGGACCGAAGGGAGACAAAGGTGACAAAGGGGAATCGTCAGTAGCCAAGTATGCGAGGCACACTCTTTTGGGGGCCATGGATGACAGGGACTTTTCCATGATAGGTGGGCCTCCTGGTCCACCTGGCATGCCTGGGGAACCTGGTCTTCAGGGGCCGCCCGGTATCAAAGGGGCCAGAGGAGCAGACGGGCAGAAGGGAGAACCAGGAGAAAAGGGTGAAGCAGGCACTTCTGGTCCTTTGGGCCTCCCTGGACCTGCTGGTTCGAAAGGAGATCCAGGGAAACCAGGTTTTGATGGAAGGCCTGGCTTAACTGGTGAACGAGGTGAACAAGGACGCAAGGGCGACAAAGGGGAACCGGGAATGCCTGGACTAGATGGCCTTCCAGGTCATCAAGGGGAGCCTGGTATTCCAGGTCTTAGAGGCAAACCTGGGCGAAAGGGGGATAAAGGTGACAGTGCTTGGTCTGCAGACCCCTGCCCACCTGGACCGAATGGTTTGCCGAGCAAAGGCTGTGCAGGAGATCGCAAAGCGGATGGCCTGCCTGCTGCTGCTTTACCAAAGCACCTAAGCTTCCATTAGTGCATTCTCTTCATTTTACAACTTCTGTTGTGTAAAATATTGCGTCAGAGGGTGGGTGCCTTTGCAGACTTGTGCTAGTTTGTTTTCACTGTGGATAGGTCATATTTTTGTGTCTTGGTTGTGTTATGTGTGTGTACATCATGTCTGTCTGTCTGAAATTTTGTGAAGTCTTTCATCAGTGTCATGCTCTTTTATTTTGTCATAGCTTCACTGACTTTAGGATTTTATGCCTTCATGCCATCAGAACATCTTGTTCATAGAAAATATCCTCTGAAATAGTTCCTTTTTGCAAGAATGCTGCAGGTATTGCTCTAAACTTTGCACAGCTGTGGATTCAGCTGCTTTATGGCTGAATAATTGCCTTGTAAGGTCTACAAATCCTCTCAAGTTGTTGTTTATCCTTGCATACAAGTATCTAGCTTCTGTGATGCCGTCCTAGCAGTTCAAAGTATGCACAACATATAGGACTACGTGCTTTCTGAGTGCTGTTTTAACCTGCATGGTGCATTCAGTCTCAGTAACAAGCTTTTCAAGCCTTCGTATGTGGTTAACCTGCAATGCTGTGCTCCATGGCAGCTATGGGCAGTCTTTTGCTGTGAAAGCCTGCCATGCATGAGTTTTCAATAGGGGCAGTTTTTTTCACTGCGGTAGGAATGTAAACATAGATATTAGCAATAGAGTACTGGTAGTACCTGCCTTGGATTGATCTCACAGAGCCTCTGTTCCTGCGAATCTTGTCCTCTGCTACATTCCGTGCACTGCGCAGAGTTCTAAAGCAGCGATACTCTATGAATCTGTTTATACTAGTGCCAAATACAAGTGCTTTTATACACACTTTATCTTTACACCTTTTATACTTGTGTTGTTTTATTTTGCAACAGGATGTATGCAGTTTTATTTATATTATGCTAATACAAACCTTTACTTACACTTTTACCTCTCAATTCATGTAGCTTGGCATGATGTACTCTAATATAAATACATCTGTTTTTATCTTCTTGCTGCCTGTGTAGAAGGAAAATAATAAACACATCTTATGTGTGATGGAGTGCGTGGTGTATCTCAACATTCTCGCCGAGTTTATGGCTGAAAATGTGAAGTCGTTTACTTAAACCATTAGGGCATCTAAATCGCTATCAACAGCCAGTGATTCTCAAAGTCCAACTTGAATTATACTTTTCATTCATCTGCATCTCACAAGTGAACATTTTTTCTAATTGCCTTCAGAAGTTGACGCTGCCTACATATATTGCCATTGCAGTTGGTTGAGAGCTTTTAAGAAAATTCTTCAAATGTAGATGCTAGTCTGTTATGGCTTAGTGTGCAGTTTCATCATCAACTATCTGCTTCAAACGGTGAGGAAAAAGTTTTCTAGAGTGTAGCCATGTTTCCTGCCTTGCTTGCAGAATACTAATCTGGGTACAACTGAAGAAGTCAGAAGAGCCCCCGCCCAGAAGATTGAAGCATGGTGATTGGTCGCTTCTCTGTCCAAAAAATACTCATACTCATGCACCCAGCAACAGTCACAAAGGGCTGTCACTGGCCATTTGACTCGCGACATCACCTTGGAATGTCGATTATTGGTGAAGATTTTTATGCATTTGCCTTTGAGGAGGAAATGCTGCAGACATTTAATGTACCTGATTGTAACGGTTGGTGCTTCTGCAAAGAATCGATATTGCTACTAAGTTAATGTAGGAAGCTAAACCAGGGTTCCCAAAAATGAGCTTATTAACTAAGCCATGGTTTCTCAAAGTCCTGCAGAAGCTCCTTGAGGTTTCGCAATCCACTGATAAATTTTTTCTGGTTTCACGTGTGCCAAGTCATTTGGACGGCATACTTGAGGTACAATCGATGTAAGGCACTTCCTTTACCCACGCACATTTGTTGGTTCAAGGAGAGTGAGCTAAATTGCATGTCAGTAAATGAATATTTATTTACCCTTGTCTTTCAATTGGCTGTACGTGAATATAGCTTTAACTGAATGGAAGATGGTTGCATGAAAGCAGGGTGGAGGGGGAGATTTCTTGGTACCTAATAAAGCTTAGCAGGGTTCCGCAGGACCAACATGTTTAAGAACTCCTGAACTAAGCCATGTGATGTCGCCAGTGCAAGGGACAATGGATTGAGAGGGCCCATTTTTGTTGAGACAAAATGACATGAAGCCGACGTATACTAAAGTTGGGAAAAACGTACGGGGCGATTTCTTTTTCGTAATTGAATTGTAATAATTATAACAAATGCCAAAGTGGACGAAAAGGCAGCTAGTCGCCGATAGGGACCAAATTCACAACCAACAGCCACTAATTATCATTGAAACATGAGGGACTGTCTGAATGGGTACCTGTACGTCAATTGTCTTGACTTAAGCACACATCGACAACTTGAGCAGAGTCGGTGATCAAGTTTCATCTGTAAATCTCGGTGGCTATATGTTATACAGTAGGCCCTCAGTAAACAGAAATGTCCTGAATGTAACTGCAGTTTAAATGGAACAAGTGCTTCTGACAAGATAGGTTTCGTACTTGTATTCTCCATCCTTGTTTATCTCTCAGTTAACCGGGCGCTTCAGTTTTGTCTGGTTCCATTCAATGAAAGTGTACTGTAGCCGCTCATAAAACCTAAGTGCATACAAGCTTCTGTGAATCGTACGAACACATACATGTCCAATATAAGCTTGCTTACCCAACAATTTCAGCGCTTGTTTGTGTCTCTTCTCTTCGTCCCTTGAGTTTGTGCGCTGTTTCTGCCCATAATGTATCACCAACTAGCCCAACTTTCAGTCTTGCTTAAGCTTGATAGCTTGTCTAGAATGATTGAGCGAGCAAGTTTATACTGGATGTTTGACGTCTGGCAGTATCAGCCGGAGTCAAAGTTGTTAGAATGAAGCTGTTACTGTGCTGGCTGTATAAGTGATGTGCTAGGATGTTCCATGCGATGTGCTAATATGTTGTGCGCACATGCAAGTTTATGCAGGGGTGGATTCAGCCAGTGGTTTCGGGGGGGCCGATCATCTGAAGTAACATTGGAGAGGGGGGCGTGGTCATCACTTCTTGTTCTTAGTAGCGGAAAAACCCCTTGATAGCATAAATACTGTTCATGTGTGTTGACAGTGCTTTCGCTCATTAGTCCTAATTCATGATAGGAGGTGAACTACAAGCACTGAAGTGAGGAGTGGTGCTGACACAGACTTTGGGGGGGGGGGGGGGGCGATTGCCCCTACCACTCCCCCTCTGGATACACCACCAAGATTGTCTTACAGGTTCAGAAACCACCTTTTTTTCTGAGCTGTGGCTCTGTCTTCAGGTAGGTGACATACAGCCCCAAGCATTATAAGGTTGAACATTCAAGATGTTTGTTTTTTTTTCTAATTAATTTAATACTCAGCAGATGCTCCCAGATAAATCTTAAGTGGCCTATCTGGTCAGGCTTGCATAATGACATACACCGTAGCAATCAAAATTACTCCGTGCATCACATTTGAGCTTGCATTGTGAAAAAAATTTTGTTTAGGGACCAAAGCACCATGACAGTAAATGTTTTGAATGTAGAATTTCTAAAGTGTCGCCATTTACCCCATAATGAAGTTTTGATAGTTTTTTTTTTTGGCCAGTTTTATATGGAATGATTTACATCCTCTAATATGCCCTAAAGCCACTGCTTCTGCAATAAAAATTTCAGTGTGACAAAACTGCTTTTGTAACAATATGGTAAGTATTACAGCCTGCTACGTCACGGTAAGCAGCTGTTGTAGCACCTGAACTACTAGAGTTGTTTTTTTTTCGATGGAGTAAGTGGTGCTCCGCAGGCCAAGGCCGTCTCGCCACAAAGCACTCCGTGAGAACCATTGAGATATGTACATCACATGAATGACGAGACCCTCTCCAACATTTCTTTTTCAACATGTTGCTCCAGCTATGGGTTACATATCGCAGTTTATGCTGAACTTGACGGCGTCATTGTAACTCTGCAGTTGATGAGCTGCAAGGCACAGAATGGTGCCACTGGTTGAGACTTTGGTTGTGGCGGCCATATTTATGAATCAAGAATGAAATGACAGGACACTCTGTGCAACAGAAAGTTAAAGCACTTAGGGTGGTTTGAAGCAAAACGTCAGGCCTGCATGAAACACGTACCACAAGCACAGCAAAAGCTGAAAGTGCAGCCTTTCTTTTGGACTTTGTATGTTACCACTTCTTTCCAATTTAGTGAGTTTTGCACAGCACAAAGTTTACTGACCAAACCAAAAACACTTTATTTGCAATGCTGTTGCAAGTCATAAATACAAAAATGGCACAAATGTATACAAGGTGTCAAGGAGCTCTTGCAAAAACGTTTCACCTGTACGAGTTACCATATGAAACAGCAAAACAAAAGAAACCTACACTTAGAATAGCATTTCAAGGAAGATGTCACACTGAAGCACACTTCTGACAACAAACTTTCAAAGAAATGGCAGGTGCACAGCAATGAGCAGGGTTGCCAGAAAGGAAAAAGTGTTTGACAATGGCTCTGAAATGAAATCAATGATCAGACATCAGAGCTGGTCAGGTAGTTAGGTTTTGCCATGAGAAAAAGGAAGCATGCAGAGAATAGGTGGTTCATACGTATCGGACATTTCAGCTTCTGCAAGCAAACACCAACGTATAAACAGTGAGCTTAAATATGCGAGTCAGATATTAGCATCTTGAAAGTGCAAATATGCCACTGTCACAGTGCAGTGTTCTGTTGTTGGTTGAGGAACTTTGGGATACCGTCGTGATTTGCTAACTCTTTCCTTTGCAATGATAGAAGCCTAGTTCCTAATCACAACACTATGACAAGGCTTGCATTATTGACAAAGATGTTTGAAAAGATCACTGTCTCGGGTCTTCTGCTTTTCAGATCATGTGGTAACATAGAAAATTTTCCACCTCCCTCGGTCAGCTACTAAAACTCTCTTAATTTTACCAGTTAGTGTTTGCCAACAAAGCTTCTGTAGACAAGCTAAGAATTGCAGAACTTACTAGCAACAAAATGTGCTCGAAATAGATTTTTTTTTGCAATGTAAGCAATTGTATTGTAACTGCTCATGAAACTTGAAAGTGTTTCATGTTTTGTGAACAAAGAACTTCTGCATTTTACAAGTATGGTTATGAGCCTGCTCCGCATTTGCCTTAAATAACTATGCTCTGAAAGGGCTCCCTAGTCACATGAGAACAGCACCAAGTGTTCATAGGTGCATAAATATGGAATAAGGGCCTCCAAGGCAATCCGACATCAATATTTTCCATGATGGTAACGTTACTTGCGATCGAGGTGTCAGAACAAATGTTGTAGCACACTAAATACTGATGACACTGATGAAACATTTTTGTAAAGAGTGAACAACCATGCGTTATGTATTTAGATGCCACATGTTAGTTTTATATTATGTTCCAAAATGGAACATTGAAATAAAATGAATATATGCTATAATAATGCAAATATGTACATTTCCTTGTGTACAAAGTGAATGCCAGATAATAAAGGATAGGTTTAAGAGCCTCTTATAGCCATGGCCAGCAACAGAATGCATTTGGACACCCATTTTTAGATCTGAATGCTTGGAACTAGAGCTTGACTAAATTTTTTGGAAATGGATTTGCCATTGTCTGACACAAGAAATAACAAATAGAAGCTGGAAACTAATTTGTAGCACCTCACTACGCTTTGCAGACGCCGCAATGAACCAATAATTTCACAGAAGCCTGATGTGCAAGCATAAATATGAAATGTGTGCTCCCTAAATGCGTGTAAAAATGTTGCTGGCAGTACTACCGAGAACAGGCAATTAGAGGCATTTACATACTCAGTGGACTTAACTATAAAGATCTTTTTTGTGCATAATAATACAAACTTGCACACGCTCAATGGTGGCCGAACTCTGGTCAGCACACGCTGCGACAGAATACTCAGTTTACAAGGTAAGTTCAGCTCATGGTCGATACTCTGACTCGGAGCCCCTATCCGAATCCTGGTCTATTTCCTCTTCTTCCGCGTGGTCATCATCTTCACGCTGCCGCTTTCTTCCCCGGTACTGACGTCCTGGTGCTCTCGCCACAGGCTGCTCCGCTTCGCCATGGACAAGGCTGGTACGGTAAAGGATCAGCGGCTGCCAATCATCAGCTCGTGAAGCAGGCAGTTTAGCTTGGACGTGTCTGTCCAAATACTGAAGCACGACCTTCTTGTCCAGCTTCATCAGCTTGTTTGTGAATTCACACAGAAGCTCCAGGAAAGGAAGGTTTGGCGGTGGGCCCAGGGGGTTGAGCGGATTCTCGAATGGCGTGCATGCGAAAATGATGCCTTCACGATGAAGAGCTGCGACCGAGTCTCGATTCTTGACCTGGTCAAGTCCAAAGGACAAGGCAAACCGCTTGGCCAGTTCCTTGATGGCTACAAAATTTTCGTCTTGACGGGATATGTTTCCCAGTTGGTCCCGCTCGAGGGCGCTGAAGAGGGAAGTGAGCGACTGTACCATGGTGCGTGCACAGTTGACTTTATTTATCTCGCGGGCTTTCCCCAGAGTTGCTTTGATGATGTCCCCGTAATCATTGTAGAATCGAACGTAGTGCTTGAAGACGTCTGCCGCTGGGCGCACACTGATGACGTTGTACACCACGAGCTTGCAGAAGGAGGCCAAGAAGTTGCGGCGCTTATGCAGCTCTTCAATTTTGCGATGTTCATCTTGCTCATCTTCGGCAGCTGAGTTGTCTTCCACGAAAACGTTGTTCTGGATGAAGTCACCAAGGTTTGCCTGCAGGGCACGATCAGGTTCGTAGACTAGAGCATTGAAGGGCTCACTGTCGCCCAGTTGCCTGCAGAAGATCATGAGCAGGTCACAAATGCTCACAAAAGCCTCTTCTTGCAGTGCTCCGGTGCAATGGCGAAGCATATACACCATGGTATCCATGAACTCGCGGAGACGGTTTCTCAAGGCGTGTACGTGTGCCATCTGAATGTTGCCTTCATCCAGCACTGCCAGATCCCACATGATACCTGATGAACAGCATGAAATTGCATGCTTCACACCTTCCAAAGACAAGCTTCGTTCTCCTGCACCCTTTACCCAATAGTCGAAAATTCCTTCCCAGATGGTCCAGGGACCCAAGTTGTGGCAACCGTAGAATATCGACACTTTCTTGAGTGCCGACTGCACTGCATAGATGTCATCGTCATCAGCGTCTTCTCCAGCTTCAGAATAAGCAGACAGGGCCTGCTTGTATCGGCCCACAAGAGAATCGATCAGTGTTCCCCTTGACACAGCACAGCGTGAATGAACAGCCAGTTCTTCACAGCACAGAGCCTCATAGGTTCTAGCGCATGTTTCAAGCACTTCCGTGTTGTCATGACGCTCAACAATCTCTTGTATAAGTTTTAGCAGCGAGTCAAGAGACTTCTCTTGCCGACTGGATGTGTAGATTTCCAGGTCGAAATACTGAGGAAGCACCATCAGGTTAGCAATTTTTTCCTGGTCCGCGATGTACTTGCTGAGGAGGCTTGGCAGTGACTGTATGAAGTGCTCAGTTAGCTTGACACGATCATCAGCAACCTGTTTCATCTCCTTGTTTGACATCTGTTTGCGATTGGGTCCTCTTCCAACTGGTGGCTCACCTGTGGCAGCTTGTTTGGTGCAGCAGACCATAATCTCAATGAGGGAGGTTTCTTGTCGATCATCCAGCTGCTCTTCGTCTGGCCCCGGCTCCTCAAGGAGAAGGTCAGTCATGCATTCCCAATCTTTCATCATTGGGTTACTGTCAATGAGACTGTCCACAAGGTAGGCACCATGCTCGTGCAGTTCACTCTCAATGAAAAACTGCACTAGGTCACGGATGAGTGGCGTGTTGACCGAACGTTTCTTGCCACGCCGTGTGCGCAGACCTTGGACTGCTGCTTCATCAGGCTGGAAGAGCCTCTCATTAAGGAACTCTCCAGCAGCTTGAGCAACGGCTCTGTGTGAGCTGTAGACAAGTTCGTAGACATGCTCGCAGTCCTTATCAGTCAAGATCTCCCTGTGAAACTTGTGGATGCTAATGACAAGCTTAACAGCGTGGACAGCTACTTCGTACTCCTTGTCCAAAGTCATGGTAACTATGCGGTCTTTGAACTTGTTGGTAAAGAGCTCCATTTTACTTGTTAGCTCCTCAGATGAATATAGGGGAAGAAGCGCTTGCAGGCATCGCAGTCGTACATCTCCCACTTTGTCATGTAGGGTCCAGCCTAGGTACTTTAGGTAACTGTCATCAAGAAAGTGCTGGTGAAACCGTTTCATCCACTGGCCAATCTCCAACATGCAAATGGAGCGAACTTCAGGAAGAGTGTCCCGGTAGCGGTGGACAAACACACTTTTGAACATGTAGGTGAGCATGTTCTTAATTTCTTCCATGTTTTCCTCCAGGTCCTGTCGTTTGGTCATGAGCAGTTCAAGACGTTCAGTTGCACGCTTGTCCTTGTTTTTCTGCCGCTCGGCCTCGTACTGGCGTTGAGTGTTGTCCAAGCTGATGCTCAAGTTGAGCGCGACATCAACAAGTGCTGTCATCAGCTTCATTGCAGCCAGTGTGGATGTGTGTCTGAATGCACGAACCTGCACGAAAGCAAGTTTCACTAAATGAGGTTACAAAGAAGCAATGAAATACCATTGCAAAAAGAGAATGCAATGCTTTCTTACGTGAAACCAATAAGATGCAGTTACTTCACTTCAACTTGAGATTAAGGTAGCCTTGTATAAATAATCGGTGTCTCAAAAACAATAGCAAGTAATAGCACACAATCGGAATGTGCATTCTCGTTTCATAGAATTCCCCTGTTAATACGTTGGCGATAAATAATTCATGCGTATCATAAATTTACATTGCATTTAAAACCAAATGAGCATTATAACGTTATTTATTTAACTTGGGCAGGTTTCATTTATTCATAGCCTGAATGTGTCACTTCGAGGTAATGTGCGGACGATTAGAGATCTATGTGTCGAACCCACCTGTGAATCGGACAATCCGGTGAGTATGGAGATCACATTGTCCATCAAGAACTGATCGTAGATGATGCTGTACTGGCACTGGCGCACCAGAATCTGCACAAACTCGCAGAATGTCTGTCGGAATTTTTTCCACTGGGGGCCCGTCATAATCAGCGGGTAGTCACCACTCTCCTCGTCAAACTCTTCGGTCATTTTCCTGATGATCTGGTTGTGCTCCATGGTGACCTGCATCTGAGGAGTAATACGGCCCTTGCACCCGGAGCAGTGAAAGAAGAAAGTCATCAGGTCCAGAAGGGCGGCATCTCTGTCTTGCTTGTAGGACTCTATCCAGTCGTCGACCACGGCGGTGAGGGAGTGACGACCAAGTCGGACCACATCATAAAGAGTGCCCGGGTCTTCGCTTGTTATGCTTTCCGACGCATTACGTCTCCCTCCACGGCCCCTGCCACCACCGCGGCCGCGTCCTCTTCCACGGCCGCCTTCGCCTACACGACGTCGCTTCCCGCGGGACCTGGTGCCGAACTCGACTTCCGAAGAGTTATCGTTCGACTCGTTGAGTCCATCGTCTAACTCTGAGAAGAAGTCGTCCGGGTCTAAACCCGAGTGGTCGGTGCCATCGTCCTCACTTTGCCGTGTACGCTTCCGCCCGGCGATTGCGTTTCGGAGGATCATTGCCGCCCAATCGAGCTGCCTTCACTTTTGCAGTGACTGGTCGTTGCCTTCCCAGCCGACACAGTTACACACGAGCTTTACATAGACAGCTGAAGTACTTCTGCTAAAATATTTTCGGCGCGAACGAGCGCGACTTCCGCCATCAGGCGTCTTTACTCGTGTTGTCGATGCCAATTTAACACCGTAGTCAGCATTCCTTCCTCCATGATAGTCAGTATCGTGAAACTCTATCCTTCAGAGTTAACATATTCGACAGCATACCTCAAGAAGGTACAATTCTTTTTTTGTGCAGTAACATTAAGACGAACCACTTTGGTGATTTGGTACAAAACGATGATGATGCCGATTTTAATAAGTGCGCCACATGGGGCAGCAAGAAAGCAGGGGGCAAGGAGGCCAGTTGGAGGCCAGCGAATGAATGACGCGCGCACTGCGATTCGCGGCGACTGTGCGCTCCCATTTGACTCGGGTCTCTAAAGCCAACGTCCCACGGAGTCGCACCGTGAGTAAAAAAAATACACATTACTTGCTTTTTATTTTCCTGATCGCGCCAGACACCTACTTCGTGTTAACCGAAAGCACGCGGTACACGTTTGGTGCCCTTGATTTCGATTCCTTTCTTGTTGGATTCTGTTAACGCTGTCACGAAGATAAGGTTCATCGTACTCGTTAAGAGTTCCCGCGCATGTCGTTCTACTCGTTGTCTTTGTCGCTGACTGCAACAGATGCCTATCGCTTGGAGAAACGAAACGTGCGCACGCAGCGCAACCACGTGCATGCAACGAACGTTTCCACAGGCGGGAGCGCTCGTTTCTCAATTTTGCCGCGCCGATCCAAGTTTGATCTGAACACCTACATGCGTTCGTTCCTTGTGCCAGTGAAAACCGTCCCGTCCCCAGCCTCCAGTCGCCGCAATGAAGTACATCCTGGTCACCGGCGGCGTCATTAGCGGCATCGGCAAAGGTGTAATCGCCAGCAGCGTGGGTACCATCCTCAAGTCGTGCGGCCTCCAGGTCACGTCCATAAAGATTGATCCGTACATAAACATCGACGCCGGGACATTCTCGCCGTACGAACACGGTAAGTGGTCTCTTTCCGCGCCGTCTTTATGGCGCCCCATCTTTCTTCGTGGCGTACGTTAAGTAAAAGTTTGGTTTTGTCGCGCAGGCGAGGTGTACGTTCTTGATGACGGCGGAGAAGTGGACCTTGATTTGGGAAACTACGAGCGCTTTCTGGACATCACGTTGCATAGAGATAACAACATAACGACAGGCAAGATCTATCAGCATGTCATCAACAAGGAGCGAAAGGGAGACTACCTCGGCAAGACTGTGCAGGTAATTTTCGATGGCGATATGTGCCTTACTGGTAATCGCTGACACTGCCATGAAACATCCGTGGTAACTATTTCTTGTGTCCCAGCGCACGTTGTTAAAGTTAGCTAAAACGATTTTTTTCCATTAACAGTGAATGCCATAAAGTAAATCATGATATGCGTAGAAATGGGACGAGCAAGCAGTTCATATTTAAGGCATCAAATAAATAGTACAGTAGTGCTTTAACATAGCTATAAGTTGACTTGACCGGAACATGTTAGCATATTTATACAAGCTACTAAAAGGAAAGTGTTGCATGTTTGAGAGGGCCACTAAGTCTAGGACTGATAGTGCAACATTATCAGTGCAACAAGAGTACCGTTGTATAGAGAAACGTAAGTGCACTTAGACTGTAGCCGTCTACATTGTACATTGTCTAAATCAGCATTTGATTAAAAACAATATAATATGACTCAATTAGGCAATGCAGGCTCGTTCTTATAGTGTAGCACATCTTCGCTGATAATATGACGTGATGTTTGCCCAGCGCTATTTATTTCATATAGGTATATGTATGGTGCAGACATTCTAGCACTGTCTGCACTTGTGGAGAAATTACTACTGCTAGTGTTGCTTGAAATACGAAATTAATTTTTGACAGTGTTCATCTGGAAGTGAACAGCCGTAGTGTACTTTTTGCATAATTGTCCTTAAAGATGGATACATGAAAACGCTACAGCAAACTTCTTTCAGGTCGTTCCCCACATCACGGATGCCATTCAGGAGTGGGTTCAGAAAGTAGCACTTATTCCTGTCAATGACTCTAACCAGACGCCAGAAGTTTGCATCATTGAGGTAATGCACGACAATGAAATGCTCTGCTTTTGCAGGATAAACGTTAAAGTTCCTGCATTTTTCTTGCAGCTTGGAGGGACAATAGGCGACATAGAAGGAATGCCCTTTGTGGAGGCTTTTCGACAGTTTCAATTTCGTGTCAAAAGAGAGAACTTCTGCTGCGTCCATGTCAGTTTAGTGCCACAGGTAAGAGAAAAAAACTTTGTGTGTTCACATAGTGGCTGTGTAAGTAAATGTAGTTTTGTCTACAGATGCTGTATAATTCTAAACAGTCTGTTACTGTGTGGGGGCCTAGTGGTTTGCCGTGCTTATCTGTTCACCTGAAAATCGCTGGTTCAATCCGAGCTGTGGTGGTCGCATTTCGGGGTCTCGAATCCCACAAACCATAGTTTCCAAAAATACATTAGAGGAAACTCTGGGGCTAGTGTCTATGGAAGCCGCAACGCGCAGTGCTTCGGCCAGCATGGGAATGATGGGTAGTACAGGAATGTGTCTAATCTTCATTCCTTTGGCTCTGTCTGACCTGAATCCACTTTGCCGTTAGACAAAGTTCTGCCAAGGTTCAGCCGTTACACTTCACGATTTTGACCTTTCTGGGCTCACGAATTCAGAATGGCTCACGAAGTTCTCAGTGGTACATTCTTTTATTCGAAACAAAACCAAAAGCACAGCAATAAACAAAATCGCAAGTTTGTTCAAAGTTCTTTAGCATGAGGAGTAGGCAAATCCGTGTGCTACACTTCATTGCCATGTTGGCTGAACGATATAAGTAACAGAGTTCCCTCTAGTTCAGTTTTTGGAAACTCCTCACTTGCACATGGATAGATTGATAGCATATTCTGTGGCATTGCAGGTATTGCCATAGCCTACATGACAGTCTCTTTCATTTTGAACCTGAGGCAGACACGGAGGTATTGTGCAAGATGCTCTGTATTCATGAGGGCGTTGGTGCTACGATATGGTTGTAATGAAGAGATGCGTAATTTTGCCTTTATTCCAGCCTGTCGTATGCACTTTATCCGAAGAACCAAATCGCAAGGGGTCAAATCGTAGACCGTGCAATGTTCGATCAAGCTGGATTGGGCTATTTAACTAGCTGTCAACACATACTATACTATAAGGGCTTGCGAAGTAGGTGGCGACTCAACATGTTCCATTGTGCCTCCTCTTGCCTTACTTCCTCACAGAACATGCACCCGTTTGTGTACGGTAACCCGTGTTTGTGTCTTTTTTTAAGCATTCTGTTTGGAGTGTGTCACTGTAAAAGGAATGGGGCTCACAAAACTCCACAAACAGTGGGTTACATCTGTTGGTTGCATACAAGTTAGGGTGACAGCAGATTCTCTTTGCAGCCCAAGAGCACCGGTGAGCACAAGACAAAGCCGACGCAGGCTAGCGTCCGTGAATTGCGAGGCTTGGGTTTATCTCCAGATTTGGTAAGCTTCATTCATAGCTTTCCTTTGCGGTTGGATTAAGAGTTTAGGAAGCGATAATTTGAAACTTAATATGAGAAGCCAAGTCTCATATATGTGAGTTGGGATGCCTTCGTTATGGCAGTAAGAAAGGCTTTTTGTAAAGGCGCAACAAAGGCAGAGTTGTATGGGGACTTGTGCTCTGTCTGTCTTGGCAAGACTGTAATTGATGTGTGAAATATGTTGTGGGTTTGACAGAGCTATATTGGCATTTATCTAGCACTGGTCTGTAAATAAATGTCAAGGCCATTCATTAAAACCTCTATTCTAAATTTCAGGATTTAGAAAGGCCCTTGTTTTAAAAATGGTAGTGAATTAAGCTAACTTAGCTTGTGTTATCTCTAAAATTATTAATAATACTAGTGTGAAACTGATTCCCAGGAAATCTTCATTCTTGATTCTCTACCATCTGTGTTTGGCAGCATTCTGACAATTAACCTGCTTATTGCAGATTGTTTGCCGCAGTGAAAATGAGATCACAAAAGCTGTCAAGGATAAGATTTCCAACTTTTGCCATGTTGAGCCACGACAGGTTCTCTGCATGCACGACGTGCCTAGCATCTACCATGTGCCGATCTTCATGGAGGAACAAGGCATTGTCGAGCTTTTCGCGGAACGCCTTCACCTTCAGGTGAGATCACAATATACATAATGCTACCGTAAAGCAAACTGTGTGCTAGTTAGCTGGGTAACTTTGGGGAGTTGCACTTCTGTTAAGGCTATTTCGCCCTCATTTTGTTGCTTGCACACGCTGTTTTTTTTTTTACTATGTTTCCGAGTGCTTTTAAAAGGACACGAAAAAAGTTTTAAGTTGAGATGTTAGTCTAAATTACTATTTCACACGAAAAGAAAAAGCTTCTTTATTTGGGACAGAAAACTGTGTATAATTAAGAAAGAACACAAGGACAATTTGGCAGTGATTGCGGTGCCTGGGGAGAGTAAACCACAAGGCATCGCCGACTACGTGTTAGCAACTGAGTGGTGTGTATTTTGACGACTTCACTTGTCACTATTGTGCTGTCTATGCACTAGCCCAACATGTAGTCAGTCTGACCATTCCCAACATGTTTCTGCACCAGTCGACTGTGATGTCGGAAATTTCGACCATACCTGCTTGAGCTTGGTCTATTTCATATTAGCAAAAGTAGGCTACGTTGTATGTATTCTAAATGAGCCATGAACTGCAAATTGGAAACTTCAGGAACTTTTACAATACAATGAAGATCTGAAATAGAGAAAATTTCTAAAGGGCTAGTAAACAACCCCAAGGTCCAAAAATTGTTGTAAAGAGAAGTACGTGCACTTTGCTACATGAACATGCTGCCACAAAAATTTTGCAAATACGTGCAATATTAAGTAAGTTACAGGGGCGAAAACATCATGTTTAACTGGTTTCAAATTTTCGTGTGGTCTCACCACCCTTCTCCTTCAGAGGAAGGAGAAGCCATTGCCCATTGTCGTGACATCGCCCACTTCGGCAATGGGACAAGGCGTCAGTGATTGACGTCATCGGTGAACTCGATCAGTTGCGACGCACTTCTGCTTGCTGCGATGCCTGGTTGTTTTTCGTTTACTCGGTGCCGAGGCTTCTCCACAGCCCGATCGCTTGATTTGCAGCCGACAACGATTTGCAGCAAAACTGCGTTTCAAAACCCAGACATGAAGATGGCCCTATTTTCCTGGAGTTCAATTTTTTGGGAGCAGACTGTCGCGCTATCTGGAAGCAGCAACACAAAACACAAATAATGCGCTTAATAGTGGGTGTCCCTATCAACAGGTGGTGCGAGAATCTGCTTACTCCCTAAGACTGGGTCAGTGAAGTGTCCCAATTTCGATGCATGGAGCTTATGAGGAGTTTTGCAACTCGTATGATTGAATAGCTCCGTCGTAGCTGTGGGTGGGAACAGGGACTGTCGTTGACTTCACTACTGTTTGTTGAGACCTGGTTTAGGCCAATCGACGAGCTGCGTGTTGCGTCACGTCGCCGTGTTGTTGTCACTGCGCGTGCAAGGAGATTGGTCAGGCATAGGAAAGCAGCGCGGGCATTGTTTTTCGAAATTGAGGCGGAATGCGGCGCGCAGCTCTGTAATATTCAGAAAAAATGATCGCTGCGTTCTACTCTACGAATTACCGTGCTTGTTTGGTGGGTGTAAAAAAAAGTCGGAACCTGTTGACTGGCCCTTTAAAGATGTGTTGTTACTTTGACCAATTTGTATTGATGTTTCAATGTTGAATTAACAGAAGTGCAGTTGTGAACTAATATGTGATCTTTGTTAAGGGACTTATGCTTCTTTTAACGTCACTCTAACAACTTACTGTGCACTTGTGTATTACTGTATTGCACACTTGGAATTATGTCTACCAAGACCTCTTATCTGTTTATTTAAACAAAAGCATAGCAAAAAGTTCCATTGAAGCTACAAATGGCCTACTAAAGTGAATCCGTAGTTTTGAGTCAAAGTTAAGATCTGTGAAAACAGGCATGTGGAACTATTTTGTTACTTTTTTTTCTTATTCATTGTTGTAGCATTATCATTCGTCTGACTTAACAAGCTTCGCATTAACCAAAACTGTCATTCTTTGGATTATTGTGCACTAAACTCTTGGACTTAATGATTTCTTAAATTGTATGTGTTCAAGAAGTGTGGATCTTAGCTTTTCATACCGCATGGTCCTGTAACTGTCGGGGTAGGTTTGTGGTGCTGCCTAAATTCCAGTGGTGTTTTTGTAAGATGGGGTATTTGGAAGTCTCTGCAGCAGGGCTGTAAACAGTGGATATCAATGCAAATGTTTGCGGTAGTGATAAATTCAGGGGACTCCCCCTTTCAGGCAAACTCAATTTATCTTAACCCCGATAAGCTGAACAGTTTAAGACCTTTGTTCAGCTTCAGATATGTGCAATAAGCTACTGCCCAGTCAATATTTCAATAAGAAACGAACCATATTTCCACAATTACGAAATATTTTAGTAAGTCAGTTTGGCCTTCATAGGATGAATACTTCCTAGGAGTGTGCAATTATTCGAACTTCCACATACTTTTTTGCATGTTTTCGATTTGCAACTGAATCTGCTTTTTGAACTATGTATTTGTACTTCCATGATGTAAATAAAAGTGAATGTTCATTTTTTTTACTCTCTGAGGACTGCAAAATAGTCCGAAAAATTGGGCAGTCCGACACAATGAATTAATGTTTTTTTTTTTTTTTTTTGCTCAAGCGGTCAAATTGCCATACCCACATCTGAAATAGCTTTAAGGCCTCTCAGCAGACTTATAAGGCCTTTTTATGCACAACCATGCCTCTACTGCAAACCACGCTTAACTGGGTAATGCGTCTCGTGGTGAATTCCGTTGTCACTAACAAAGCATGGAATAGAATGCAACTCTCTCGTATGGAGCGTTTGGGAATAGTGACGCGCAACGCAAAGACTGGGAGAGCGGATGACTCGTCTGGCTTTCGCTGATTCTTCGCTGATAGGCAGCAATTGCTATCGCATGGAGTTGATTGTTCTCAGTTGTGTGCAGCACATCGCCTTCTAGGCTGACGCCATCACTGCCGGTGCGCTTCCTGTGCTGCAAGATCACATTTTGTAATGACCACTCCCTTCCTGACTGCACGTTGGCGATGAAGAGCTGCTTATGTTCGGGAAGGGTGGTTTCTGTGTGGCGCACTTTGCAGTCTCTCTCAAATAGGCAGCATGAATGAGGGTGTGCCATGTTTGTTCTGCACTAGGCGTCATGCAGTACTTAGCAGTTAGCTGAAGATGCTATCAGAAGAGTGGTCGATTAAGTCGTTCTGGTGCATTTTTAGCCTACTGTTATCATGCCTCCGTGCATTTCCGTTGCTTATCCGTAAAGTCATTGCCGCTCTGCACCGTGACAATAGCCCCGTCAGAATTTTTATATCCATATCGAAAATTTTGTGCAAGTGCACAGGGACACAGAAAGAAAGACCAATGGGTGCAATATATATATATATATATATATATATATATATATATATATATATATATATATATATATATATATATATATATACACATACATACATACATACATACATGAAATAGATGATCAGAGTTTCTTCCGGCTACCGTAATAAAAGTTATAAACTTCGAAAATAGTGCAGTAGAGAAAACAAAACAATAAAATATTTATTTAACCCTAACAGTTTCGGCTGGTGGACCAGCCTTCTTCCTCCGAAGAAGGCTGGTCCACCAGCCGAAACTGTTAGGATTAAATAAATATTTTATTGTTTTGTTTTCTCTACTGCACTATTTTCGAAGTTTATATATATACACATATATATAAGGGAAAGAAGTGTATTTCTAAGGACTCGTTTTTCCGTGTTTTGACACAATATTAATGAGATCTAACAGACAATAACGCCAAGGAATGTATAGACGAAGTTATTAGAACCAATGTAATGTAAATAAGAAGACAGAAAAGTGGGTGAAAAAATAACCTGCCGTGAGCAGGAATCGAACCTACGACCTTCGAATAACGCGTTGGATGCTCTAACCACGGAGCTATCACGGCGGCCATCCCCCCATCCACTTTTTTGGGTTTATGTGAATTTAAACGTGGGAGTGTCAGTCAGCGCCATCTGTAACCAAGCATATATATATATATATATATTGTTATGGCGTTTATTAGCCGGCACACAGCGAGTCTACACAATGGCGACAGTAACGGCCAAAACACGGGGTCTCCGCGCGAGCGGCGTTCTCTTTGGGCAGACCCACTAGAAAGCACATAAGAGTTCGACCCACTTCAGTGTTCGGCGGCTTCTGTACAATTACCCCGGGGTCGAAGAAGGAGCCGCCTGGCGACCTAACAGCTTGTCACTACGAGCGGGTCATAGTAAGCCTTCAGACGCTCCACGTTGACTATGTCGCGCCCGCGGCGGCGCATGTCCGAAGATTGTTCAATTGGCTCGATAAGATAGTTGACCGGAGATGTGCGCTCGATCACACGGTAGGGACCTTCATATTTCGGGAGTAGTTTGGAAGAAAGGCCAGCTACAGAGGTCGGGATTGAGAGCCATACAAGGGAACCAGGAAGGAAGGTGGGCTCAGAAGTGGCGGAGCCATCACGAATACTCTTCTGCCGCTCTTGCTCATGCGTCTTAAAAGTCTTGGCAAGCTCGCGACACTCTTCAGCAAGCCTGGCGGTCTCGGAAATAGGTGTACACTCAGATGGATCCGGCGTGTACGGGAGTATCGTGTCGATGGTGTGTGACGGGTGCCTTCCGTACAGCAAAAAGAAAGGTGAAAAACCAGTCGTGCTCTGAGGGGCGGTGTTGTAGGCGTAAGTGACGAAGGGCAGTATGGTATCCCAATTCGTGTGGTTGGCGGCGACGTACATCGACAGCATGTCGCCGAGGGTGCGGTTAAAGCGTTCGGTCAGACCATTCGTCTGCGGGTGGTAAGCAGTAGTTTTGCGATGGACAGAATGGCACTCAGTGAGAATGGCATCGACGACTTCTGACAAGAAGACACGGCCTCGATCGCTGAGAAGCTCCTGGGGTGGACCGTGGCGCAATATAAATCGATGTAGTAGGAAGGACGCAACATCACGCGCAGTAGCCGCAGGGAGAGCGGCGGTTTCGGCGTATCGCGTTAAATGATCTACGGCGACGATGGCCCAGCGGTTGCCAGTGGACGTCAGAGGAAGTGGTCCGTACAAATCGATACCTATGCGCCCAAACGGACGGTCAGGGCAAGGTAGCGGTTGCAGACCGCTTGGTGACATGTGTGCGGACGGTTTGCGGCGTTGGCAAGCGAGACAGGAGCGAACGAACTGCTGGACGTAGCGGTACATCCCGCGCCAGAAGTAGCGTTGTCTAATGCGATGGTAGGTTTTGAATACCCCAGAGTGCGCGCACTGTGGATCAGAATGGAAGGATTCACATATCTCCGACCGCAGACTGCGGGGTATCACGAGTAGCCACTGCCGGCCATCGGCGTCGTAATTGCGTCGGTGTAGGAGGCCGTCACGAATGGCGAAATGGTGAGCTCGACGACGCAAGGCACGCGTGGATGGCGTTGCGGACGGATCAGAGAGCAAGTCGATCAGTTGGGCGATCCAATTATCCTTTCGCTGTTCGGTAGCGATGATGTCAACATCAATGGCAGAAACAACAACCGAGGATACTGAGCAGAGCACGTTAGCTTCAGGCAGAGGGGAGCGCGAGAGGGCGTCGGCGTCAGCATGCTGGCGTCCGTTGCGGTAGAGGACGCGGATGTCGTAGTCTTGTAAGCGAAGAGCCCAACGGGCGAGGCGGCCTGAGGGATCCTTCAATGATGACAGCCAGCATAGTGCATGATGGTCAGTGACGACATCGAATGGGCGACCATACAAATAAGGTCGAAACTTTGTAAGAGCCCAGACGATTGCCAGGCACTCTTTTTCCGTGACGGTGTAGTTTGTCTCGGCTCTTGTGAGCGTACGGCTTGCATATGCCACAACATAATCAGGGAACCCGGGTTTGCGCTGCGCCAGGACAGCGCCGAGGCCTACACCACTGGCGTCCGTGTGCACTTCTGTTGGGGCCGTAGGGTCATAGTGGCGGAGAATGGGAGGAGACGTCAACAAGTGGCGGAGCTTCAAGAACGCGTTGTCGCACTCTGACGACCACGAATTGAGGGGCCCGTTACTTCCGAGGAGCTTCGTCAGCGGTGATATAATCGTGGCGAAGTTTCGTATAAAGCGTCGGAAGTATGAGCACAGGCCCACGAAACTACGCAGTTCTTTGACGGACGCAGGTTTTGGGAATTCGGCCACGGCCCGAAGCTTGGCTGGGTCAGGAAGAATGCCATCCTTGGACACGACGTACCCTAGGATGGTGAGTTGGCGTGCTGCAAAGCGGCACTTCTTCAGATTTAGTTGCAAGCCGGCATTGCTCACACGTGCGAAAACTTCTTTTAGACGTTGGAGATGGGTGGAGAAATCTGGAGCGAAGACAACAACGTCATCGAGGTAACACAAGCACGTGTGCCATTTCAAGTTGCGCAGTACGGTGTCCATCATGCGCTCAAATGTCGCAGGTGCATTACACAGACCAAACGGCATGACGTTGAATTCGTACAAGCCGTCGGGTGTGATGAAGGCAGTCTTCGGTCGAGCGTCATCAGCCAGGGGTACTTGCCAGTACCCCGAGCGCAGATCGAGAGAAGAAAAAAATTGGGCTCCGTGAAGGCTGTCAATTGCGTCGTCGATGCGCGGCAGTGGGTAGACATCCTTGCGAGTGATCTTATTGAGCCGTCTGTAGTCCACACAGAACCGCACAGAACCATCTTTCTTCGCAACAAGAACAACAGGAGACGCCCATGGACTGTCCGAGGGCCGAATGACGTCGCGTCGGAGCATATCGTCAACCTGCTCGTTAATTTGCCGGCGTTCAGCAGGCGACACGCGGTATGGACGTTGCCGTAATGGTGGATGGGCACCAGTGTCAATACGATGCGTAACAGTGGACGCGCGACCGAGAGAACTTCGCCCGACATCGAAAGAAGAACGGTATTCTTGCAACAGGTCTAGAAGCTGGGAACGCTGCACTGACGTAAGGTTGTCATCAATGAATGGGCCAAATACATCAGGAGATGATGGGTCAGAAGTAGAAACAGCACTGATGGTACGTGAATCGGGACAACGCGAGTCTTCGGGTACGTCCAGGACTTGTGCGTCGTCGACTGCTTCCACTCTGCCGAGACTTTCCCCTTGAACCAAGGTAACAGTGTACGGGGATGGGTTGGTCACAAAAATAGCGGCGTTGCCTTGGGTGATTTGCACGGTCGCGAAAGGTACTAGCAACCCTTTCCTCCTGGAAGCACGGTAGGATGGCGAAACAAGTGCAATTGTGTCGGAGAGACCGGTGCAGTAGACCGATACGCCCATCGTCGAGCTTGGAGGCACTATAGTATCGTCTTTCACGAGAATCTTGTTCAGTGTCGAGGGACCGTCTTCTGGCGTCAAATGCGAGAAGGGCGAGAGTTCAATTTCGGCGGCGGCACAATGAATGACGGCGTCGTTGCGGGAGAGAAAATCCCATCCCAAGATGACGTCATGAGAGCATGCAGGAATGATGATGAATTGGGCGACATACAGAACGTCCTGAACGACAACGCGAGCTGTGCAGCCTGCTGTAGGATTAATACGATGTGAGCTAGCGGTACGAAGGGACAGTCCAGAAATCGGCGTCGTCACTTTTCGAAGCAAGCGGCAAAGGTTTTCGCTCATAACTGATACCGCAGCTCCAGTGTCAATAAGAGCAGATGCATGAACACCGTCCACAAGCACGTCAATGACATTAGATGGGCGGCTCTGAGGGCTTTCACAATGCGATAGCGTCGCAGTCCTTGCCTCTGGGACTGCGACGACCAGTTTTCCGCTCATGAGCAGAAGAACTTGGCCGCATGGGGGACAGAGACCGACGTCGTGGAGACGGCGACCTTCGAGCAGACGGACCTGGGCGAGACGACAGTGGCACAGACGGCAGTTCCTCGTTATACGAACGGCTAAGGTGGCCAGCAACAGGAGAAGTGGGAGCCGGATGTAGTCGAGAGCAATAACGGGCTACGTGACCGGCGTAACCGCAAGCAAAGCAGATGGGCCGGTTGTCGGGTGTGCGCCATCGGTTTGCCGGTGTGGGTCTCGCCCGGAACGGTGTCTGGAAAGGCTGCATGGTGGGCTGAAAATGAGGCTGAGGGGTTGCGCCAACATATGCAGCCGGCATACCCGCTGCAAAGGACGGAGGTCGTGCGGCAGCTTTGGCGTAAGTCACTGGTGCAGGCGCTTGAACGACTGGAGGCGGCCTTGCGACCACTTGGGCGTAACTTGGGGGTGCAGGGGCCGGAAGTTGTTGTGGGTGGTACGCAGGCATGACCTCCGCTATTTCCTGCTCAATCGCTCGGTGGATGGGTGGAAGAATGGTAGGGGCCCATTGTTGAGCAGCCGGTGGGTGGGCAAAGGGCAGGAGAGAGAACTGCCGCGCGATTTCCTCACGTATGAAGGACTTCAGATCTGCCAGCAGTGCCACCTGATCACAGCTCGCTTCCAAGCCTGCAAGCCCTGCATCTCGTGATGTGGAGCGACGGGTCATCGAACGCTGCCGGCGGAGCTCCTCGTAGCTCTGGCACAGCGTGATGACCTCAGCTACTGTGCCTGGGTTTTTGGCAAGCAGCATCGTGAAGGCATCATCGTCAATGCCCTTCATGACGTTCCGGATCTTGTCTGATTCGGACATGCTGTCGTTCGACTTCTTGCACAAGTCCAGGACATCTTCAATGTAACTGGTGAATGACTCACCGGCCTGCTGAGCGCGTTCGCGTAAGCGCTGCTCGGCTTGCAGCTTGCGAACGGCAGGGCGGCCAAAAACGTTGGTGATAGCAGTCTTGAAACCGGACCAGGTTGCAAACTCGGACGCGTGGTTGGTGTACCACAAACTTGCAACGCCCGCAAGGTAGAACACCAAGTTTGTCAACTTGCCGTCCTCGTCCCATTTGTTGGGGACGCTCACGCGCTCGTAAATGGCGAGCCAGTCCTCCACGTCAGTGCCATCGGCGCCCGTGAAGATGGGTGGATCGCGGATCCTGGGGACACCGGGACATGGGGGTGGCATGGGAGGAGGCGTTTGCTGAGAGGCGTCGTGGGACATGGTAGATTGCAGCGTACGTGAGCGTAGTTCCAAGGGCATCGAAGGGGATCGTAGCACTCTCCACCAATTTGTTATGGCGTTTATTAGCCGGCACACAGCGAGTCTACACAATGGCGACAGTAACGGCCAAAACACGGGGTCTCCGCGCGAGCGGCGTTCTCTTTGGGCAGACCCACTAGAAAGCACATAAGAGTTCGACCCACTTCAGTGTTCGGCGGCTTCTGTACAATATATATATATATATATATATATATATATATATATATATATATATATATATATATATATATATATATATATATATATATATATATATATACATATATATATATATGCTTCACCGCATCACATCGTCATTGCGGCAAAGCCACCTTTCGGTCACGGTTACAGCCACAAACGGATCGCTCGTAAAAGGCTTGGTTCAAAACTCTGCTGAAGAGGTGGAGGCTTTAAGTAATGCTGCCTCGGAGCTAAAATGGGGCAGATAGCCCCAAAAGTTGTACCCCAAAGATTTTCAACGTCCGAAATGTCAGGTTAGGAACTCTGAACTTGAAGGGAGCGTGTCCTTGTCTGTCACATGAGTCTGGCACAGAAGTTGGATGAGGATAGGTTGAGGAAGTAGCGTTTTTTTCTTTAACGTCTAAATTATGGTCGGCACCACATTGTTTGCCCCAAAAATGCAGTTCAGCGTCTGCATTACCTCACTCTTGATAAATCAACTAGGGATGGCCAACATGATGAACCTGTATTGTGATGCGCTGGGCCAGAGCACCTTTGATGGAGTGCGGGCAGCTGCATGCAGACTAACTGGAAGTCGTATGTTCTTGTTCAACCAATCGCAGGCTCAAGTGTTGATAACGTTACAGATGCAGCATGCTGACATTAAACACGTCACCGGGGAAGTCGGAAAGGCCCGAAGAGAAGAAGGGATCGTTTCTTCAAATTCGTGGCGCCGCCACGTGTGCCATTCTAAACACGATGTGTGTGTTTAGTTGAAATGTTCGAAAAAATATTGGAGGTGGTTTAGGGACACTTTAATATCCGAACTCGCCCCACATCCAAAATTTTTCTATTCGTACAACTATAGTAATGTCCCATTAAGAATTTATTAACAGTAGAGGATAGGGAAAATAGACAGAATAAGCGGAGGGAAAAACCACTGACTTTTAATTAGCTTTATTTCAGTGAGATAGTGTGTAAATAAATGATGAGGGAAAGGGAATGAAGTACGCAATAAAGTGGGCATATCATGAGTCAAGTATCAAGCATACAATCCCAATTGCTCTAAAGTCACGCAAACTTGTCAAATTTTTTAAAATTAATAATGCACTAGAGGATGTGCTAGCCCACTTTAGCCAGCTTATATATGTGTATGAATTGTATTTCAATAATTTCATGCGTTAGCTTGATGGATTATTGCCAACTCGCCCAAGTGTGAGTTTTTATGAGCAATGACAGTTGAAAGTAAAGTCTGCCATCGTAACCTTGGACAACATTCCGTCGCTCATTGCTTGCAGTTTGGTGCCTAGCGAATGATGGTTTGTGTTGCTGCAGGTCCCAATCCCAAGACCACCGCGTCGTCTGATGTACAAATGGCGTGACCTTGCCCTCAAGACAGAGAGGCTCAGAAGAGAGGTGACCATTGCCCTTGTGGGAAAGTACATCAAGTTGCAGGACGCCTACTCCTCGGTTATCAAGGCTCTCCAACACGCTGCGCTTGCTAGCAACCACAGGCTGATGATCATGGTGCGTGGTTCTCTTCATGCATTTGCAATTCTTTGGTTGCTCGGCTTCCTGTGATATTGTTTTCATGTTACGGCTACTGTTGTTGTAAGCCCCACTGCTTAAATAACCATAGTGGATAAATGGTTTTTATTTTCTCTCTCTTTTCTCTTTACGTTTCCTGCCCTAACCGTCGTCCCCCCCCCCCCCCCCCTGAGCAGTACAACTTCACTCATAATTGTTCTTGGAGCTTCTGGCATCACCCATTTGTATAAAACCTGCTTTGCCTGTTGGTGAAGTTTGCACTGTAATGCCACTATGTTGTTCGTTACATTATTTACTTGAAACAAACAGGTAACTATAAACACCACATCATAGTAGCAGCCACCACACTGTGTGCATGATCAAGTTACCGTAAGTTTATTATTTATGTGGTATTTTATAGTACATAGATGCAGAAGAGCTGGAGCCTACTATGAAAGCTGAGCACCCGGTCAAGTTTCATGCTGCCTGGCAGAACCTGTGTATTGCAGAGTGAGTTGACAAAGTTCATCATGTTGGCTCTGTTACATTGAAAAAATTGCACGAAACATGGCACAAAAGTCTGCACGACGGGACATGTAGCAGCAATTCTAAAGAAACAATAAAGTGGTGCTTTGTGCTATCTTCAGGGCAGGTAAACGCCAAGATGTCTTGACCTGTGCTGTCGCATTTTTTCAAGATTAGTTGATAGTAGGTTTTGAGCTGCCTTGCTTGTGGACTTGTGCTGTAGCTATGGGTTCGTTACAGACAGCAGTTTCCCTTTAGCCTCTGTTTCTTAACCCCTGTGTGTGAAGGAGGTTACAACTTAGTATCGTCGAAATTTCTACTTTCTACTGACAGTAGTGATGTTCAGTTTTGTTGCATGCATGCAGGTAGATGCTTTTTGTTTTAGTACTGCTGCAAACTTATTTTTATGCAAAAGAAGGGTTAAAAATAAGCTGGCATAATTATCTATTTATGGTGGATTCACTTCTTGCTAGTAAAGTAAAAACGTGTAGCAGTTTTCATTCCCCCTTTCCCCTCCTCTGTTCGTTTTACGAATCTGCCAAACTTCTAGGCAGGTCTATACCCAGGTAGGTTGGCGGCCATTTCACTAATGTATTTGTTTTTGCGTATCTCGTAACATGAGCCTTTTGGGATGTTGTAATGAGTTCGTTGCTGCAAATTACATGCATCTGCTTGGTTTTCGGCAGTACTAAAGTAACTCTACGAAATATCTGTATTGAGCTTTTTTTCTTATGTTTATTTTTTTAAACCTCCAGCGGCATCATTGTTCCCGGAGGCTTTGGAAGCCGAGGTGTGGAAGGAAAGATTGCTGCCATTGAATGGGCCCGAAAAAATAAGAAGCCATTCTTGGGTAAGAAGATGCTTGCCTTGAGTTTTGTGTAGCATGGACGTTATAATTTTCAGGCTTATTAATAATAATTCTTTCTATTGATGTCTGACAAAGCCACTAGAGATCAACTAGAGTGATCATCATCATCCAATCATGATTGCAAGCCTGTAGTAATCATATTAGACTGTTCTAAAGACTTGTTGATGCTCTTCTAGCCTTGTTTCTTGATGCATAGTTATGCTAAATCTCTGATTCACCAATAAACCTTTCCATCTTGCAAGTCTGTTTTTCCAACTAAGTCTCCAGCTCAATTGCAGTTTATTATTACGAATTCAAGCTGTAATTTGCAACGTACTATATACAGTGACTGTAGTATATATATTGAGACGTACTACACTGTTGTCTGGATCTTTGTATGTATATTTACTGCATTTTTTAGCTGACAAAACATTTATTCTTCTCCACCACTGACATGTTTTACTAATGATGTAATGTAGTGCGTGAAATTGGCATTGTTGTGTACTAAAAAAAAGTGGTGGGGTATGGGTATCTTGGCCAGAGTTCAGGTCTGTGTTTACCTAATGTAGGCCAGTCTGTGAATCCTGTGAAGGCAGAGTTGAGCATTCTTATGGTATTGTATTTTGCATATATTCCTAATGTACTTGCATTTGTCACTTTCTTATCGCAGTACTGGAGGCTTCTATTTAATTTGCATGCTAGTCCTTTCTTTAAGGGTGTAGGGAGGGCTAAGTGGTGTGTGTCAGTTTTAATGCAATATTTTAGAAGCGGCTGCGAGTATTCACGCAAAATTCACGTGATCACGAAGAATGCCGCTGGGTATTACAAGATACCCTTTTTTTATGCCCATGTTGCCTACCCTTCCTATGGCCCACTCCCAAATTTTAAAGTGGGTTTGCTTCTACAGTACAGTACCTGTACTTGTATCACACTTCTATAGCACTTCTACAGTGCTTGTGTAACGGGCAACTTGTTGGAAAGTGCTCTATGCTTTCCCCACTACTTGGTAGCACGTTACTATATATTTGGTATCATTTGTGCAGGTGTGTGCCTTGGACTGCAGTGTGCAGTGATCGAGTTCTCTCGTAACGTCTTAGGGTGGCAAAATGCAAACTCTGCCGAGATAGACTCCAAGACTTCACACCCTGTTGTAAGTTTTTGCTGACGCTCTTTGAAGCTCTTTTCACGATGCAGCGATGTGTGCGCTTTTCGTTTAGTGGGGAAGCCTCTTCATCTCGGAGGCCTTACTCTTGGCGATACTGGTTATCCCAACCCCTACCAAAGCCCTACCAAGATGGTAGAGGACAGAACACGAAAATGAGACAAGCCAAATTGTCAAGCTTTCCTTGTGTTCTTTGTATGTGTGGCTGTTCTGTTTAGAATGCATGCAAAGTCAACTATGCATAGAAGTCTTGCAGCTATGTGTACGAAACATATCGAACTCTCCAGTGAGTCTCTCAAAAGTTCTTGCAATAGCTACAACTCTTCAAGTTGTACAATAGTAGCTTGTTGGAATGAAATAACTTTGGACACACAGACATCTTCAATATGTTCGATTGTTCGGCGGTTGGGTCAAGGTTTTGATGTCCTACATAACCAGAAGGTGAAGGGTTTACGTCCTACATGCTTTGTAAGTTGAGGGTTCAAGTCGTTCACTATACAGTGGAACCCTGATTACATGGCTTTGAGGGGACTGTGCAAAACTGCCTTAAAATAAAAAAAGTGATAAATGTAGACTATGGCGCTCAGTTTTATCCAAATAAATGGGTGCAGACTGCTAGAATGAGCTTGTGGCACGAACCTGCTGGGAAGGCAGATTATTCCACCTTCCTCCAAGGATGATAGGTTAGACTGTTTTAAAAACGACAGCCAAGCATGTAACGGGCGTTGGTGTAAGTGAAATTTTATTCACAATGAAGGGTGTATAATTGAGGTTCCATGGACTTAATTAGGCTTGCGGGAATATTCGGTCATTTAGAATATTTGAAAAAATATTGCACAGTTCGAGTTTGTGTTAATTGAAATTTAAAGTACTGGAAATTTTGAAGTATTTGGAATGAACGGATAGTTGCATATTAAGCTGCGTCGAACTTTTTTTGTAAAGGTGGTTTGGCTGCAGTGGAAGGGTGTCATGCAGTGAATGCCAGAAAAAAAATTCGCATTGCCGCGAAGTATTACTTCAAGCTTAAATGAACATATTACCCTCGCATCAATTCATAATTTGTTTTAGGTTGAAAAGCTTCTCATACCACCTTATACACTCCAAGTATGGCAAGTTTTCAAATGTAGCATATCTTACCGTGCGTCATTTGCATTCTACTGAAAATGAAATCCGGCTGCTTTTCGAAGTTGCTATTACTTGCGTTTAAACAAAAAAGAATGATAGTTGCACATGCCTAGTTTGAAAAATATGATGGTTGCACATGCCTAGTTCGACGTTAAAAAATATAGTGTGCAGGTTGGTTGGGTTGTGTCATATACGTTTTTTTTTTCATAATATGTGGTGTATACTGTCTGAATTCGATTCGAATTTATTCAACCAAATCACTATTCACACAAGCCTAGACTTTATACTACCTTGATATGTTACCTATGTAATCCTATGAGAGAAGCATTGTGAGTATGCTTGTGCGAATAATGAATTTTAGGTTTGAAGAGAATTTGAAGCAATGAATGAATTTGGTCTAATAATCTCTAATCAGATTCAAATAGTGCTATATACTGTATTTTCTCGCTTAAGGAACACACTTGCATAATAAGGCACTCCCAACTTCAGTCATTAAAATCTGGATTATTTTTCTACCACGTAATAAATGTACCCTCTACATTCCTCCACTGCAGTCCGGCTAATTGACACCTGTTGCCTCCTTGCCCGTTGGATCTCTTGTGTTTTTTACTATTTTTCTTACCCCCTACGGCCACCTTGGCTTGCCCCCCTCCTTCCACCTTCACCCGCTGCCGCGCGTCGTATTGTTCTTCTTTCTAAGTATCTGCGTGCGGCACATCCCCTGTCTTTTTTTATTATCCATGCACCACAGCGAGGTTCACAAATGGTGCGAGTGCAGAAACATCGCAGCTGATAAGTGCTTAGCGAACGAATTTCATGAAACTGCCTGCACCAACCGATGGTCGTTTCCTGCAAATACGGAATGTTAAGTAAGGCCCACCCACATGCTGGTGATTTTTGAGTGACGCCAACAGGGTATGCTGTCGCCATGGCTGTAGCGAAGAGCCATTCGTCGCCATTGCGTCGCAGGTTTCTGGAAAATTAAAAAAAAATTGCTTGTTATCTAGAAAATATTGGAACTATTTCCGCAGCATGATAGCGCCCCCGATTCTCGCTTTGGCTTCAATTTGCTCTTCATGTTTGTTATCCGTGCATACCTAAAAGAACGCAAGATATAGGCTATCTTTTCTACAGTAACTTCTCATGTGAATAGTGAGACGGCAGCCGTATTTTGTCGTTAATCTTGTTATGAACAGTTTGCTTTGGATGCTTCTGTGGTAGCTCGATGTAACGTCGACGACGCGGTTGTCGTGTGAGGTTGCCTCGGAAATTGGCAAAGTGGGTTATAGCACACGCTTCTGGCGTTCCTCGATATTCCATTAGATATCTCTGTTGTGGTTAAACAACTTTGAGAAAAGAAAGCCGCAAAACGCTTTTATGGAGCGTAAGGGTGGCACAGGGACAGTTTGCAGGAAATAGCGCCTTCAGTCATCGAAGATGAATTAAGTGCAACAAGGAAGCAAACGGCTAAGTGACCTAGCTTTGTTTTTCTCTTTTTTTGCATTACCATATTTTTCGATCATCTCGAAAAACTTTTCATATAATTTGCCCATTTTGCTCTGATTTTTTTGCTCTGATAACACCATTTTCGCTCTGATTTTTCTAGAAAAAAAAAAGTGTGTTCATTACTCGTGTAAATACGGTATATCAGATACTATTATAAGGAAAAATGGCCATATTTGTCACAATGTGGCTAGTCTGCGCAATATTTTTTATAATTTGAAACAAAGCCTGTGCAAATGCCTTTTTTTTTTGTTCAAAGGAAGTGGAAACAACTTTGAGTAGTTGTAGGATTTAACTTTTGGTAGAATGCAAATGATAACCTGTGAGATAGGTTACGTTTTAAAATTTACCGTTCTCAGAGCATGTAAGCCGGTATACCAAGCTTTGACTTAAAGGGTCCCCGAAACGGTTCTTTTGCATTATGTTTTTGATTAGACCACTACTGGAGCAAATCATTGGCACCAGAGTTCAATCGAAACACCCAATATTAACGGAGCTACGAGTACTAAAAAAAGTACCCTCCTCCTCCGTTCCGCCTTTCACCCTCAACGGTCCTCAACTTTTCCTTCGAACGCTCGGCGCTATGCTCCGCCTTCGTGGCGCCTGCGTCACCATGTGGCGTGAGGCTGCATACGCGTAAATCCCGCAACTGATTCGATACTGGCAGTTTTTGCTGCGCTTCCCACAGCCAATTGAATCAGCTGTAAACGAGGACATCAGTAAGGCAGAGTGTGTTGCTTGGTGTATGTGCGGTTGAAAACGCGTTTGGCCGAGCCGCAATAATCTGGAGTGATTCGCAGCTTTAAAGCATTGTAATGAATTGCACAGTTTACGCAGAGAGCTCAAATCGTTGTCTAAATTACTCTTGGAACTTGGTCTACCGGCCCAATGTGTTTGTAAGAAATTGTCATAACCGTTTCAGGGTCCCTTTAAAGAATGATGAATCGATGGGGTAGTAATGTGTTTCTTTGACCTTGAAGTGAGGCTTTGCGGCAGTGTGGATTTTTTCTGGATAGGTGTTTTCATCGCTTAGCACCTCTTCACTCTAGTGGAACAATGTTTACAAAAATTTATTTGCAAGGTAATATACATTTGATTAGGTGCTTTCATGGCTTAGCACCTTTTTACTGCAGTGAAAAGACCTTTACAAAGAGTTACATGTGGAATAATACACACCTCTTCGTTCATTTTGAATTCTTTGAAATTTTCAATTAACTATATTCAACTTGAAACAAATTCAAATGCTCTAATATCCGTTTGAAGCATTTGAATATTCACACATATCTAATTGCGAGGCATTGTTTTATAGTACCAATAGAGATACAGGCAGACAGATTCACTAATCTAGTATCGTAAGATGGCTTCACATCAAAAAGTCTTTTGTGATTGAGCTAGGCAATTAAGGCTTATTACTTTTGTTTGCTTACTTTTTGCAGATTATTGAAATGCCTGAGCACAATGTGGGCCAGATGGGAGGTACAATGCGTCTTGGCAAGCGAGAGACAATCTTCAACACGGAGGACTCTTTGTTGAGTAAGCAAAACCGTGTGACAGCACTACCATACCTACCTACTTGGTTCTTGCAGTTGTCCTGCCCAAAGTCACAGCACCTGAAATACTTACCTACAACAAACCCGGATATAGGGATTTATCTGTTATAACCATACTACTTGAACCTGCACTTGCAACTGCACGAACATTTTTCAAAGCATCCTACTTTTACAAACAGCTCTTCTGACATTGTCACAGTAAAAAATGTGGTGCAAACAAAGTGGAAAAATATATATATCATAAGGGGCCTTAAAGGCCAACTCCCTGGCCCCGGTTAGCCTTAAAGGCCAACCTGGGCCAGGAGTGCACTGTGTGCGCCGCCACCGCCGCTTCGTCGGCGACGGGGTGACCACGGAAGATGCATGCTCGTGCCAAAATGACAAAATCTGGAGCAAAATTTCTAATTGTCCATTGGGAAATTGGTTATATCAAGAATGTTTCCCGCTGTTACATTGTAACATAGTGGTCGCAAACACCGCATACCGTAGCCCTGCCCGGTGGTCTAGTGGCTAAGGTACTCGGCTGCTGACCCGCAGGTCGCAGGATCAAATCCCGGCTGCGTGTCTGATGGAGGTGGAAATGTTGTAGGCCCGCGTGCTCAGATTTGGGTGCACGTTAAAGAACCCCAAATGGTCGAAATTTCCGGAGCCCTCCACTACGGGGTCTCTCATAGTGATATGGTGGTTTTGGGACGTTAAACCCCACAAATAAATCATTCAATACCTGCATATCGTATTTACTCGAGTAATGAACACACTCGCAAAATAAGCTCATCCCCAACTTCAGTCATCAAAATATCGATTTTTGTTTTCCCCGCGTATTAAACGCATCCCCTACATTCATCCACTGCAGTCCCGCTAACCAACACCTGGCACCTCCTCACCTGTTTGCTCTCTTCGGTTTTTTATTGCTTTGCCGACTCCACTCAACCACCTCCGCTCGCTCCCTCCCTCCCCCTTCGCTTGTTGCCATGTGCCTATTGCTTTTCTTTCTATTTGTGCGCTGCACGTCCCTCGTTTTATCTGTGCGCCACAGCGGGGTTCATGAGTGGTGCGAGTGTAGAGACATCGCAGCTGATAAGCACACAGCTAGCGAAGGTTACCAAACTGCCCCCGCCAACCCACGTTGGGCGCTTCCTGCGAACCCTCCCTTTCTTTTTAGGTGCTAAGCTCCTTAAGGCATGGGTCTATCCATCCCTTGTATGTATGTAGTAGTACGTAGCCACCGGTGGATAAGTAGGTATGTGCCACAAAGGATGCGAGATGGGAGATGGCGGTACTTGAAGTGTTCACTAGATGAACGCAGGGACGGATGGACAGGCAGACTAGCAGACGGACAGATGGTTAGAAGGGCATACGTACAGACGGATGGATAGGCGCGCGTACATATGGACGGACTCACGGACAGACGCATGGATGGTCACGCGGGGGGGATGGAAGCAAGAACAGACGGACGGGCTGACGGATGCTTCGCCCCACTCATCATCATTCACTCTGTGGATATGCTGTGATTTTTTAGCCTACTTTCTTTTTTTTTTACTCTGTCTCTTCGTTCCCCGTTCCTCGAGATCACTAGCAGATACCACTGTTGCGGTTAAACGATTGCGAGAAAAGATAGTCGCATGGCATCAACCACCGAAGATGAGTTGTGCAACAAAGAAGCTCTTTCCAAACAGTGTACATGTATGTAAATTGTGAAAGGCTAAGCGGCCTAACTTTTTTTTTTGCATTACCACATTTTTTCCTTCTCCCAAAGAAGTTTTCATAAAATTTACCGCGCATAATAAACTCATCCACTAACTTTGCTCTGACTTTTTGATAAAAAAAAGTGCGTTCATTACGCGAGTAATTATGGTAATTTGCGTACTTTTTTTGGGGGATGTTAGGGCTCTGAGATGGGGTTGCACAAATTTCGTGGGGATTTCGCAAACACATACCAAATACTGTGCGATTCTCCTGACACGCGCAGTATATACATAAAAGGAAAAAAAAAATAGGTTGGAGCACGAACAAAGTATTGTCTATATAACAGAATTAGCACGTACTTCAGTCAGTCAGATCCGGTCACAGACTGTCTAGTCGGAAGAACTTCACACTGAAGTGCTTGGCAGTAGCACGATTCTCTTTTTCTTCGACAAACTTCATAACGGCAACTTTGCATGTTGCGGTATATGTAATTATTGTAGCCCATCGCAAGATAACAGTAAAAATGCATCAGACGAATGGGGAACCTAAATTTCCGAAGTCAACCAAGTGTGCATTGCAGCGCGGATGCAGACAACGAGGGGAACAGATGGCACGACAGACACAACAGGCCTTCACACGCCTCTGGGGCCGAAAGTTGTCTGTGTCATGACGCGAGCGTGCATTCTCACGGTAATAGAGAGGGAGAGATTGAGGGGGGCAAACGCTCGAGCAGTTCCGGCAACCTGTCAACAGATTTTAGCGTTCATGCACGGTATTGTAGAGACCCTAGTTCGGAGGAAGTCTTCAAAGAAAGGGACTTCGCACTCGCAGCCCGTTTGACTGCACTCACCTGATTGACAAGATGTGCTGCCGTCTGGAGAATCTAAAGGGCCAAAGTATCTTTATGCTCGCGCCGGTGAGCTGGTGCGGAGGAGGGGGGGGGGGGGAGGGGGGGGAACGCAAAATATGCAAATAAATATATATACATTTTTTTCGTAAAGCTGACAAAATTTTAAAAAGTGAGCAAATTATGCAAGTAAATACGGTACATGTGCTTCTATGGGGTAACAGCGGGGAATATAAAAACTTTGTTATATTGAGGAATTCATTATATGGAGGTTTGTTATAAGCAGGTTAACTGTATTTACCATTTTTTGTGGCACTTTCAGGTTTGTTATAAGTAGATTTGACTGTAAAATGTTGTTAGAATTGTGTACAAAACTGAAGCTGCCACACCTAATGCCCAAACCTTCTTGCCAATTTTAAGGGTGGTGCTTTGTTGTACTGTGGTTAGTCGAGTTATTATGTTTTCAGAGTAAAAATAAATCATTTGGTTACAATACCTTGGATGAAAGGCTGAATTTAAAGTGATTAAAGTTTCAAATAATGAAATGAATTCACAATCTTGCTGACCTCGTCGTATCGAGGCTTAACTGTATTTTGTCTATTTGAATAATCAACCAATCTTCAAAGCTTTGAGTATAGGGTAGGAAATCGGTGGGAATGTTGTTTGCTATGTAGGGGTGTTATGACAATGATCAACTTCCTTTGCTTTTCCCCTTTATAAACCATGCTTCCTAAGAAAAACAATCTTTTTGATACTTCTACAGATAATCCGTTATCCAATCTTGCTGAATGCAGCGTTGTGCTGAATGCAGCGTTGAGTGTCGACTTGTAAAAATATTTTTTGTGGGAATTGCAGGGAAGCTGTACCAGAACGCAGAGAAAATTGAAGAAAGGCATCGGCACCGGTATGAGGTGAACCCTTCCTATGTTTCCGAGCTTGAGAAGGCGGGCCTGAAGTTCGTTGGCAAGGACACCTCAGGGAAGCGGATGGAAGTGATAGAACTGTCTGGTAAGTTAGCATACCTGCCAAGTCTCCTGGATTTTCCGAGAGACTCCCGAATTTCTACCAGTTCTTATGTCTGTACGGTTTGCCAGGAAAATCTCCAGGGAATCGACATTTTGGTGCATGATCTGGCCGCATTGACAAAAATGCAACCCAATCCAATCCAGGCTTTTTGCAAACCAATCGCATTTTATTGTAAATGAATTCAGAATTCTAAACGTACAGTAGAATATCAATGATGCGAAACTGGCAAATATGAATTCGCTAAATTTCTCAGCCAAATTCAACAAGGTCCACTGGGCCAAAAATTGGAAGTTTCAAGCACTTTTCCTCATCGCGGCAGGTCATATGAACTTTAGTACTGAAACTGCCGAATAAAGGCCAAGAGCAGCGTGCTCGAAGCTTCGGAAGTACTATACGTACGGCCAGCACACATACTGTCAGAACTGTGTTTATCATTTGTCACAACTGCTCTGGATGAAACCGCGGTCACTCTTCACACGATCATATGTGGCGACAACACAACTGGCAGATCTCCGAAAGAGCGTACACATTGAACGCTTGACCAGTCAAAGCGACGTTGCTTTCCACAAACACTGCAGAAAAAATTGCGACAGATGCGATCCTAGATAGCAAAAACCGACATGGTTTTGAAGGCACATGCGCTGTTGGCACACGCGGATTGAGAACTAAACTACCACTTTCCACAACCGCCGCACGCGAAACTGCTGTTGCGACAACACGATTACTTTCCGAGGGTGCATGGCTGACACAGTGGTAGAAGCCACGATGGAACGACTACGACGGAACACCTCCGCCACCCACGCACTGCATTGAACTTTGGTTCCTCGGCTTCTATTACGCAGTAGTGGTGAGCGAACCCCTTCTAGCCAAAGAAGTAACCACAACGCTGCGCTCTTGTTTTCATTTTTTTTTGTGCGGTGATAGTCTATTCTATTTTTGTGAGCAAGCCATGAAAAGAGCAAGAAGTATTCTGTGCCACGGTGCAAATTTGTTGACAAGACCTGCACTGAAAAAGTGTCGCTTTTTGCTGCACCGCAAGGAGTGGACTGCCTGAAGGTATGGCGCCATGTGATTTTGTGCAAGGACTGTGTGCTGCAGTTGACTGATTACTGATTACAATCAGTTGACTGATCCATTTCAAGCAGCGTCCGTGGCCCAGAAACGGTCATGCATGATAGCTCTAGCTCGACCATGGTTACTGTGGCTCCATCTCAGGCTTTCTTCACAAAACGAGGACAGAAGTTCTTTGTTTCCGGACGCGGCACTGATCCACCTAAATACTTCTAACACTGTGGTAGAGGCGACAAAGACGTGAAAAATGCTACTGTAGAGAGGAAGAAGAATATGTGCCGCAGTGGGTCACGCCTTTAGCGAAAGAAGCCGAGCGCAAGCTGTTGCCCCGAGCGCTGTGATTCCTGGGTCGGTTGCTGCAGCCCGCTTTCCGCATCAATAGACCTGCTGTACAAGTCTTACACCAATAAACCCCGTTTCAGAGTGGTGGAGGTGCTGGGTAACTCAACCTGTAACTCCGCAGCAGGAAACTACCTGCCATCTCAGAAATGGCTGAAGAAAACACCCAACAAGGTACGACCCAGCCTCCGACGGTCATCGTGCCCACTGCGCTGCGCGTGCGCGATCCACCCTTTTTCGACCGTACTGATGAGCAAGACGTAGAAGATTGGCTGTCAACATTTGAAAAGGTAGGTGCAAACATCAAATGGGACGACCCTTCTAAGCTGCAATATGTACCCTTCTACCTGAAAGAGGTAGCGAGTCTCTGGTTTAAGAACCACCACTCGGTATTCGCCACTTGGGGTGCTTTTAAGCTACGCATCACCGATGTGTTCAGTCGCCCCGAGGTACGCAAGCTTCCTGCCGAACAGCGTTTACGGGGACGCGCACAGCTTCAGGGGGAAGGCTTCACAAGCTACATCGAGGATGTGCACGACTTGTGCAAGCGCCTTGACCCTTCAATGATCGAAGCAGACAAGATCAAACACATCTTGAAGGGGATAGACGACGCCTTCCAGATGCTGCTAGCCAAGGGCCCACGTACCGTGTCCGAACTCGCCACTTTTTGCCTGAGCTTCAAGGAGTTGCGCAAACAATGGGTCATGATATGGCGGCCAGCGGCTACCAATGAGACTCTTGCGGCATTGACCCTGGCTGGAGACCACAACACCATAGTGTCGGAAATCAAACGATATGTGCGCGAGGATGTGGCCCGACAACTTTCGTGCCTGTCGTATCTACTGGCAATGGAACCCTCTTCAGAGAGTCTCGCGCCCACAATCAGGCAGGTAATACAGGCGCATAACTCTGAGGCACTGCCGTCCGTCTCCCAGGCAGCACCCGTCACGGCGCCATTGACTTACGCTGCTGTTGCTGCTACTCTGCCACGACCTCCGCTTGGGCCGACTCCCCAGCCTGTACGAGTACCAACGATGCAATTTCCTGCAACACAACAGCGCCATAATGGAAACCCTATGCGCACAGTTGACAATCGCCGATCTGTTACGCATGCAGATATCCAGGTCACGTGGCACGCTTCTGTCGCCGGCGCTTTGCAACGGGCCTGGCTGCAGCTCCGAGGTACCCTGACTACTCTTTTCCGGCCCCGTACAACGTGCAACGAGAACTGCCCTGTCAATGTGACCGACAATCAGTGTAACGCGACCCGTCACCAACTGAACTAGACCACCACCCTCCTGCCGGCTACCGACCATTCGGTCCCCGTTGCTCATCCTCACCACGCCGCTGCTGTTCTCAGTCCCCTCTGCATCGCCGATCGAACCCCGTAGAGACGGAAAACTGACTGCCGCAGCTCCGGAGGCACGAGCTGCGAAATCGTTGCATTGTGGAAGTCCTCGCCCGTCCCCCACAAACATTCTGAAGTGTTTGTTGAAGCTCTACGAATTCTTGCGCTTGTTTACACGGCTGCCGCCGTATCTGTAATGAGTCAAAAACTCTGCCGTTCGATATGAAAAGTAACGAAGACGCCTTCCGACGTTTTGCTGAATACCGTGAGCGCGCAACCAATTTGATCAGTCGGAGCATGTACGGCAAGAGTAATCATTCAGGACGTCCTGTATCACATCGAGTTTCTCGTGTTGACCACTTGTTCCCACAACGTGATACGTACTTGGATAGGATTTTTTGTCACACAACCACGCCGTAATTGACTGCGCTCGCACACAGGTAGAATCTTCTGTGTTTTCTGATGCGCCATTTACCGACAATGATCGCACTCATCTTGTCGCTTCCGACATTGATGTTCCTCCTCTTAGTGCCATCGTTGTCCCCGTTAATCGCACTGAATTGTCTGGCTCTACCGTTCTGTTCTCCCCATCTGATGTTTTCAGTCGCCGCCACGGTACGTCTCTGCCGTACGCCTTTCTGCCACCTCACCAAGATACTTCCGGAATTGTCGTTTGCAATCCTAGCTCATGTCCTCTCACCTTAAGAGCTCACGAAACACTGGGCTATGTTCTTCCTGTTGATGACAGGAACATTATTAGGAACAACATTATTGTGCCTATGGAGTCCCACGACCCTGGCCAGCAAATTTAACTGAATGCTGTTACTCCTCTTTTTACGCGGAATGACTACTCCTCGGATATCTTCAGTTGCTCCATCGGCAGCAGGCTTCCTCTGGATCAACGGGACCAGCTAATAACCCTTCTGCATGAATTCCGAGATTCATTTGACCTTCCTCAAAAGGCACTGAGTCAAACGAACATTGTCGCTCACACAATCTACACTGGAACGCACCCTCCTTTGCGGCACGGCAACACCCCTACCGCGTATCACCCAAAGAGCGAAGTGTAATTGCAGAGCAGGTGGATGATATGCTTCAGCGGGGTGTCATCAAACCATCTTCTAGCCTCTGGTCTTCACCTGTAGTGCTAGTGAAGAAAAAAGACGGCTCGATTAGATTTTGTGTCGACTACCGGCGACTGAACAAAATTACACGGAAAAGTGTATACCCTCTTTCCCGCATCGACGACGCTATCGATTGCCTATAAGGTGCCGAATTCTTTTTGTCACTGGACTTACCGTATTTACTCGATTCTACCGCGCCCTCGATTGTAACGCGCACCCGATTTCCACCGCGAAAAAAAAAAGTAAGACATCGATTGCAACGTGCACCCATTTTTCTCGCTGGCCCGCACGATCACACCACTCGAAAAAACGACTCCTTTCGGGAGCGTCTTCCATTTAAATATGAAGTACGGGCGAAGCTTGTGCCCATCTGACGTGTAACAGAGCATTGCCGTCACTGTAGTTTTACCGTGGACCGATGTCAGCACGCGAACTTGCTTCACCCCTTCTTCTCGACGGTTGTGGTGCCAGGTATGTCGAAGTAAAGAGGCGTCTGATCGGCATTCCCGATTTGCCCAAGCAGGTAGCCGTTGTTGCGCCGCAAGTTTAGAACGAACCTCTGAAAACTGTGAAGCTTTTCATCGTACTCCTCCGCAAAACTTTTCGCATATGCATGTTCCCCTTTGGAGGGAAAAGCCTTTCCTCTTCATAAACTTAGTTAGCCAGCACCTGCTCGCTTTAAACTTGCTCCGCATTAGACCTTTTTCTAAGACTAATTGCATAGCCCGCACTTAGAGCAGTTCTGTCGTCACGGGCCGCTGAGAGCAGTTCTGTCGTCACGGGCCGCTGTGCCGCTCGCTGCTCAAGCACATACTCGCCGAGCAGCTTTTTAATTTGCGGAAACCGACCCTGCTGTGGTCCACTGAAGCCTTTGCGTGAACCTTTGCTGTCGACAATCTTCTGCTTTTGTTTCCGCCGGTCCCGCACGCACGTTTCGGGAACGACGGCGATGCGGCCCGATTTCCGTCCGTTTCTGCACACGCGATGACTTTTCTTTTAAAAGCGGCATCGTGGTGCACTCGAGTTTTTGGAGTCGGCCCTTCCACGCCGTCGATGCTAATGCACTACTAGATGATGAACTCCTCAGCACACGTACGAAGTGCTGCACATGGGAAACACATAGGCAGACATGGCCGACGCGCCATGCCGATGCACGTTGGGGGCGGCCATTTTGAATTTGCCGATGGCAATAGATTGGCCGTAATTTTTTTGTTCGTACTCGATTCTAACGCGCATGCGATTTATGAACTGGCTTAACTGGAAAAAAGGTGCGCGTTAGATTCGAGTAATTACGGTATGTTCAGGTTACTGGCAGGTTCCGATGGCAGCGTGTGACCGTCCCAAAACAGCATTCGTTACGCCAGATGGCCTATACGAATTCACGGTTATGCCATTCGATCTGCGCAATGCACCTGCAACGTTTGAACGAATGATGGACAGCATTTTACGTGGCCTTAAATGGTAGATATGCTTATGTTACTTTGATGATGTTATAGTATTCTCTTCTGATTGCCCTACCCACATTGACCGTCTGCGCACAATTCTTCAATGCCTTACTAAGGCAAACCTCCAGCTTAACCTAAAGAAGTGTCGCTTCGGGGCTCGCCAACTTACCATACTTGGGGTCATGTTGTGTCAAAGGATGGAATTTGCCCCAACTCGGACAAACTTCGAGTGGTAGCCGACTTTCCGAAGCCGACTTCACTCAAAGAACTTAGGAGCTTCATCGGCTTGTGCTCGTATTTTCGCCGTTTCGTCCACAACTTTGCATCAATATAGCCCCACTTAGCAACTACTGAACGATCCAACTAATCTTTCTAACTGGACCCCGGCATCTGACGAAGCCTTCCTTACACTGCGCTGCCTGCTTACATCACCACCCATTCTACCCCATTACGACACAAGTGCCCCCACTGAAGTGCACACAGACGCCAGTGGCGTTGGTCTGGGAGCAGCACTCGCACAACAAATGCCCGGTATTCCAGAGTACGTCATCGCATATGCAAGCCGCGCACTCACGAAAGCGGAAATTAACTACTCAGTAACTGAAAAAGAATGCCTCGCAACCGTTTGGGCGTTAAGGAAGTTTCTTCCTTGTACGAACAGAGTTCCGACGTTGTGACAGACCACCACGCACTTTGTTGGTCCGCATCCCTAAAAAATCCTTTAGGTCGCCTTGGACGTTGGGCTCTTCGCCTGCAAGAATTTGACATTCGTGTCGTCCACTCAGGACGAAAACACTCTGATGCGGATGCCCTCTCATGATCACCAGTGAGATCCAGCGCAGACCTGCATGCGGACGCCAACTTCCCCATTGCTCTCATTTCCGTCTCAAGCAGGTCGTCTGAACAGCGGAAAGACTCGTGGATAATATCTCCCCTTAACATTCTTTCCAACTCCTCAACATCTGTGTACCCGCGCGCTCTTCTCCACCAAACCACTGTAATGAATCTGAATAACGGACGCTCTGCTGGTAATGAAGAAGACAATGATCGGTGGCTGTAGTAGTAGCTCGCGCACGCCGCTCGACCTGTCTGATAAAGCACATTTTGCCAAGCTGTGTCTGAACCTTTCTCGACGTACAATACCTCTATTTTAAGTGGTGGAGGAGTCGGGGTTCCCATCAACCTGGAACTTCGCAATCGGACGCTACCCTCACCGTTCACCATGACTGCTCCTGGCCCTTCTCAAGCTGCCTTACCCACGACAGTCTACTGTACTGGCGTGACTCACAACGCGACCCACCAATTTTTTGCGGCAACGATGAACAAGACGTCGAGGACTGGCTCGTCGAGTACGAAATCGTAAGCGCTTCCAACAAGTGTAAAGCCTGCGACCAGCTCACAAACGTGCGCTTTTACCTCGCTGATGTGGCCAGCCTCTGGTTCAAGAACGACGAAGGCGAAATCACCAACTGATCCGCCTTCAAGACCACCATCGCCGCGGTCTTGGGTCGTCCCGCCGTGCGCCGGCTTTGTGCGGAACAGCGTCTCCGTAGTCGAGTTCAGCGCAGGGACGAGACCTTTACAAGTTACATTGAAGATGTCTTGTCTCTTTGCAAGCGCGTCGATGAATCTCTAACCGAACGCGACAAAATCAAGCACATCATCAAAGGAGTTGACGACGATACCTTCCAGATGCTCGTCGCTAGGAATCCACAGACCGTCACCGATGTTGTCCAGCTCTGTCAGGAGTACGACGAGTTGCGTAAGCAGCGTGTCTCGACGCGCAGGGCCGCTGAAGATACGGCTGAAGTTTCCGCCCTCGTGCACGACGTCGCTGCTGATCACACCGTCTTACTGCCCCACATCAAACAATTCATTCGTGAAGAAGTTGCGCGTCAGCTTTCTCTTGTGGCCGAAGCATCCGAGCCAGTGACCTCGTTAGACCCACGTCTATGCCAGGTCATTGAGACACAGGTCACGCAGGCACTGCCTCCATCGCCATCTGTCCCTACGCCGCTGACCTATGTTGCCGTCGTTGCTAGACCCCCAGCCCCACCTGTCTCTGGGGCATACCGGGGCACCGGGTTCTCCTACCCTACGACGCAGCCTACATACACGGCACCCCATCCTGTTTCGCCCCCTGCACCTTCCGTCGTTAACCCATGGCGCACCTTGGATAATCGACCCATCTGTTTTGCATGCGGTTTCGTGGGACATATAGCAGGCTACTGTCGCCATCGCAACTTCCAGCCTCCAGACCATGGGAATTCTGCAAATTACCAGGCTGCCCAGAATCCCCAGCGACCATCTTCTCCTATCACCGACTCATTGTCCCCACGACGCCCTGTCGATTCTCGCCGGTCATTACCACCCCGTCGCCGATCTGTCTCCCCGATGCTTCGGCGCACGAGCCCTGCTCGAGAGGAAAACTGACAGCCGCAGTTCCGGAGGCAAGAACTGCGTCGTCGTCGAACTCTCCAAGACCTCCTCTTTGTCCGCCCAACAAAATTGATGTGCTAGTAGAAGGTGTTGCTGTACGTGTACTTGTCGACACAGGTGCCGTTGTTTCTGTAATTAGTGAAAAACTGTGTCGCGATTTGAGGAAAGTTACAGCGCCGCTTACGAATCTTGCTCTGCGTACAGCCACCTCCCATTTCATCGCGCCGACAGCTCAGTGCACAGCAGGCGTTCTTATTCAAGATGTTTGGTACGCCGTCAACTTTGTTGTTCTCCCACGTTCATCTTACGACGTCATACTAGGATGGGATTTCCTTTCTACCCATCAGGCCCTCGTCGACTGCGCTCGTGCTGAACTCATGTTGACGAATCCGTGCCTTGATATCGACCACCACAGTCCCTCCAAAGTGTTTGCCGCAGCTGACGTCCGCATCGCGCCGTTGTCCGCCGTCCTAATGCCTGTGTTTTCCCCTGCTGCCACTAACTCGACGCTCCTGTTCCAACCAACTATAGCTAGTGTGCACCACCGAACCATCGTCCTTTCGTTTGCCGTCATCAACTTTTCTAATGGTTCGGCGGTACTTTATGCGTGCAACGTTTCTGCTTGTCTGTACATCCTGCTACGTGGTGAGTGTCTGGGAAGCCTCAAGACCTTAAATTGTATTTTCGAAGACCCGATCTATCCAGACAAGCCATTTTTACCGACTTGTGCCATTACACCCGCAACTGACGCTAATGAACCTATGGATGTATTCCTCAAGTCCATTGATTGCAACCTCACGCCTGGGCAGCAGGAACAGCTGATCAAGCTCCTCCAGTGTTTTCGAGCCTCGTTTGACCACAATCAGCCTTCCTTAGGTCGAGCGTCGTCTGTTGTTCACCGTATAGATACCGGTCAAGAGACGCCATTACGGCAGCGTCCATATCGTGTGTCAACTACCGAACGCCGTGCCATCAATGAACAGGTTGACGACATGCTGACATGTGGCATAATCGAACCTTCAAGCAGTCCCTGGGCCTCTCCAGTTGTATTGGTGAAGAAGAAGGACGGATCCATCAGGTTTTGTGTGGACTGCGGACGTCTCAACCGAATCACGCGCAAGGATGTCTATCCGCTGCCACGCATTGACGATGCCTTGGACTGCCTACAGGGAGCCGAATTTTTTTCTTCTTTAGATCTGCGCTCTGGATACTGACAGGTACCCATGGCAGAGGCCGATCGCGAAAAAACAGCTTTCATCGCGCCCGGCGGGCTTTACGAATTCACATTCATGTCCTTCGGCCTCTGCAACGGGCCAGCTACTTTCGTGTGAATGATGGACTCTATCCTTCGAGGCTTCAAATGGAACGTTTGCCTTTGTTATTTAGATGACATTGTCGTCTTTTCAACTGATTTCGCAATCCATTTAACCCGCCTCGAGAAAGTCTTCGCATGTATTTCTGCCGCGGGGCTGCAACTGAATCTGAAGAAGCGCCATTTTGCCTTTCGAAAGCTTACGATCCTTGGCCACGTGGTTTCAAAAGACGGCATTCTTCCTGACCCTGCCAAACTTACAGCCGTTTTAGCGTTTCCCAAACCGACCACCATGAAAGAGCTCCGAAGCATCATAGGCCTTTGCTCTTACTTCCGGCGCTTCGTTCGCAATTTCGCGACGATCATCGCTCCTTTGACCAAGCTCCTCGCCGGCTCTAGAGACCTTTCAGCCTGGTCTGCCACCTGTGATGATTCTTTCAATGAACTGCGCCGCCTCCTCACGTCGCCGCCTATTCCGCGACACTACGACCCATCGGCACCCACAGAGATCCACACCAACGCTAGTGGTGTCGGGCTAGGCGCTATTCTTGCACAGCAGAAAGACAGCTTCCAAGAGTACGTGGTTGCCTACGCAAGCCGAACTCTTAGCAAAGCCGAAATCAACTATTCCGTCACTGAAAAGGAATGCCTCGCCATTATTTGGGCGATAGAGAAATTTCGACCTTACGAGTACGGTGCCCTTTTGACTTCGTGACTGACCACCACGCCCTCTGCTGGTTGTCGTCACTGAAGGATCCAAGCGGTCGCCTCGCCCGATGGGCATTACACCTCCAAGAATATAATATTCGCGTGGTCTATCGCTCCGGCAGGAAACATTCGGACACAGACGCCCTATCCCGTTCGCCCCAACCCCCTGACCCGGACTGCTGCGAAAGTCTAACTTGTGATGCCACTGCCGTCACCATCGCCGACATGCCATCTGAGCAACGCAAGGACCCTTGGGTTGCTTCGATTCCAGACATCCTGGCTGGGCGGACAGCTTCCCCCCCTTCTCGCACGTTGCGTCGGCAAGTCGAGCACTTCACCACTCGGGACGACGGGCTGTACCGACGCAACTACGCACCCGGTGGACGTCAGTGGCTACTCGTGATTCCACGTTATCTGCGATCCAAAATTTGTTCCAGGTTTCATAACGACCCCCAATGTGGCCACGCAGGTTTCCTGAAGACTTATTCTCGCGTACGTCTCCGATATTACTGGCGTGGCATGTACCGTTTTATACGACAATACGTTCGGGCCTGCTCGACGTGCCAGAGACGAAAAACTCCCCCTTATCACGCCAGCGGTGCCTTGTTACCCTTACCATGCCCATCCCGACCATTCAACCACGTCGGCATCGATATCTATGGTCCCCTTCCCAACACTGCTGACGGTAACCGCTGGATCATAGTTGCCGTCGACCATCTCTCACGGTATGCCGAAACTTCATTCCTTCACTCGTCTGCAGCAAAAGACGTTGCGACTTTCGTTCTTCACAACATCGTATTACGTCATGGAGCGCCTCGGGAGTTACTGAGCGATCGTGGTCGCGTATTCTTGTCAGACGTCATCGCAGCATTGCTGCGTGAGTGCCACGTCGTTGACCGCACTACAAGCGCCTATCATCCCCAGACCAATGGAATGACAGAGCGCTTCAACTGCACCCTTGGTGACATGCTGTCTATGTATATCTCGTCAGACCACTCCAATTGGGATCAAGTGCTCCCGTTTATCACGTTCGCCTATAATACCGTCATTCAAAGCACTACTGGGTTCTCTCCTTTTTTCCTCCTTTACGGACGCGAACCTTCTTGCACTATAGACACCATTCTTTCGTACAAACCTGACTCCTCAGAGTCCACGACTTTGTCTCAAGCCGCTACATACGCTGAAGAATGCCGCCAACTGGCAAGATCATTCACAACCCAAGACCAAGGACGCCAAAAGCACCACCATGACTCATCAAATAACACTACTTCCTACAATCCAGGTTCACTCGTCTGGCTGCATGTCCCTTCTACTACACCTGGCCTTTCTACCAAGTTAGTCCCCAAGTATCACGGCCCATATCGTGTGCTACAAAAAACGTCACCGATGAATTACCTCATCGAGCCACTGGAACCACCTTCTGACCAACGTCGTCGTGGCCAGGAAATTGTCCACGTCTCGAGACTTAAGCCCTGCTACGACACTCCCGTGTTTACTTGTCCATAGGTCGCCAAGATGGCTCCTTATTTCGCGGGAAGTAATTGTAATGAATCTGAATAACGGGTGCTCTGCTGGTAATGAAGAAGACGATGATGATCGGTGGCTGTAGTAGTAGCTCGCGCACGCCGCTCGCCATCAGCCAGACCTGCCTGATAAAGCACATTTTGCCAAGCTGCATCTGAACCTTTCTCGACGTACAACACCTCTATTTTAGCACACATTTTGAGATACTGGACGCGCAACTATACCGCAGAAACTGCCATGCGAATGATCATAAATGGCTCTTGGTTATACCACGTCACATGCGATCTGATGTCTGTGCAAATTTTTATGCCGACCCACAACATGCTCACGCTGGTGTGTTAAAAACATATCACCGGATCCGCCAGCGTTACTACTGGCGTAGTATGTATACTTTTGTACATAAATACATTCGGTCCTGTTTATTATGCCAACGACGAAAGACAGCGGCCCTTTCACCCGGATTATTACAGCTTCTATGGTGTCTGGCGCGCCCTTTTGACCGCGTTGGAATCGATTTATATGGTCCCCTTCCGTGCACTGCCGCTGGAAATCGATGGACCATTGTCGCCGTCGACCATCTGACGAAGTATGCTGAAACAGCTCCACTACCTATGGCTGGTGCACTTGATGTAACCAATTTCGTCTTGCAATGCTTCGTACTGCGTCACGGGGCACCACATGAACTACTAAGTGATCGAGGGCGTGTTTTTTTATCCGAAGTTCTACAACAACTGCTTCGGGCATGCTGCACGGTGCACCGCACCTTTACAGCCTACCACCCGCAGACCGACGGTCTGAGTGCTTCAATTGAATGCTAGGAGACATGCTCGCCATGTATGTCGATTCCGACTAATCGAACTGGCATATCATTCTCTCATTTGTGACTTATGCGACGCAGTCAACCACAGGCTTCTCCCCTTTCTTCTATATGGGTGTGAGCCATGCTCCACCCTTGACACTATTTTGCCGTATCGTCCCGACGTATCAGAGTTCAACTCTCTCTCTGAAATTGTGCACCACGCTGAAGAGTGTCGTCAGTTGGCCCGATCATTCACCTCGGACAAGCAAGCACTCGAAAAAGACCGCCACGACCGCGACCAGCAAGTCGAGACTTTTGCCGTGGGCTCACTCGTCTGGCTCCGACTGCCCTTCCACTCCCCAGGTCTGTCATCTAAGTTTGCGCCCAAGTTTCACGGTCCTTATCGCATCGTCGCACGTCGATCTCTTGTCATATACGTGATCAAGCCAGTCACGCTATTTACAGACAGGCGATGCCTTGGTCGTGAGACTGTCCACGTGAGTCGTCTCACGCCCTATCACGACCCACTCCTACTCTCGTCTCCTTGACTTGCCAGGATGGCTCGGCTTCGTTGCAGGGGTATTGTAGAGAGGAAGAAGATTATGTGCCGCAGTGGGTCATGCCTTTAGCGAAAGGAGCCGAGCGCGAGCTGTTGCCATGAGCGCTATGATTCCTGGGTCGGTTGCCGCCGCCCGCTTTCCGCATCAATAGATCTGCTGTGCAAGTGCTACTTACGCCAATAAACCCCGTTTCACTAGAAGCATTTTGACATTTCTGTTCGAGAATCTAGTAACGCTGTTCCGGTTGATCTGCATACTTTGGCATTCAGTTTTATTTATTTATTTATTTTATTTATTTGTGAAATACTGCAGGCCAAAAAGGCCCAAGCAGGAGGGGCACAAACACAAACACAATATCAGTACATGAGTGACACAGCTTCACTAAAATACATCTGTGTAAGAGGAGAGCGAGTAGAAGATAAACATCAAAACAAAGAAAGCACGCGATCAGTACATGAGTAACACAGCTTGACTAAAATACATCTGTGTAGGAGAAGAGCGAGTAGAAGAGAAACATCAAAAAAACAAAAAAAAAAACAAGCAATATTGGGAGGGGGGGGGGGGTCAAGATTCACAGAATTAAACATTGGGTTCTTCAAGATCGAAGGTTTGGAGGAAATCAGAAGGCAAGTTATTCCATTCTGTTACAGTTCTCGGAAAAAAGGAAAACTTAAATAAATCTGTCCGCGCAAAATACGGAGTTAAAGATCGGACATGAGAATGACGAGTTTGCCTGGTCGAAACTGGGGTAACATAATGTGATGGGTCTAGCCCAAGTTTATTGTTAATTAGTGAGTCCAAGAATTTTAGACGGAGAAGCTGGCGCCGCGATTGTAGCGTCTGGAATTCGTTATCTCGCATTAGTTCCGTAACTGATGTACCACGACCATACTTTGAGTAAATAAAACGCACTGCTCGTCTTTGAATCTTTTCGAGGGAATATATGTTAGACTTAGTATGCGGATCCCATACAATACAAGCGTATTCAAGCTTTGGACGTATTAAAGTGTTATAAGCTAATAGTTTCACTTGCGACGGGGCGTCTCTGAGTTTGTGCCTTAAAAGACACAGTTTACGGAAAGCCGATGACGAAACATCGGCAATGTGTGCATTCCAGGACAACTTATTCGTTATCGTTATACCTAGGTATTTGTATTGACTGACTTCTTTTAAGGGTTGGCTTTTGGAGGAATAGGAAAACTGAAGGGGATTTTTCTTGTTAGTAATTCGAAGACAAACAGATTTATCGAAATTGAGCACCATGCCCCATTTGTTACACCACGAAAGAATATTGTTAAGGGCAGTGTCGAGAGCAACCTAATCATCTGGCGATTGTACATCTGTGAAAATAATGCAGTCGCCTGCAAAAAGTCTTATTTTAACCGGATCAGTAATAGCATTAACAATATCATTGCAATAAATTATAAAGAGCAGCGGACCTAGAACACTACCCTGCGGTACGCCGGAATCTACTGGGAGATGAGGTGATGTCTGTCCACAGACGTCGACATACTGTTTCCGGTCGTTCAGGTAAGCAGACACCCAGGATACTAGGTAGTTTGGAAGCCCTATAGTCTGCAATTTCTCGATGAGCTTGTTATGGGGAACACGGTCGAATGCTTTACTGAAATCTAAAAACAGTACATCGACCTGACCAGCTTTGTCTAAAATAGAAGCAATGTGATGAATAACTGAGACCAACTGGGTGACTGTGGAAAACCGTTTTCTAAATCCATGCTGAAAGGGAGATAAAATGTGGTTATCATCTAAGAAGCTGTTTATACGAGTGGCAATTATATGTTCTAGCATTTTGCAACATGCGGAAGTCATAGAAATTGGACGGTAGTTTGGTATGCACTCTGGGTCCCCCTTTTTCACAAAGGGCAGAACACGTGCCAATTTCCAATCGATTGGTAAAGTTGCTGAACTTATTGAGGCTCGGAAGATCACAACAATATACTTGGCCAATATTTCGGCATATCGCCGGAGAAATGCATTGGGTATGTTGTCTGGTCCAGGGGTTGATTTAACTTTTAATCGCAGCAGTAAATTTAGGAGACCATCGAAAGAAATGAGGTTAGGATCTGAATCAGAAGCGTCAATGCTAATTGAGACAGGCAGAGTAGAAGTTGAAAAAACACTATCAAAATAGTCGTTGAAATTTTTCGCGATAGTTTGGGGATTGTCAATTATAGTGCCGTTAAACTTGATTCGATTTACAGAGCTTTTACGGTCCCTAATAAAATACCAGAATTTTTTAGGGTCCTCTTTGATGAAGTTTTGTAACTTGACAGTAAAATAAAAATTCTTGGCACTTTTAATAGCTTCGGAGAGGGAGTTACGAATTTCCCTGAGAATGTTAGCGGGAGCACCTTTTTTCCGATAGCGCTTGGCTTTACGCTTCATTTGTATTATTGGCCTTGTGATCCATGGTGTGAACTTTGGGGGTTTTTTTGTTTTGTTTGGTACAAACCGTTCAATGCAGTGGAAGCATAGTTTCTTAAACTTATCCCAGAGAACAGCAGCGTCGTCGCCATCAAAATGCACCAATTCACATTCAAGATAATCTTGGATGCTCGTATCGTTAGCACGGGAAAAATTTTTGACCTGTTTAGAGTTAGGTGGGCTATTGGAGCGATTACAATGCAAGGGAAAAGAAACTGTGACCATGTCGTGATCAGATAAGCCGGGTTCAACACAAACACAGCAATCAAGAATAGTGCGATGCATGAACACAAGATCTAGTAACGTGGACGAAGCATTACCAACACGTGTTGGTTGCTGAACAATTTGGGCGAGATTGTGGGAAAGCATTATATCGAACAGTATATTTGCATTAATCAAATCTGATGTCGACTGCATTTGGTTCCAGTCAATATTAGGCAGATTGAAGTCGCCGATGACAATTAGCTTTTGATTACTGTAATTTTCCATATGGGTTTTCAAGTTAAACAAATAATCCGGCAACGAATTCGGCGGCCTGTACACTGCATACAATACAAAAGACTTATTGAAGAGTGAAAGCCTCAGGCATATGCTTTCCGTACTTTCAACGTCCGGTAAACGGGTGACAGTGATTCCTGTTTTAACAAGTACTGCAACTCCACCACCTCTTGAGGCCCTATCTCTGCGGTACATTTCATAAGCTGGAGGCACTAAGTTTTGGTCACACATTTCGCTGTGGAGCCACGTTTCAGTTATTACAACAACATGAGGGTTGTATGCTAAAAGTACAGCCTCAAGTTGTTCGGTTTTATTTCCAATGCTTCGAGCATTCATATTAATCAGTCTAACTTGCTTCTGCGCAGCTGGTCAACACTTGCTACCCGTACTTTCGTTATCGGGTGCACTGCCGATAGACTGAGGCGATGCCGTGGCACACCGACGGCTTCCAATTAACTGACGTTTGTTTGTTACGTCATTCCAAATAAACAGATCATCACCTACACGCAACTTATCATGCTCCAAAAATGCCTTCTTGCCTTGTTCTTTGTCGGCTTTTGCACTTTCCCACAGTAATTTACGTTTTGCCAACGTTTGCTTTGAGTAGTCATTCTGAACAAAGATGTTAGTTCCCTTTAGGTTGCTCGCCTTTTTCAGCACAGCTAGCTTTTCGGTGAAGTCTTGAAGATACAAGATAATCGGCCTATTCGAGCCTGATCTTCCAAGCCTATGAATCCGTGCAACAGAAGTGCATTTAACGCCGAGCTTGCTGTGAAATGTTTCAGAGACGACTTTCTTTTTAAGATCAGATTCAGTTTCTTCCGGCTGTTCTGGGATACCAAAAACAATCAAGTTTGAACGTCTGCCTCGATCTTCAAGATCCGTTAGCTTTCGGGCCTGGAAATTCATTGAGTTTGTGTAGACCTTAAGAAGGTTGTCCAGGTCATCTAATTTTGAATTTTTAGTTTTCATTTCAGCCACATGGGTCTCGATTTCTGAAAGACGACGTGTAAGCTCTGCTAACATGTTTTCCGTTTTAGTTGTAAGGTCTGCTACCTCACTACGGAGAGCTTTTTGACCCTCTAAAAGTTTAGCCAGCATGTCTTGGTTGGTAGGTCCGGGGTTTTGTTCGACATCACCACAAAGTAGTAACCGAAGTGCACAAAAACAATCGTATGCAATTTTACGACACTGCCCTGGGCACGGCATAACAACCAAACAGCGGCAATCGCTTCGAAATGAGCTGTACGCCCTACAGCTCGAAATGAGCTGCACAAGGTAGAGGAAACGTTCAGCCATGTTTCCACGGAGCCATGTTTTCAGTTAGCTTGAACCAAAGTTTTGGCCCGCGCTTTCCCGGCATCCGGCTGCGCTGTCCCGACCGTTCACGTATGTCCCAGGAAGACATGCGCGAGTTTTTTTTTACAGAAATATATCTTCTTAGTTGTTTTGATGACTCGAAATTTCGGGAGATGCAAGCAATTTCGCCCCCCTTCGAAACTGGCCCCTTTTACTGTACATATTTGGAGAACTCTAGCCTGTGGTGTTTGGCCACTCCAAGCCATTATAAAACCGCACACCGCTGATGTTTACTGACCACTACCCTCCTCCACCGTTTTTTTTTCACAATGTTTTTGCTTATTATTTGTGCTAAAAGGAAAAGGGGTAAATAAATCTGGGAGAACTCCCCCTCCCTATTACAGAAGTCTGCCAAATTCAGAATATTTGAACTTGGCAGGTACAGTCGAATCTCGATAATTCGAACTCGAAGGGGCCCGAAAATATGTTCAAATTAAAAGAAGTTCTAATTAATGAAAGCTAAGTAAACAGAGGGTTCCCCATGCAGTGGCGCATGTGCATTGAGCTAACACACGAGGGGAAAGTTTCAGAAGACTTGCATTTATTCACAAATTGCAGAACATCCGTCAATAATTGAAGTAATCGGTGATGCGCGTCTGCGCATGTTTGCCTTACAGCAAGTCAATGAATTTCGCAAGCAGCTTGCAAAGCATGTCTACTTCGGCTTCAGCATTCTCCTGGCAAGAAAGGTTGCGCGCGGCAATGTCCAGCGCCGACACTCTGTAAAGACGACAACGACTGCATCTCCGCTACTACCCTCTGTGCCAAAGCCGCAGCGTTTCCAGCACGTGACAAGAAAGGAAGAGCGTCTCCATGCGGAGAGAAGCAGATCGGCATTTGAGAGAAAAGCAACGCTCCACGGCAGTTTATTTTTTTTTATTTTTTTTGCTCTCCGCGAAAACAGTCGCCAGGGGGCCGAGGTGTGTAGTCGTACCTCACATAATCTCCTGCTCTTGTTGTTATTTTCTGTGCAACCTTGCCTGTACATTGCTCGCGTTTGGTGACCTGGGATTCCTCACGTTGCAGGGCATCATTTGACACCAGAATCATCGCAGTGAGTGTACTTTTTTACTAGATATTTAACTCTAAACATATTGTGCCTGTTCGCTGGGACGCAACATCGCCAAGAAATCCAGAGGCCGCGCTGCACGCCGCTGTGGCACGAGCACGCAGCTCGCGCAACACACAGACACAGCGTCTGAAGTAAAGAGCTAACGCTCTCATGGAAACGCAGATAGCTAACCCACGTCAAGAGGGCCCGAGTATGATGCAAGTGGACAACACGGAGGGTAACTCAAGAATGGCATCACACTGGACGTTTGATGAATAAAGTGGCAAAACGACAGGCAAAGCCCACATTGAGTGGCTACTAGCTGGCCGTAAAGGCAGGTCAGCCAAAGCAGACAAGTCAGCCGAAGAAGGAGCTAGACAACCTATGAAGCCAGATGCTGTGTCTCAACCGCAGCATCAACGCAGCACTAGGATGCGGCCATTCTCTACTGATGACTTCACAATTGTATTCCGCCTGCAACCAGGACTAGATCTCTCAAAGCGAACACTCATTGAGGTTACACATGCCATCGGAAGATCCAGTGGCTTGCCCCAGCAGGACTTCTGTGACCATGTGCGAGTGCAGGTGCAGAAAGTAGAGAATGTGATCATTTCAAGTACTGAACGAGCTTCTAAACTGCAAAGTATAAACACTACAGCTCGGTGGAGTAATATATCAAGTAAATCCGCACATTCGACACCCCCGATGATGTATGCCGCGGAGTGATCTACGGCCTCGAACCAGGAACAAGCCCCACGGAGATTGTTGCAGGACTTAGCATAGACCCAAGATACCACGTCCTTGGCGCGCGCATGCTGGGATCTTTTACTGCTGCAGTTATTCACTTTCGATGGGCAGCACGTTCCTTTTTACGTACAGTCGAGCCCGACTATATCGAACCCGTTTATATAAAATTATCCTGTATATCCGAACAATTCGTAAACATGGTAAGTTTACATTGAGGATATATAGCAAAATTTACTGTTTTATCGAACGAAAATAGCAACGACAACTGATATATCAAACTTTATGTGCCTCAAAAGTGCCCCAGCAAGTTGGCTTTCCCTCGCGGTGGCGGGGAAAACTGCCGGCGCCACCCTAGAAAAAATTGGTTAGACACAGTTGTGGGCGGGCGAACACCCCTGTCTAAGAAATGATCCTGGCCCACTCGCAGTGCTTACAGCCAATCAGAGGCCGTCGTGCTTTCTCCGAGGCGCGGAGGTGGTAGAAGTGAGCGCCATTTTTTCTTTCTTTATGCTTGTGTGCCTGCTGCTGCCGATTTAGCGTGGTCTGTGGTATTGCCTGTTGGTGCTCTGTGAACTCTATTGGCGCGCTGTCATCATGGCTTGCGCAAAGAGGCAAAATTTGCCGTTCGCCGCGGAACTCGAAATCATCAATCAGGTTGAGCGCAATGAAAAGAAGTCCGACGTCGCCGCCGCGTACGAAATTCCAAGGAGCACCTTGAGTACTATCTTGAAGAACAAGGCAGACATCAGGGCCAAGTCGGACAAAAGGCCAAGTGCCCGTGGCACCCGACGTGTGCCCGCTGCTTTGTACGAAGATGTTAAAGCGACCGTTTAAAAGTGGTCTGTGGACGTTCGGTCGCGAAACATCCCGGTGTCCGGCCCTATGATCGAGCAGAAAGCCAAGGACCTTGCATTTCTGCTTGGCAGGAATGATTTCCAAGGCGGTTCAGGCTGGCTTCAGCGGTTCAAAGAACGGCACGACATCGTTGGCAAAGCTGTTACAGGTGAAAGCAGAGCGGCGGACCTGGACAGCGTAGAAAAATGGCTCGAGGAAAACTGACGATATATCGCTGCAAGATAGAGCCCAAGATACCTTAAATGCGAATGAAACCGCTCTATTTTGGCAAACGTTGCCAAACAAGACACTTGCGTATCAGGGCGACAAGACAAGCGGCGACAAGGCAAAGAAAACTCGTGTGTCCGTGCTGTTGGCAGCTAATTTAGACGGATCGAAAAAGCTTCAACCTCTGGTTATCGGGAAAAGCATGGCACCGCGGTGTTTTCGAAATGCGCTGTCGCTTCCAGTTACCTACCGAGCAAACTCAAAAGCGTGGATGACCGGGGAGCTTTTCAGCAGATGGCTATCGTCGTGGAATGATGATTTGGTAGGCGAAAATTGCAAGGTGTGCCTGCTCGTAGACAATTGTTCATCGCACCACTGCAGTATGACCTTCAGCAACATCGAGCTGCGTTTTTTGCCCCTGAACACTACGTCTGCACTGCAACCACTAGATAAAGGCGTTGTACGCGCAATGACAGCCGGCTGTCGGAAGCGCCTGGTGGAGAGGCTTTCTGCAGAACCTTCGTGTCGGCAGGGAGCTTAAGATCGACTTGCTCGGAGCTATTTTTATGTTGAGTAGATCGTGGGCAGATGTCAAGAAGGAGACGATCCAGAAATGCTTTAGGCATGCCGGCTTCTGCATGCCTGGTGATCACACCCCTAAATTCTGACAGCACTGAAGACACCGCAGGTGTTTGGAACGTTTGGAACGAGCTGGCAGTTTGGAACGAGCTGGCAGAGTTTCCGGGTGCTATTGACGGATCGACATTCGACGAGTTCGTCAGTGCGGACGATGATGTACCCATCATGGGCCAATTACAGGATGAGGATTACATTGCAGACGTCATGCCGACCACGAGCCAAAGCGATAGCAATAAGGAAATCGACGACGGCCCATTGCCTACATCCTCCGAAGTGATTAGTGCACTTGCGTTGGTCCGGCGCTATTGCTTGAATGTGGAAGGTTGCGGCCTCAGCTGCTCCAACTCGTTGGACAACGTGGAGGCGTGCGTGCTGTCACAGGCAGCGAAGTCGTTGACACAAAAAAATCCGGGACTATTTTGTTCCAAAGTAGGGCACGCAAGTAAGCCACCATATTAATAAAGTACTTTTCTTCTAGTTTGTTATGTGCCTTTGTGTCAAAACCTATACCGGGCCTATATCGAATTATGCCATATATCGAACTAATAAACGTTTTTGGCGAGTTCGATACACCCGGGTTCGACTGTAATGTACTTAAGCGGAGATTACCGATGCAAGCAATACCGGAATTCCATCGAATATTGCTGGACCTGCGGCGCCAAGGTCACCGACAAGACATCTGCCCTCAGCTGAAAGCAAACTTCTGCTACAAATGCGGCCACGACAAGGACACAGAACCACACGACTGCCAAGATGCCAGCAACTCGATAACGCCCGCGCCCGTGAGAATTGCAGGAGTGCTCACGCTGATGATTGACCCGGGTTGGTTATTATACCAGAAATTTCACGGCCCCCTCTTTTCACCAAAAATCTGACCGAAGTCGCTCTCGCTCTAAGAAAAAAGGTAGCTCTGGATCCCGCATGCCATCATGGTCTCGCTCCGTTAGGAGAGCCAGTTACGCCGCCGTGGTGACCGGTAGTGACGGGCCTAGTTCTCTAAATACCACAAGTGCCTCGACCATCTTGCCTGCTCAGACAGTGACTATCCGGGCTCTAGAAATTAAAGTTCAAGATCTACGACGGAGGATACAACAACGCCCACCAGCCAAGTGTAGCACGCTAGAACTTGATGACAGCATACTAAAACAGACGGAAGCCAGAATAATGAAGCGGGTAGAAGCAAGGCTGCAAGCACATGAAGTGAAGATGCTCGACCTCGTCGAACGACGCCTTGAAGCTTTCGAGGAAGCCCTCACTGCGAAAGTCCTCACATCCATAGACATAACCATAGATAAAGTGCTTACTAAAACTATGGAAAAGGTAGACCCACTGACCCATACTGTAAGCAGGCTCGACGCCAAGCTTGATGGCTTCATGACACAACAGCATAACTTCATAACATATGCATACAAAAATTTCGTTACCCATGAGCAGCTAGTGGAGCAATCAGGGACCAAGCGGAAAGTGCGAAAGATTTTAGGGGATGAAACTGCAGCGGAAATTCGATCGACAGCACCAAACGACCGGCACCAGGTGGGAATCAACTGCCAGAATGGCAGCTCCCACACATAGAAAGTCTGAGCCACTCGCCACTCTTCGAATTTGGCACTGGAATTGCAGATCCTACAGACATCGTTCTGCAAACTTGCAAGAATATGTTAAAACAAATAATCCCGATATGATAGCGTTGCAGGAAACCCACACAGAAAAAATCAAGCTCCCTAGCTACAGCACTCTCACATGCTCACCCCGCACCGCAATTCTAGCCAAGAAGACTAACTGCACAGGCTCATGAAATTGAAGACATTGGCATCGAACACACTATCGTGGAGATAATACCCACTCGGAAGACTCAACAAAGCTTATACCTGGCCAACCTTTACAGCCCTCCGCGGGAGCAGTTACACCAATACGACCACTTCGTCCACGAGCTCCGTCAAATGGTTAACGGCAACCGACTCGTCATAGTTGGGGACTTCAATGCTCCACACGCGGCCTGGGGCTTTCACAGCACCATCAAGAAGGGGGCGCGTGTTCACGACGCTGCCAGCAACACGGTCTGACGCTGTGGAATGACTTGCTCCATCCAACCCGAGTGGGCAACAGCGTGTCGAGGGATACTAATCCTGATCTCACGTTCACTAGAGACGTGCACAACGCAACGTGGACAAGGCTACCTGATACTCTAGGGAGAGACCATCGCATAATTCAAATAGAGGTCGAACAGGCTCACCGCTCGCTCAAGACGGGAAAAGCTCGGCTCACGGACTGGACCGCCTACAGGAATGACCCTGATGATGACTCGACTATCGAAGACATTGAAGCCTGGTTAAACAGTATTGTAAGTGTTGCTGACGGACATACCAAAACGATACACTTCAACGAGGACGATTTGGCAGTCGATGATAATCTCCTTCACCTATGGAAAGCTCGAAGATCGCTTATTAAACAATGGCAATGGCAAAAGCTCAATCACAAGCTGAAGCGCCGCATTGCCGTACTCATTAGACAGGCACAGGAGTACGCCGAAAACCTTGCGAGCCAGAACTGGCAGTCCCTTTGCGACAAACTTCACGGGACATTGAGCACAAAGAAGACTTGGCGCATTCTTCAAGCCCTGATCGACGACACCCACACCAAAACTAATCAAAGAAATACAATTCAGTGGCTCATGCACAACTATGAGGGCACAGAGCACCAGTTACTTCAAGAACTTCAAGCAAAGCTGCGTGGCTCTACTAACCAGCAAGCTACCTCTATAAACACTTCGACACCCAGGGAGTGAGCACCGAACGAAGCACTAGACCAGCCTTTCACGCAGGCAAAGCTACACGGGGCCCTGGCTAAGCTTACGCTCAACACGAGCCTAGCAAAAGACAGAGTGACCAATAAGCACCTACGACAGCTACCGCCCCGGGTGTTGACGGCACTCCTTCGGCACTATAACGACTGCTGGACCAAGGGCGAGCTACCACAAGCCTGGAAGTACTCGGAGGTGACCATGGTACCCAAGCCGAACAAGCCAATCTCGATATCAGATCTTCGTCCCATTTCCCTTACGTCTTGCGCTGGGAAACTCTTTGAGCTCATGGTAAACAAGCGACTCACCATACATCTCGAAACAATGGTCACTACCCGAACACCATGTTCGGCTTTCGCCAAATGCTCAGCACACAAGACGTCCTCTTGCAGATAAAGGAAGATATTCTTCTCCACTTGAGCAAGCACAGTAAATTATCTGTTCTAGCTCTGGACGTAAAGGGCGCATTTGACATGGTGAGCCACGAAGCCATTCTGCGTAGCCTTGAAGATGTCGGCTGCGTTGCCAAAACATAAGCCTACATGCTGGCTTTTCTCACCAACCGCACAGCCACTGTTGTGATTGCCAATATCCGGAGCGAGCTTTTCAACTCCCTAACGAAGGCACGCCACAAGGCTCATTGATATCGCCACTACTTTTCAACTTGGCCCTCCTTAAACTCCCACGTCTCTTAGACACTGTCCCTAGGATACATCACGTGTTATACGCCAATGATATCACCATGTGGACAAGAGGTGGAAGCACGGGTCAAGAGGAACGACTTCAAGAGGCGGTTAACATCACTGAAGATTATTTCAAGACCTGCGGCCCCCAATGGGCTCCGGAAAAGTTGGAACTGTTAGTACTTGCGGCACGCACCCAGGGTAGACTACTAAGCTACGACGCACCTGACCCACAAGTCTTTCTACAAGGAGTCCAAATATCACATGTCACACTTCAAGTCCTTGTGCTACATATACGTAAAGATGAGTCTGGCTCCGCTGCCCTACCCCGGCTGCAGAAAAGTGTGACACAGCTCACTCACCTAATCCAAAGGGTGGCTAACCGCTGCAGTGGCTTCAAAAAGCACAACACCCTAAAAATGGTACAAGCTCTTCTTTACAGCCGCATAACGTACGGAACTTCCTACCTCAACCTGAAGACAGCGCAGAAACATAAATTTAATTTGCTGATACGAAAGGCTACAAAGCTAGCCCTAGGACTGTGGCCAGCCGCCTCCACTGACCGATTGTTTCGCATGAGAGTTCACAATAGGTGGGAAGAACTCACCGAAGCACAACTCATCAACCAGGTCGAGAGACTCAAGCTGTCACTCACGGGACAAGCCGTCCTTCGACGCACAGTATACGAGACCACCCTAGAACCCAACGAAGAACGCAAAGGCAAAATACCGTCACAGCTCCAAGAATGCCTTGAAATTCAGCAGATCCCTCGAAATGTGCACCCTCAACATCACCGAGCAAGGCGGCTTGCCAGAGTTAACATGATCCGGAAAAGCATGGCAATGACCCTTCAGGTGCAATACGTGGACGCAGCTAAATATTTGGGACGTAACGCCTTTGCAATTACCGTCACAGATTATAAGGGGGCGGTACGGGCATCGGCAACTATCCTCACCAAACGTGCGAAAACAGCTGAAGAGGCTGCTATAGCACTCGCCACCCAGACGAGTGAGGATCCCATCGTGGTCTTTACCGACTCACAAACAGCGGCACAGAACTACCTATAAGGCGGGTCTCCACGGTGGTGATCAGGCTACTAAAGCGCATGGACAATCCTCGTACCTACACATGCATTGTGTGGATTCCAGGTCATGAAGGTCTTGAGGGAAATGAAGCAGCACACATCGCAGCCCGCGAATGCGTCAACCAGGCATTCCAATACGAGATCCGAGGTACCTCCCACTCAACGACAGAATCAAAGGCAGGAGATCCCGTACCACTAACATATCATGCATTGCTGCAACATTATCGGCTCGAATGCAGGTCATACCCTCCGCCACATCCAAAACTCACCGGTGACAAAGGCACTCACTACAGGCGTCTTCAAAGCAACACGTTCACTCACTGCTTTCTATTGCACCATATGAGGCCAACGTTGCACAGCTAAATCTGTCCTCACTGCAATGTGGCAGACACTCTGGCGCACCTCCTACTGCAGTGCAAAGTAAGCGTACCAAGGCTATAAGCAGCAGCACCAGATGCAGACCAAGACCTCCTCAGTGGCAGCGATCTCCCAGCCGGACCTGGTCGAGCAGCGTCAACTCGTCGCTCGAGCTCGGCGGGCTGCCCAGGTCAGAGGGTTCCTGGAATAAGGCACCATCCCACCTTCACTCACAAGCTTAATTCAATAAATGTTCTCTCTCTCTCTCTCTCTCATCGCGTTCGCGCAAGTTGTTGAAAAGAGAAGAGTTACGTGGCATGGACGGGAAAGAAGAAGCATGGCGCACGCATGTGAGAGAGAGCCACTCTCTGCGACAGCTTTCTTTTTTTTTTTCCTCTTTCCCTTTGCGCGCGGCATTGTAAGGGAAGGGTCTTTACGTGGCAGGGGCGGAAAAGGGAGAAGTGCGGCACAGGTGCGTCGCAGATTGGCATTTAAGGGCAAACATTCCACAGCAGCCTTTTCTTTCCTTTTCCTTTCCTTTGTGCGCAGCGTTGAGGTTTCGGAGGTGCCGCCGCGGGATTAGGTGGGGCGCTGAGAGCATTTTCGAAGCGCGGTATGTTCGAATTAACTGTCGCAAGTGCTTGCACCTTTGAATTACCGGGCGTTTTCACCCATGGAAATACACATAGCTTTGACGGGACCTCATCATGAGTTCGAATTAACTTGAAGTTCAAATTAACTGTGTTTGAATTAATGAGATTCGACTGTATGAGTTAGTATGGTGGATGCTTTTCCTTCTGGGCCATCAATTATTGTGATATGCAGGTTGGCTTTGTGGTTCGCTTAGTTCAAGAAATGTCTTCCAGGGAAAAAGCCACATGAACTGTTGGAAAGTAAAAAAATTTATTTATTACACTGAAGACTAAGTAATTACATATTCGGAACCAGCCCACAAATACACATAAACTTGCCAAGTTTTCGGAAAATTGATCAGAAATAAACAAAGTTTTAAAGAGTAGCATCCCTATGTAAGAGTGGATTGTAATATTACAGCTATAGTCTTGTGCATCTGTCTGCATTGTCTCTTCAGATTTTCTGCTTTCTGTTTTGCAGATCACCCATACTTTGTGGGCGTACAGTTCCACCCAGAGTACATCAGCCGGCCACTGAAGCCGTCGCCACCTTACATGGGGCTTGTCTTGGCCTCGTGTGGCCGCCTGAACGGATTCCTCCTCCGCGGGTGTCGCATGTCACCTCGGCAATTGAGTGACGTGGGCTCTTCATCCGAGGAGGAGGTGCACGAGCCTGTTCCTGTTTGTGTCGAAGAAGATGCAACTGGAGTACCTGTTCGGGTATGAAAGTGTTCCTGCTCTTTTGTGCTTTGTCACTTCCCTAAAAAGGTTGAAGTGTTGACGGTTTCAAGAAGCATATAAAAGCTTAAAGTGGCGTAGCTCCCGAGAAACAATGAAAAGGTCTGACACACTGTTATTCACAAACCTAAAAAGGAAAATTCTTCAGTGATGAGTTATGAACACTACATTTTTTGTGGTTTTTCCTTTTGAAAAAAAGAGCAATGCAGATAAAGGGGTAATTTGCATAAATGTCTGTGGTAGTGCCCTTCAGTATGATGTATTAGTAGGGCTGTGTGAATAGCAAAATTTTGTATGTGAAGTAAATTCGAAAGACAGTAGACTCGCGATAATTCAAACTGTGATAATTCAAACTTTTGGTTAATTCAAATGAAATTCAACTTTTGGGTCGGTCCTCTATTCTTTCATTGTATTTGAAAGCCTCCTAATTCAAACTCCATCATTTGTTTAATTCATACTTTTTTGCGGGTCCATACCAGAAAATATCTGCTGCTTTCCCACTACTATTTAAAAATTTGTGTGCTTATATAATCCTAACAGTAAAAAAAATGAAAAATAAGCACTTGAGGCTTACAAGCAAAAAGGCTTTGCAAGTAAACAAATGTTTGAAACGAAGCACACGCATGGTAAATCGTGATGCTTCTTAAGTGGTATTGAGAGCTTTGTGTGGAAGGCACATACCTATAGCAATGAAGCAGTTGGCAATTCACGATTTTTTAAATAGGTCTGATCAACAGTAAATGGCCAATAAACTTGTGGACTCTGCACCTCTGCTTTCTGTTAACTGCATGCTGTTAGGGCTTAACAACACTTAAAATTTTTTTAAAGGAAAAAAATCAATGCCTAATCATAATGTGTGGTATAACTGGTGTTGTCACCTCACCCAGAGTCTTGTATCTGAGACGTTCTGATAATTCGAACTTTTTGATAATTCAAACAAAACTCGGAGGTCCCTTGGAGTTTGAATTAACCAGAGTCAACTGTATTGAAGTGTGGGTGTGGATCGACTTGAATATTTTTCTAATACTTATCAAATATATTTCTAATAGTTTGAACCAAAATTGTGGGAAAAAAAGGTTAGAGAGGATTCTTAAGCATATTCTTATGAGATATACCGAGAAGCCTGCTTTTAATGAGCCTCTTTATAACAAGTGCTTCAATATAACGAAGTTTTTCTATTCCCCACTGTTACTTCATAGAAGCACATGTATTTGCGACCCATGTGTAACGCAGTAAGAGGGGGAGACATCCTTGATACTACGAATGTTCAGCATGGACAGTTTAGGAATTTCGCCCGGGAATTTGTCATTTTGGCACGAGCATGCATCTTCCGCAGTTGCCCAGCCGCTGCCGAAGCGCGTAGCAATGGGGGCGAGCTGGTGGCCCTGGCAACTCCCAGGCGAAAACAAACGCTTGCTGTTGCACGCGAGTGTGCGCGAGGTGGGCAGGCAGACCTGTGCCCGTAGAGCTGGCATTGACGCTGTTTTTGCTGCCCCGGCGGCATGTGCCCTCCCCCTCCCACCAAAACAAAACAAAACTACGTTACTTTTGCGTTGGCAGTGCCATGCTCTTATTTAGTGTCCGATTTGTGGGGCCACACTGCATATTTCCGTGTCATTCGCTCCTTGTTTTTAATGGCGTGTGGGCGTGCGTGATGCGACTCCTGACAACGTTCAGCCTTGCTTTCATCTTCTTTTCTTTTAGTGCGGGCAACTGTGTTGTCACTACCGAGGGGATGTCAGATTACTCTCCGAGACCTCAGTAACAAAGACAGATCTTCGGAGGTTGACTTGTCACTAGCTTTTGCGCCGGGAGATCGTAGGTTTTGCGATTAGCCGATTAGCTTTGGTAACAACAGGGCGGCGCGTTGAATGCAGTGCAAAGAATGTGATGGCAACAAATTTATTTATTGTAATGTTATATGAAGTAAGGCTGGAAGCAAACGCTTTTGGATAAGATGTAGTGGAACTCCTACTAAGCACTAAATACAGCCGCTCCAGTAAGAAGTGCTCTTTTCACTGTCTCTTCGCCTTGAAAGCGCATTAATGCTTGCCCCCCCACCACTCCACGCCCCTGCGTTTTTTCATGCTCGTTCAAGAGGGGTTGTTTCCCTTCTGTTTGGGCATTCGACAGCAGTCCTAATACACAGAGCGATGTTATCGCTAGAGCTATCCAGGCGATAGAGATGGGTCGACTGATTTGATCTCTACTACAGCAGCACACGTGCGCTGTTACTCGCTCGTGAATTATGTGCAGGGGCATCTTATCAATTTGTAGTTGTTACAGAACATCACGGCGACAGCAAAAACTCGCCGAGAGCATCCATATAATTCCTATTCTGATAATAATGTAGTTTTCTACCCCCAAATAAGTGTTTTAAGTTAGCTCTGTCTTCAGTTTCCATTTTGTCTAACTTGTGTGTTTATCTTTTGACTTTTTGTATCCAACCTGCATATAACGAAATCCTTTTCATAACGAATTTTTTCCGGGAATTCGTCTATTTCGTTATTTCCAGGTCTGTAGCAGCATGAAAGGTTTTTTTTTTTTTTAGGTTGATGGAGCGCTGGCGGGTGGTACTTCATAGTTGTCTTGGCAAGAACGAGGCAGTGAAGATGCTGCATTGTATTAGTACATGATTTGGGGCAACCAAAGTGTTCCCGACAACACTTCACATGTGATAGGCAAGGGGTCTATTTCCTCAGCCTCTTCTCCTTTTACAACTTCTGTGGAAGCCCAACTGATGTGGTAACTAGGTCGTGCTCTTTTCAAGTAAGACATTCCGAATCTGCCTTGTGGATGTCAACACGCAGGAACATTTGAAACTTTGCACGCTGAAAATCTTCGATCCAATTTAATCGTCCCGAATGTACCGAGCGATGAAATGTCTGGTGCGTAGCTGCGGACATCCTTGCTCGATGTCTTCATCGGTTTCGCTGCTTGGCTTGGCTCATCTGTACATTTATGTATCCACCCGGTCCGCACTTCATCAACCTTAATATAATAAACACTTTCATGTTGCTATCTGATAAGAATATACTTATGAATCCTTTTAAACTTTCTTTCCACAATTTCTTTTCGAAGTAAATAGAAAAATATTTGTTTTGAACCAATATTTTGCTGTTGGCACAGCTCTAGTATTAGCAAATGCACTGACAGGTCGTCAAAGTGAGCTTTGGATCGCACTGTTGCTTGCTAAGTGTTGAACAAAGTGTTGCTCCATCGCATGCATGTTTGATCCACAATAACGTTGATCTTCTATATAAACTCCAGGTTTCCGCGCCTAGCCGGGAATCGGTTAAGCACCATGACTTGCACCACACAAGTCACCACGACTTGCACCACACAAGTCACCACGACTTGCACCACGCAAGTCACCAAGGAGTACATAGTGGCACAATGACGCCGGGGTTTTCGCGAAGCGAAGATTACCGGTCTGTTGCGACATGCAACGATGATCCTGACCAACCCAGTGACACCGAAGATCGCTTGTCATCGCAACGCTGCAATGGGAAAATCCTGACAACGGAAGAGGCTGACAAGGCTCATGACAACAACTGCTTGAACGCCAAGCCTTCCAAAAGTGGTCAGCATGATTCGTAGGCATTTTGAAGGTTGTTAGTGTCGTGAATGGTGTCTTGTTGCTGACAGAGCTGCGTGCTATATACATGTATATATACTCCACAAATTCTTTTGAGATTGGAGTGTTCTTTTTTTTTATTGAACCCTGTCATTTACTTCTCCATTATTCGTGAACTACCGCCAGTTGCATATTTTGAAATTCGTTACCTGTGAGAAAAGCTCCCAAAAAGAAGGAACATGTGAAATGTTGTCTTGGGACTTGCACATGGAAAGCATAGATTTTTCATTCTTGCGCGTCTGTAAGCATGTGGAATGCCTTGTATATTGATTTTTTAGCTATTGCTGGCTGTAGAAACATAGACTGCCGCCGCATTGCCAGCCTATTTGTAACCAGACTGTCAATTCCGATTACTCTGGACTCATACGATAATAACTACGTGATTGAGCATAGACTGCCCTGAAACTGCAGTTGAGCTTTGGTTCTTTTCTGTGCCATCTTTTCTGATGACTGTCTTATGAAATGCACCATAAAGCACCCCGACTACATACCGAATATCGAGGCAATGTTGTGTGAGTTAGTGGTGTTACGTTACTATGCCTTTCACGCCAGCGCACTACTAGTACAGTGAACAGCTGTACATTAATTGCTCTTCCTATCTGCTAATTATCTCCACATGCCTTGTAAAAGCTTAGTTTATTTTTAAAAGAAAGTAAAGTTTATTCTTTAGAAAAAGTTTGTTAGAGTGTGCAATGTGGTCTTCAGTTTTGCGAGTGCTGTTTTCTGATGTCCTGCATAGGTCGGATATCACCAGCCTAGACATGTAAGTGACCGAAACTTACCTACGGTATTAATGATTAGTCATGTCAGTTACAAACGTGTCAACAAACTTTATCAGGTATGCAGTTACCTGTACTCAGCCAAACGTAATATTTTAGAATAAAGCAGAAAATTTTATCTTCAAATATGCCGAATATTTACATAAAGGAGAGAACATACTGTATTTACATTTAAAGCAGAAACCTGGTGCCACAACACTCTTGCACAACCAAAGAATAGCCAGTATTTTGTTGTAACATGCTGCAATATAAAGAAAAAGGCTTCAAGTGTGTTTAGACAAGAATGTAGTCCTGCTAGACTGATGGGTTACCTTCTTAAAATCGTGAGAAAGTGAGTGTCTTGCACAGAGAAAGTTGAAATTTACAGCCAATGATCAATCTCCTCATTGGAGTTTGCAAAGCTGTGTTGCACTAGTTACATGTGTGTGTCATAACGGAACAGCAGTGCAAAGCTACTGGCTTAGCAGTTGACTGTGCACCTGGAAAGAAGAGAAGTATCATGCTGAAGTGACTGGTGGAAACCGGTTTGTCCATGTTCGTATAGAAGTTTTTTGCATTGATAAGTTGACCAAACTTGTTTTTGGTATAAAAAAAATTCAGGAATATCTTCTGGCACTCTTAATTGGCCAGAAGGGCATACTACTTGCCACACCCCATCCTAACCACAGAAGAGGCAGTCTTTTCTACACTATCTACAAATCGTACAATTCTACAAGCAAATCTCTACTTGTGCAACGGCATTATGTTTACTAAAATGCACCCAACTGTGTTCCCGTGCCAGTGCCAGCCTTGCGAGGTGCCGGGCACCTTTCACAACACGGTGATCGAGTTTTCTAACCATTCAGAACTCTGCAATCTAGGAATTGAAGGCTTAAAAAGAAGAATCAGACAAGCACAGAAAGGGACTGTGAAGAATTGCGTGAAGCCACGTTCGCTGGCCAAGGATGCACTTAAGGGCAATGACTACACTGGACAGAAAAGGTTGAAGACTTTCTCATATCAATGAACTTTTATGCTCCTTTTGTCATAGAGATACGTGTGCAATGTCTGAATTGTCGAAATTTTGAGTTCTGGACACTATGCTTACCCTTGATCTCCTTTTTTGTGTTCGTATGAAAATGAAGGTTAATGAAGAATGAATGCGCTCAGACCTCTTTATAACAAAGTTGTATCTTACACGCTATAAGTTTGTTATATCTGAAAATTTGTGATAAAGGTATATCTCTAATGCTATATCTATTGCAAGACTATTCGTAATTTACTTTGTTGTAACTGATAATTCGTTATATTCAGGCTAACTATATAAAGATGCGAGTATATTTTATTTCACCCTAAAGCATTTTAATTACTGTCCTGCTTCGTGTCGAAGAGGACCTTAACCACTGTTTTGAGGTATATTTGTAAAACTTTGTTTCCTTTGTATATTGCCTAAATATATTCATTGGCTGAGTGGTTCGAAAAGCAAATAGTATAAACTTTGTTGTCTAGCTTTCCCGCTGGCTTGCATACTGAAATCATTCTTGTGCTAGACGGTGAGGCTGTACGGTTACTTTATTGATACTTTGTTTTTGAAGCATTGTCTCATGTCATAGTGTTCAAAACTGCACGATATGTCCCCGTGATTTTCCAGAATTTTTCCAATATTATTTTATTGTTCATGCTGTTGGTGAGGTAAACTGGTATACAACCTGCATTGTGTTTTTAGCTCAGCGTGCATCAGTGGTGCTGAGCCTTCAGATGCTGGCTTATTAGTAATTGCGCTCTGTTCAGCATTGCCTGCCCTTTTATACGAAAAACAGCAAAAATACAATTTCTTGTACTGTAGCGAACGACTCACAGTTTGATGCAGTAAAGCGTTATCAAGCTGTGGCTCACTCTATTTCTCATTGAACTTTTTTTAGAAGCCGCAGCACATACAAATTGTGACAAGTTCTGTTGTACAAATAATCTCTTAGTCAATTGCAATCAAGTAGTATTTGTGTGGCTATATTGGCTGCAGGTGTTGTCGTGCCTCCTTGAATTTCGTTTTCTCAATAACAATAATATGTGAAACTTAATGTTCCAAAACCACCGTATGATTATGAGAGGCTCCGTGGAGCAGGGCTCTAGAAATTTTGACTATGGAGGGTTCCTTAACATGCACCCAAATTTGAGCACAGAGTTGCCGGATAATGCTTTAGCTTTTTTTTTGTTCCCGAGGCATCATCAGCCTTGTTACAGACTTCTACAGACCAGACTTGGGCAAAAATACTTTACGACTGTGTCACGATAAAGATAGGGGATAGAGAACCATCAAGTGCTTGAGATTTATGGAGAAGAAACCCGTAATGCTTCTTAGGGGACCACGGTAAAAGAATTAATGTTCTAGAACAACAAATTTCACGAACACTTTTTCAGTGCAATGCACACAACTTGGGAAAGAAGGTGGCAGGACAGAGTGCACTCTGTAACAACCATTTCGTTGTCAGGGGACAGCAATGCACGAATAGTGTATAAGCAGAAGTAAAAGTGAATGAAGTGAAGTGGAAGTCCACACCCACGATGACAATTCCTCTCTGTCTAGAAAGCCTACACTTGTACCAGTGTTCTCTCAACCATAGTCAGCACATAGTCAGCAGTTAGCTGGCTGGCTATGTGCCAGAACACAACGTGTAATTTTGTCTTTCTTGTAAAGACCGCTGCACACAGCAGGCACTGTTACTGTTTCCAGTGGTTACATGTAGGAGTATTTGAAGACATCATTATAATTTTTTTGGTGGAATAACCAACAAGAAGACCTGTATCAAGTAAGAAGCTACTACACTAGTCCTATGAGGTTTAAATGGGACTGAGTGGAAGAGCTGGGAAATTGAGGGTTTACTATTAGCGAATTCAATGTATCTTACTGTTGTGAGCCATTTTTACTTCAATACACTTTTATACATTCATGAGTTTGTCAATGTCCATTTGCAGTACTGGCATCTTAGCAAGCTTGTAGCACTAATGGGCTTCTTAAAGCTGGGCATCAAGCCCATTTCGTTTAATTACCTGTACTAATTATCAATTTTTAAACTCGAAAGCGAGATATCGTAGTTCTGTAAAGTCGGTAAGGGTGGCAGTAGCTGCATGGCATTGTGAATTTTTGCCAGCATATCGCAACTGTTTGACCTGCACGAGACGGCATCAGTGGTGAATGTCAGAGCATGTCAAAGTATTACATTGTTAAGTGTTCATTTACAGTTTCATGACTGCCTTGTATCAACTTGCACATTACATGCTGAATTTGCTGGGATATATTTCAGAGAACTTTTACATAAACAATTGATAAAATATTAATGCATTGCGCTGTAAATTTGCTTGTCTTTGGTCGACAGCAAAGAGACTTGAATGAAAATGGCTTGTAAGATTTGTATACATGTGGATATCATTAGTATCTTTTGACATTAATGCTTCAAGCAGAGCTCTATGTACTGATTGTGATAGTATCATGTGATTTGCACCTCACTTCTACCGCTTTCCTATTAAATCACCAAGCAGTGGTACTTGTGTTACAGCCGATTATGTTCAATAGAAAATTCCTATATGTAAGGTATGTTTGCCCCTACAAAAGGCCACTATTGATAAAGATAAGCTCACTGCAGATCCTATGTGCCACCAGATTTGGTTTGATCAATTCATTGATATCTTTACTCTGATGGTTAATAAACTAAATATACTCTACACGTAATGGGGATGAACTGGCTCTCAAACTATAGCTAAGGGAACATATTTCACTTGATCGCACTGTGATGGCTTGTCAGTTTGTACCCCCGCTTTTCGTTTTTAACTTGCTATTACTACACAGTTCCAGCTGGTGCTCCATGGTACTTAAGTCGGAAAGTATAGAAACTCCAAGGAGCACTGTGTTGTACATGATTGATGTTAGTGGTAGTTGTGGTAATTAAGACTAGCATGACACACACAGCTGTCTGTGGCAGTAAGATGAGATTGTTCTTTTCTTCTAATCATTAATAACTTTGGACATCTTTGTAAGCTTGGCAATTGGTGCATCTTATATTGAAGATATGTGATACACCATATGATACGCATGCATCAAGAATGCAGACACCTGTACCCATATTTATGATTGTAGTTTTGCACAGATATAAGATAAACCAAACAGTATTTAGGATACTACTTAAAATATGCATGTATATTTAATACTGCCTAGCCATACTACAGATTTGCACACCTTTGCTTTCCTGCAGACAAATCTCCCAAGCATCGTGCCTTCCGCTATGGTATAAGGAAAGGTAAGCCTGACTGGCTAAACTTTTTGTCAGGTGCTGGTGTGGTTCTCCTCTCAAAGTTCTTTTGTGAAGCCTCCAAGAAACACTTAATTTTTTTTAATAGCTGGATGGCTGAAATTCGCTGTAGTAGTAGTTATGTGGGCAGACAGAGACTTGAGAAGCGAGGGAAAGACAAGTGCGGGTTATCAACTAAAATGCGCTATAGTGACAGAGAAAGTAGGCACGAAACATTTTTCTTACAGTGCCACTCGTCAATCGCGCATGTGCATGTACGTAAAATATGGCTGCTTAACTTGTGCTCTTGTCTACATGCTTGATTTTTTCTCCACTGGAATTTATTTGAGTGTGTAAACTCTAAGCATTTGTTTTTGCAGCTGTTTGTTTCTGTTTTTCTACCCTTACTCAATGATTTCTCATTATACATGTATTCACAGTCCTTTTCGTTAGATATTAAGTGAGTGCTCAAAAGGCATTACTCTGTAAATGCTTTCTGAAACACTGTAGTGTCCGTGTTTCTCTAGTGTGAAAAATGGGAAACCCCATAAATATTTTTATGAGCATTAAAGTGTCCAAGCAAGTTCTTTTCTAATAGACTGCACCAGCAAACTTGCTGTGATTTCTGTATCAATTACAGGTTCTTCTTCGTCGTACACGTCTGATATGTGAGGTGCTGAGAGCATGTAGTTATGTGCTTTTTACACCTGGGCACCAAGACGCATGAAAATGTGTACCCTGTCTGTGGCCATCTGTGGTGGGTTTCAGGTGCAATGGGACACCTGGTCACTGAACCAACCTTCATAGCACCCTCTTCGAATGGACATCATAGAGGAAAGGCGTGAAGCAGGACGAAGTAGGCCGTTTCTGTGCATCTTGACAACTACTTGAAGTGTTGCCAAGTTGTATTTTTACGTGTAATCATTTTAGAATATATCTGCTTGACCAAATATTGAATAAAGTCCATTTAAGTACTCTCCTGTGTTTCCTTCCACATAATTCATTGTATGTTTGGTCACCTTGTCAATTATTTCAGCTGGTGCCAAGTTATACTTGATGTAATCATTTTAGAATTTTGTCTGTTTGATCAAATATTGAATCAAATTTGTTTTAACGCTCTCCAGTGTTTCCTTCTACTTCACTCAACAATTGCATACAGATGCACGTCTGCCATAAACGCAGTGTCACTTCGTTTGTTTAGTTGCATACATGCATGCTGAACTGTAACGTAGAGCAAAGTGGTACCTGAAATACGTACATTGTAAGTGCCAAATATCTGAACCGTTTAGCAAGTTTTCGTATATCAAGCTATTTGCTGACTTGTTCTCATTGTTTAGTGTTCTGTGGACATATGCTGACTAACATGCGAGAAAAAAGCTTCATTTGCACAGTGGCAGAAACCACAAACACTTAAAAGCATGATTGGGCAAGTTGGCCTGGTTCCGTAACGGTGCGAGCATGAAGTTGAGCCAACGTCGGAGGTGAACACGTCCGGCCCCGCACGGCGCAGCCAAAGCGCGTGTGCTCCCGACGGCTGCAACCAATAAAAATCCGTGCACAAACGCAGTTGCATGGAGGCTCCGAGAGCATACAGCTCGGTAGCGTGGCAGTCTTTGAGAAGGGCAGGAACACAGGTCAGACGGCAGAGATAGAAACAGGTGAAGCAAATAGGGGCGCCTTCACAAACAGGAAGCCAGCGATTGGAGCGTAGAAGGGTCTTAGTGGTGGAGTACTCCAACGTGGCCAGGGTTAGGGATGGCGTCTTCACGACAGTGAAAGAAGATGGGAGAGTGAAGGAAGATGAGAGAATGAGGGGGGAGGCCTAGTTAGGGAAGAGCATGGTGAATGCACTGGCCAAAGCTCACAAGGTTGTAGAGAACAGCATAGAGGGCGAAAATCTCATTATTCGTGGTGGGCTAAATGATGTGTTGAAGGGCAAGGATCAGAACCTTCAGAGACAGAGGATGGGATGTGTAAAGCTTTGGGACGCCTCTGGGAGTGTGCATGTGACCATATGCACAGTCCCAGAGGTCTGGGGGCAGTCTCGTGGGCTTGAAAGGAGGGTAGTGGAGGCCAACTGTGTGACCAAGTGTATGAGCCGGCAGCTCGGATACAGCGTAATGGAGGTGAACCAAGACGTGTATATACGAGCCAGGCGCTCGCCCCTTCGCACAGGATGACATTCATTACAATGGTGCGACAGTCAGGATGATTGGTAATAGGATGAGTCGTCAAGCCACAGCTTTTTAGGGAGACCCAGAGCCCTGGTGCTAACAGTGTAGTCAAAGACGGTTCTAAAGGGGCACAAATATTCAAGCCACATGGGGTCCGTGGGAGAAGATATCTACGTAAGCACAAGGGCCGAGCTAACTCAGGCATAGGCTATGTTAACATGCAGGGTGGCAGGAATAGGTTAAAGTGGGAAGAAATAGAAGAGCAGTTAAGGCAGGTATGTGCAGGCAGGCAGGTATGGTATGTGCAGACATATCTTCGGGACATAGAGCAACCACCTTGAAATCCGGACTAAGTATGGGAATATTGTAATAGAACAGAAGGCAGCAAAAAGGGAGGTGGAATTGGAGCATTTATACATAAAAGTATAGGTTGGCAAAGAGTCAAGCAGGGATGCATGGAACATTTATGGTTAAGAGGGAAAGTAGCTGGGCAGATGACACTCTTTGGTTTGGTGTACTTGTGGATGGGAGCAAAGGCCAGAGAGGAAAAACCAGGTAATGGTGGAGTGTATATCAAAGGACATTGATAAATTAGGAGGAGAGTGCGAGATAATTATACTAGAAAATATGAATGCGCACATAGAAAATATAGATGGGTATACAACACAACAGGCAAAATGATCATGAATATGTGTGAAAGGCATTTGATCATTTGCAACAGTACTGAGAAGTGTGAAGGGCAAATAACATGGGAGGTAGGAAGGCTGCAGTCGATAGATTATGCACTGATGTCACATAGGATGTATGATAGGCTCAGGGGAATGCACATAGATGAATGTGGCTCCAGAAGTCTGGGTAGTGATCACAAACGTATCAAGCTAGGTTTAGGAAGAGCAGTGAAAGTGGGAAGGAGACAAGATGAGCAACTACAGGACATTTTTTATTCAGAAAGGCGTATAGAAATAACTACTAAACAAATTGAGTGAGGAATCACTGAGGGTAATAAAATAGTGTTGACGTACAAGAATCAAATTGGACTGTTTGAGCTAGAGCTTGCTAAGGCACGTGACAAGTCACCCCGGAAAAGAAGACACAATCCCAGAAGTTGGTGGGATGAGGAATTTAAGAGAGCCATAGCGAAATGTCAGGAAGCCTCTAGGAAACACAGACATGCAAATCAGCGGGGTGAACCGACAGATACCCCGCCGCGGTGGTATAGCGGCTAAGGTGCTCAGCTGCTGACCCGCAGGTCGCGGGAACGAATCCCGGCTGCGGCGGCTGCATGGCTGGTGGAAGCGGAAATGTTGTAGGCCCGTGTGCTCAGATTTGGGTGCACGTTAAAGAACCCCAGGTGGTCGAAATTTCCGGAGCCTTCCACTATGGCGTCTCTCATAATCATATGGTGGTTTTGGGACGTTAAACCCCACATATCAATCAACATATCAATCGAACCGACAGATAATGTTGAAAGAAAATGAAACATATTTCTAAGCTGTAGAAGGGAAGCATCCCTTCTGATCAATGAAAAGATTAGAATAAAGGGGGCTCGGTGGCTGGCAGAAGTACATAAAAAGAATAGAAAGGCAGCTGCAAAATTTTGGAACCATCTAAATTCCCTAAGAAATGGCACAAGCCTAGACCAGAGGTCTATAACTACAGCTCAAGGTGCTAGGCTAGAAGGGGAGGAACCTATTGAATATATAAGAACGAGGGTGACTGGAAAATTTCATCAAAGAACTGCCTTATGTACCACAATAGGCAAGGATGAATCGAGTGGTGCATTGGCGCCATTTTCACAACGAGAGTGGGAAAGGGCTGAGAAGGGGGTTCCCAGTAGTACATCAACAGGCCCAGATGGCATTCCAATTATGCTGATAAAGACATTGGGTCCGAAGTCTAAGCAGACTTTGAGAGATGCAGTGAAAAAAACAATCGATGGATGGAAACTTAGCAGGATGAGCATGGTCTATAAAGGAAAAGGGTTAAAGCGGACATAAATAACTACCGTCCTATAACAGTGACATCTGTGGTATACAGGCTGGTGGTGCAGATTATAAAGGAAAGACTGCAGGCATTGATAGAGGATGAGGGGGTGCTGGGGGAACTGCAGAATGGGTTTCGGAAACACAGGAGGTTGGAAGACAATCTGTTATCACTGACGCAGTGCATCGGAATAGCAGAAAAGGAACACAGGCCCCTGTGGCTAGCATTTTTGGATATCAAGGGAGCGTACGATAGCGTGGTTCAAGAGGACTTGTGGGGAATACTGGACACACTAGGTGTGGAAGATGGAGTCACTAATCTTTTAAATGATATTTATAAAAGTAACAAGGTAGTTATAAAGTGGTAAAAACAGGTATCCAAGCCCACAGAGGTAAAACGGGGGCTTAGGCAGGGGTGTCCCCTGTCACCCTTGTTATTCATGATGTACCTACAAAGATTAGAGGCCAAATTAGAGGGAAGTGGACTTGGCTTCAACCTCTCTTTCGCCAAACAAGGAAAACTCATTAATCAGGCACTACCAGCATTGATGTACGCAGATTATATAGTGCTAATGGCCGACAACAAGGAAGATTTGCATAGATTGATGGACATCTGTGGTAATTATGGAGATAGGTTAGATTTCAGATTCAGTAAAGAAAAATCAGCAGTGATGATTTTAATGATAATGAAGGTAGTGAGCTTAGAATACAGGAGGTCACGCTAGAGATAACAGATAAATAGGATAAGCAATGGATAAGCATTGGGACCGAGTACCTCACGGAACACGAGATATACGTGACGACTAAAGGTAACAGGAATGCAGCAGTGATGAAAAATAGGGCACTGTGGAATTACAATAGGTATGATGTTGTGAGAGGAATATGGTAAGGGGTCATGGTACCTGGTCTGACATTCGGCAATGTGGTCTTATGCATGAGATCAGAAGTTCAAGCAAATTAAGCAACGTGTAATAAGTAGGCTTGCTTTAGGAGCTCAAGGGAATACACCAAATCAGGGAGTAAAAGGTGATATGGGATGGACATCGTTTGAGGGCAGAGAAGTTACGTTAGCAGCAAGATAAAATTGAGAAGCGATTGAGAGAAATGGCTGAGGAGCGTTGGGCTAGGAAGATTTTCAGGTACTTGTACACGAAGAATGTCGATACAAAATTCAGGAAGCGAACCAGAAAATTGACGGGTAAATACTTAGAAAACAGCAGGGGGCCAAACCAAAAAGAACTATCGGTTAAGCAGAAGGTGAAGGAAACGGAGACTGATATGTGGAGAATTGGCATGATTAAGAAGTACGCACTAGAGATATATCGAACTTTTAAGCAGGAAATTGCCAAGGAAAGGATCTATGATAATACTCTGGGTAGTTCTCTGCTGTTTGAGGCCAGGGCGGGAGTATTGCGAACCAAGACATACCGGGCGAAATACGAAGGGGTAGACACGGCATGCAGTGCGTGTGGAGAGGAGGAGGAAACTGCCGAACACTTGATAATGTTCTGTTAAGGGCTTCACCCTATAGTTCAGGATGATGGCGCAGGGTTTTTCAAAGCACTGGGGTTCAGGGACAGGGAGGGCAAAATAGACCTTCAGCGGGTAGAATTAACTAGAAGGAGGTTATCTGATTGGTGGCTAAAGTCAAGGCACGAATGAAAAATAAACCCTTCACTGCAAAGTACCAGTCCTCAACTTCACTATTTAAAGAAAAAAAAAGATAAATCTAGTTGTTGGTTCACTGAGTATCACGGCTTGGTGGCGTTAGCCGCCGCCCGATCTATAAAGGGTACGGCCATATCAATCCACCCATCTATCCATGGAGAGAGATGGCGCGCAGCATCGCGTATCCAACGTGCCCCCTCTCTTGTTGTGGAAAGGGCACGGCGCCGCGTCAGAAAGCCACGCGCTGACGCGCTGCAACGTGTGCATGGGGTCAGGCCTTCATAAGCTTTCGCGTTAGAGCTTATCTCGACTTCCAATAATAATCGTAAACTATATACTTTCAAATCATGTATGTACAGCAAGTGTGGCTCCGCCTGAGATAGCGTTCTTGACAGATTCAGTTGTGGAGGGGGGAAAGGGGTATGTATCTCCCTAACCCAGACTGCATATTTTTCTGTAAAACTGTACACCACCTGTGGAACGGATAGCCTTGAACTCTTGGTGTACCTGGAGCCTTTCGAAAAGCGGTCTTTTCTTTGCTGCCTCGCTGCCTCGAACCTTGCTGCCTCGAAGAGTAGAATACCACTTGTGTAAAATGTCGGTTTCAATGACAGCTTCTTCGACAAAAACAAAACCGCTTGTTTAACCGTTGGTTCCAGCGTTCCCCGTGTTCAAGAGTATTCATCGTTTGAATAAATCTTAGGTTAACAAAGTTTGATAAACCCGAGGACAGATTATTTTGTGTCCCTTCCTCAATGCACACTTGGTCATTGGCTTTCATGTCCTTATTCCCCTCACTATGCCGACCCCTTCTGGGAAATATGTGTCTCGTATTTCGTATCACAGAGTGATACGGAAATTCACCTCGCGTGCTCGACATAGATGACAGTCACTTGTGCCACTAATCGTTGTCGCAGATCAGCGATAATTAATTACCAACAATAATCAGCGTATAATGCTTAATTCCCTAACAAATGGCGCGCGTCTGCATTGGTCCACCATTGCCGGCATCGCCGGGGCCGCAGTTCTCTTGGGAGTTGTCAGCTTGCGCCACAGGCCCTTATTAAGACTGTAATCTAATCTTGCTTTTCATGTCCCTGTTTGGTGCTGAGCTCTGTTCCAGATAAGGAAGACAGAAACAGGTGCCTTCTCTTTATTTTTCTCTAATGACTAGCCACTTATCTCGAAGACATCTTCCCTCGCATTTGGCTGGCTTTCCCTGCCGTCCTCGGCGGCTCTGTCGACGCGCGAAGCTTCCCGCAGACCTTTTCTCACGCATTCTCGTGTAGCCTGCTGTTCGTCGGCGCCACCGTGTCCCTGGTGTCCATTGCGTTGACCGTGGTTACCTGGCGGCTCCTTCACGAACCAAAGGGATCCGAGCTGGCGCACAACGCGTCCTCTGCCGTGGCGCGCTGCTGTCTCTTCGATCGACGGCGGTGGTGACGCGAGGCGCTCGACGTTCACAGCATCCGCCGCGTGACCACGAGAAATTGCGAATGTTTCGTCGTCCCCCGAGTTATTCGGTTACGCAACACGTATAGTATAAGGACGACGTGGCACTTCCTGTTGAATAACGAGATTTATATAGACACCTTGCACACGACGCCGTGGACACATCTTCTTGACGTATACTGGTGCTTTGTTATGGCGCCTTTGATGATGTAAAAGCAGCATAATCACGTTGCGGTTCACACATCTTCAGAGGATAACGAAGCGGTGCTTTCTATTGGACAGCGGAATAAAGATAGCTTGTATGCAACGTCATAGACGCAGCTTCTTGACGTACTGCATGGCACTACAACATGGTGGTTTCGATAACTTCAAGGCAACATACTAACGTTGCCGTTTATACGCTCCATGAAGATAACGACGCGGCTGGAATGTTGTTGGCGTCTGTGCATGGATAAAGAAAGAATATTTATGTGATATACCGGTAACATTAGTATTATCACAAACTTTGCGTCCCACTGTTGGTTGTTCTTACATGGCGATTTCAGCGACGTTTTCGCAAGCCATCTATATGTATAGAGTCACAGTTGCCTGGAGCAGCGGAGCGCGTGGCTGTAGACATTGTTATTGGCTGCAGCTTTTGCCTCACGCTAGCTACAAGCTTCCGTTCATGCCTGAATCATAGCAAGAGGGCCTATCACGCGCTATGACCGCGTTTGATATCATTGTGGAGTCGGTCTTTGCACACTTCTGCAGAAAATGGCATATGAAAGTGTCGATTGGGCGCTGCAAGTGTAATACCGTCCGTACGAACGTCTCCGGAGGCAAAAGTTTCGGTGTTGCACGTGCCACTTGACGTCCCTCGTTGTTGTGACGTTGTTGCAGCGGAACGGTATGGGCAGCGAAAGTGGCCTGTACTATTCCATATATCGCCACGGTCTACGCAGAGTCGGAAACCTAATCTGCATGCGAGCTTCAAACCTCCACTGCTTCCTGTTATTTTTTGAATTTGATAACACTGCTTGGGCACGTGCAAACAAATGCATACCTACCTGCCCAAAGGGATCATCTGCAAGCTTGTTTGCAGTGAGTGACCACAGCTGTGGAGTTGTTTTTCCCGTGCACTACTCTTCGCACATCGTGGTGCTCGCCGATTCTGCAAGCGCGACGCGAATAGAGTTTTCGAAGGCGCACGTACAGTCGTTTTCTACTTAGGAGCGAAACTCCTTAGGCCCGCACTCCGTTGCCGCCGTCGAAGCTCCCTGCGCCGGACAAGCCGAGCAGAACAACAGGCGCGGCGGCAGAAGACTCGCGCTGCGCATCCCGCACACTCACCCGCTCAGCAGACGCTCTCCCCACCCTATAGCGCGCCTTCATGGAAGCCAGCAGCGAGATTAGTCGTTTGTATACTATTTTAAGTGTTAATACACTTTATAAGCGACCCCAAACCATCCACCGCCGTCGGCGGCGTCCGCAGTCTTCTCTCTATCTTTAAAAGAAAGAGGACTTGGCGGGCCGCAGCGCGACGCTCTACCGAATAAGCCACGGACGTGACGCTGATATCGGTGTCGCTCCTCCGCTCTCCTCGCTCGCTGCAGCTTCGCGCGCACCCCTCTCTCTCGCGCGCCCGCCTTCTCTCTCAGTCTCCCCCGTCGAGAACGGGTCGTGCGATGGATGTCCCGGACCATCTGGATATAAGGCGCGTTACTGACACCGATATATATATATATATATATATATATATATATATATATATATATATATATATATATATATATATATATATATTTTTATTTATTTATTTATTTATTTATTATATATATTTAAGGAGCTACGCTCATCGGCTGTATTCGTAGACAGAACAAATGCTAGCTTTATTCATTTATATTGCGTTTGCAGTACAGTGCCAGTTATAAAGTTCCATATAGCCACATAACAGCTGATACATATGTTTAAATCACTTTGCTGTGATGGTTTAGCATTACGATGTACGCACTCCTAAACACACGGTATGCAATTGTTCCACTTAACTGGGCTATTTATGAATGGAGAAGCTTTATAAAGAACGGAAGAAGGTGGCTCGTAGCGCACATTTTAGAACTGTGGTGAATGATACGAGTGTTCCATGTGCTCATTAAAATTTGATGCGAGCTTCCTTGTTCGCAGTACTTATAGCGTGAGCTAACCTTGTTTCCTTTATTGTTACTCGTTCGGTCGTGCCTTTCATTCTCCTATATGTGAAAAAAATAGTTGATTTCCGATGATTGTCTATTCAGAACTGCATGTCCCAACTCATTAAAGCCAAAACAATAATGAACTATTATCATCCGAGATATTAAGAAAAAGTTCAACCGAAAAGTTCTGGCTATGGTCGGCGCGCTTCCTGTGCCTCGCGCTTCATTGCTGCTTCCGCATATTTCACCGGCCCGTCGACTTGATGTACCGGTTCCCAAGTGCAGCGAGGTCATCCAACACGTGCGGGGGCATATCGATCACTTCGGTATTAAGAAAACAGTCCTGTAACAAGAACGGAAGAGTCAAATCTGTTTGTCATAGGCAAGCAATATATCGTATAAGTAGTTGTAATAGGCTACGTCGAGAACGGACCATTTAGGTAGGCAAACCACTGGTGGCCTTAAATGTAGTATTACTGCTACTCCTCCTCCTCCTACTACTACTAATAATAAAAGTGTTTAGTTAGAGTTTCTCGCCTAGGTGTGTCTACGCTTGTATGTGTTAGGACGGACGACTCTGAGGATTGATATAATTGGTATGACAGATTTTTAATTGGTTCGCCATCTTGCAAATTTCTTCTGTAACATGTGCTACCAAAAATAATTTATGACTTTCCATATTGGTATGGTTGCGTAGCTAGTACACAATGCTTTCCCTCTAGGAGATACGTAAACCTCCATTTAAAGAAAGCGAAATAAGGCACAAAAGGATATTATGAAATGTTGTTTTACGAGAATTTTTTTGACGCCTTGGAATTGAACGGGAGTGAAGTCCTTAGGCGAGTACAGCATGTACGTCTGCAGGGAAAAGTAAAAAAAGAAAAGAAAAATTAAGGACTACGACAACGGTGGTTTGTTGTCTGCATACAATTGTGACAGACTGAATGTCTTCACATGTTAGTTGAACGCACTTATTAAATTGCGTTAAATAATTACTTCAATGCATGTAATGCGTTAAGATGGCAAAATCCATATGACGCAACTCTGAATTTGAGCGTTTTTAATTTTGCAAAATTAGACAAACAGTTCAAACGGGTGATGAAACTTGTGAAAATGCCAAGTTAATGTCCGCAAAAGCACCCTTCTTTCCTTTAGAGAGTCGATATGAACTGGAAAGGCAATGTACATTACATCAAATATTGAAGGCTCATTGAGATCGAAAGTGGTGTTAGTTTTAATATTTCCGCCAAGCAGATATGACAGCGTTTACTTAAGGCCTTAAAGGGACACTAAAATCAACTATTAAGTTGAACTTTATTATTAAAATGGCGATCCAGAAACCTCGTAGTGTTATTTTTGTGCCAAAGAAGGGCCTATTTTGAAATAAAATCACGTTTCAGTGCTCCGAATAGGGTAAACGCACTTCAAATATTCTAAGAGAACTTGTTGTTGGGCTAGTTGGTAGAGCATTCCGAAAAGTTAATTCGAGCGCGAAAACTTGACACAATCACTCACACACGCACACACCCATGCATCAAACACACAGCGCGCTGTGTGTTTGATGCATGGGTGTGTGCGTGTGTGTGTGTGTGCGTGAGGATACTGTTCATACATTGAGCTTTCACTCTGACGTAAATGGTCATTTGACTTTGGTGTCACTTAAACTACGGACTTGCAACATATCTTCTAATATGTGCGTCACAGAACTTTTTAATAGACGCTCGAAATCGTCGTCTTGAATACAGCAATTTTATATGTGCCCATGTACGTAATCTCGTGAAACATACTGCAGAAAAAATCGGAGAAATAAATCTGAAAACTGTTTTTCTGTGGTGGCTCTTCAGCCGCTTTTATACTGTATATCGATGCAAGCACATATCATTTCTGCTTTATGCTGTCTAACGAACTTAGCGTTACATATATAGCGCCAGTATTCTCGGCTGCCTGTTTACCTTATTTTCGAGAGCCACACCCCAACACTCGAGGACCTGAAAACAAATAGATAAGAGAGGAATATTAGAGCCATGAAACTGATGTGATAATGTCTGCGATATTTGAGATCGTTATCAGTTTGATGAATAAACTAGAGTTGAGGAAACAAAACACAAACAGATAAAAAATTAGGGGGCACTTGATCTTCGTCTTCAGTAGTTGATTGTTTCCTTAGGGCACCGTTGAGGCGTGCGCCGAGGACCGAAACTATAGGCCATTAATAGTGTAATGTAGGGTCTCGTGCGGAGCATCTCCTTCTCATTTGCTAACCTATAGCTTCGGTTCTCAGAAGTGTGGTGGTTTGGGCTAGTTGGTATGACATGACGGTAGATATAGTGCGAGAACAGAACGACGACAAAGGGACAAGAAGGGGACGAGCGCTCGTCTCCTTCTTGGTACCTTTGTCGTCGTTCTGTTCTCGTGCTACATCTACCGTCATGTTCGGTTTTCGGTAAGGAAACGATCGACTGTGCGTGTAAGGTAGACCGTTTTAAACTATTCTAGATTGCCTACTGCAAGCACAGCTGTTAACCGCCCGCTAAGCCATAATTCTTCCTTTTGCGAATCAGAGATGGGATCACTACGCGTGCGTAAAGCAGCATGTGAAACTGAGCAGCTGCTTACTTTGTTGATGCCTTTGCAGGTCATGATGATCAAATGTGTCAGAGTGGTTTGTAATGGGTGGGTTTTCGAAACACCCAATTGTTGCAAAATTCACATGTTCAGACGCCTGGCGCGATTTTATACGCTTCTGGCACGCGATATTACACGCGTTAAGGAGAATCCTTTCACTACATGACATTTGTGTTGTGTTTTTTTGTTATTTTTGGAAGCTGTTTTGAAAAAAAAATATATTGTCACCCTGTGGCAGAACACATACTTGCTGCACAAATGGCCTTGGTTGGATTCTTACTACACATAAAGGTTTTTTATTGTTTATTTTATTTGCTTCTTTCTCGGTTTTTCGGCACCGCCGCGGTGGTCTAGTGGCTAAGGTACTCGGCTGCTGACCCGCAGGTCGCGGGTTCGATTCCCGGCTGCAGCGGCTGCATTTCCGATGGAGGCGGAAATGTTGTAGGCCCGTGTGCTCAGATTTGGTGCACGTTAAAAAACCCCACGTGGTCAAAATTTCCAGAGCCCTCCACTACGGCGTCTCTCATAATCGTATGGTGATTTTGGGACGTTAAACCCCATATATCAATCAATCAATCTTGTTTTTTCGGTCATGGACAAGATGATGACTTTTCGCTCTCAACCAATGGCGCCGACACCGCAATTCCTGCGATACGTGCTCTTTAAACGTAGTGGAACCGTGACAACAACAACAACAACGACAACAACAACAACAACAACAACAACAACAACAACAACAAAAGCGTATACAAGCACGCATGCACGCGCTCTCCCCCTGCTCTACGAGCATTCTGGTTACCTATTATTGTATAACGACTACTCCTGAACGTCATTGGTCTTGCGTCCGATCATCAGAACAAAATGAATTTTTCTCGTCCTGCAAACATCTTCATAAACATAGATAAGTTTTCTACGTACGCGTCTTTCTCTTGTGGCGTCTGAAGGTGGTGAGCGCCACCACGCTCTTGGAGTGAACGGACACAGCAGCCACGGTTGGAACAAACCAAGTAAAACATATTTATTTAACTACTTTGGAATCGACGATATTGTCAGCCGAATTATTATAACATCAACTGTCATCCACACGCTAAACAACCTTACACATAATTACACAACACTCAACATAACAAACGCAAGGTGGCGTCACCAATGCCTGACTTACCACAGTGGTCCCCGGCAGACGGCCCGCGGTGCCGTGCACCGGGGACACACCGCGAGAGACAACCGTTCGTGCAAATGCCATCAGAAAAAAGCGACTAGTTTCGTGCCGCCACTGAGCCTTGCCGCCAGGGGTCACCACTGGTGCTCATACCGGTCTAACCATGATGATGATAGTGGTGATCAACGCCCGCGAGCACAACGCCACCTACCGCTGAACAGTTGTGATCCCCAAATTACGGCTCCTGTGCGAGACACAAGTGCTACGCGGCACAAACAACATTACAGGGGGTGTCAGCACACCCACAGTTTAAACGTGGCTGCTCACTTGTTTATCCCTCATGCAGTGCGGCAAGCTTCGTCATACAGGACCAATCGTTACCTCTTTCGCTGTGTCGCCATCCACCAGTGAATCCATGCACGAGCTGTGTACCTTGCAGAATGCCTCCATTCCCTTAAAGAGCAAGCGATGGAGTTATCTTCAGGGGTCAAAACATGTACAATCGGCATCAAAAGTTGTAAGACCACTAGTTTTTTTTTTTTACTTTTGCGGCAATTTGTGGCTGTATTTGGTTGAACTGCTCACTATACGTTGTCAGTGCATTTTATAACAGGCCGGAAATCGGATTACAAGTCTTCCTACAGAAGCAGAGGGAATCTTCAGCATTTTTTTTTTTGCGTCTAGCGGTTCCTAAACTTTTGATGCTGACTGTACGTGGGGTAGTGATTAAGGGAGAAAAAAAGTTATGTAGCAATCAGTACGAGTAAACAATCACACGAAAAAGTTAACGAGAAATGAAACCAAGTTTCAGAGTTTCGCATGTCTCATTGTGAGGCAAGTTGTATAGCCCCCAATAATGTAAAAGTTCTAATGCTCTTTGAGTTTGCAACTTCGTCTCATGACATTCAGCCACTTCTTAATCGACGCAGTGCCACTTTATGAAAATTTAAATACATCCATCCTCTTCACCAACTATTTCAACTGAAATTATCCACTGTGGTGCATAGGCTTTTTCGTGGTATCGTATATATTGATGGCATTATCGAGGATAACCTTATGAATGACAACGATACCAGGTTTTCTAAGCCGAGTAATCATCTTTTGCGAAAGATTCGCACGAACTACGGCAAGTTTACCATCGTGTTTATGGGAAAACAAGCTGTGGCATTCCCTTTCTCACATAATTAAATCGACAACAACTGATCATGCAATAAAGTAAAGAAATGCTTCTTGCAACAGTCTTCATCCTATACTTATTTTTATTTGGTTCATGTTACATTGTTTTTGCTATTTATTGTAATTTCCGGTTTTTTTTTTAAATGTTACCTTTTCCTTTTTGTCTGTTAAACATATACGTATCTTTGATTTTGTGTTCATTTTCGCACTGTTACTTTTCTTTCTCACCGAAGATACTGTAATCACTGAACCATGCATATATTCTTTCCCGTTCACATCTTGTATGGTAGCCCTCCTGATAATTTAGAGACTCTGGTGCTTCTTTTGTATTACCAATCTTGTACACACTTTTCTGTACACTTCTGTAAACTTCTGTATCTATATTTAGGCACACTAGGCTTTCCAAATTTCATCCCCATTAAGATTTCGCCTCCATGGCTTAAATCAAACCTACGACCTCAGCAGTATTAAGGCAATGTCCTAGCCACTTGAATACCGCAAAACACCGCAAAGGTGACTTAAGTTCCTCGCTTAAAGCAGTGCTGCGATAAAAAAACGAAATTTGTTTTACAAGTGTTTCGAGGACGCAATGAAGAGAAGAAAAAGAGTCACGGAAATGAAAGAGAGAGAAATATCGTACATATTTCAGGTCACCTCTCTGAAGGAGCCCTAGGATGTTGTGAACCTCGTTCTTGCATTGACTGAGTACTCTGCCTAAATTCGCTTTTAGATCCAGAAGCCTCTTTCCTTGCGCTGCAGAAAAAAAGCCATTCACATAAAAAAATGAGTCATTTCATTCTGTGACGGTTAAGGCCAGTAAGGCTGTGTAGCACAGCAAACTAGCCCTTTAATTTACACTTCATTTATTCATTCATATCTAGGGTCTCGTCCTGGCAGACTTGATGCCTTCGGGTAGTATGCGAGGGATTGTTGGTTAGCTGCCAGCACCTAATGAGATCACGTGCTATGTGACCTCAAATGGGCAAAAAAAAGTGTTCCACACGCGCGCCGTTATGACGACAGGTGACCCTGACTTACGCTCCCACGTTTAAATGCACAAATATGGGCAACGTGTCACAGTCAAAGGTTATCAGTTTACCGGAAAGCGCACAACAAACAAACAAACAAACAAACAAACAAACAAACAAACAAACAAACAAACAAACAAGCAAACAAACAAACAAACAAACAAACAAACAGGCTCGCTGTTGCGCGCCTGTGTTTCAAAATGCAAACATCATCTTAGGAATAGCAGTTATGTGAGCCGGATAATAAAATACGCTTTCCACATTAGAAGAGAGAGAGATGGGTGCGTCAGTGAATCTTCTATAAGTCTGTTAGATAAGGAACACGCATATCTGAGTTTCACATGTCACTGTTCACTATATGTCGTTTTACATGTGACCCTGTATGAATGAATATCTTTGTGCGTTTTGCGGTATGCTGAGAACGCTAGACTGTAGCAGTTTGCCTTTTCCTGGACACTATGTAGCTTCGATTACGCTTACAAGAAATCAGTTGTGAGTCTGCGCTCGTCTGTCTCATTTCGTTTCTTCTTTATGTCCCGTCTGCTGCGCGGTTTGCTAGGAGATGAACCGTGTCGTACGCTAAAGAAGCTAAAGCAGTACTCGCATTAAAAACCATAAGAAAAAAAAATGGCCACGTATCTGCATGTTACACCACAAATGTCGTCGAAAGACGATAGTCTTGCGTCTGGAGAGAGTGAACAAAACGTTTATTTGATGTTCTGCGCAAGAAAATCGGTGAATGGTATACTGGAGGGGCTGCGTTAGAGTGCCTCGAGCATACAGTGGAGGCGAACGAGTGCACCAAGTCACGTCACACGTGAGACATGAGCGCTATCTGGCAGTTATCTTGGAAAACGAAGCGCGTGCGCCTTGCACGCCAGTCTCGGAGGTGATAAGGTGTAGAACGCAAGGCGAAGGGTAGGTGCCACCACTGTGTCGTCTTACTAAAGCGTTGGAAACGCTTGCCTTTTCGTGCAAGTGTTGCATGGTCAGCGCAACGTAATAAACGCTATGGTCCTTAGAATTACTTATGTGCCTTTTCTAGTAAAACATACACATTCATTGATTTGTGGGGTTTAACGTCCCAAAACCACCATTTGATTATGAGAGACGCCGTAGTGGAGGGCTCCGGAAATTTTGACCACCTGGGGTTCTTTAACGTGTACCCAAATCTGAGTACACGGGCCTACAACATTTCCGCCTCCATCGGAAATGCAGCCGCCGCAGCCGGGAATCGAACCCGCGACCTGCGGGTCAGCAGCCGAGTACCTTAGCCACTAGACCACCGCGGCGGGGCAACATACACATTCATAATATTGACGTGTTGTAATGATGCCTCATATATGCGCAATAATTGCTTTTTAATTGACAATCGCACAAGTATGAACGCTGAACCTTGAGCAATATTGGTGGGCGCTGCGGATGGTGTCGGCCGTTAGGAGTGTCGTTTGGTCACTTTGGTGCCATTTAGGGTGCCATTAAGGGTGGACAAATAGACAAATGTACAGACAGACAGACGAAAATTATTGCGTCTAAGGTCCCCAAGAAAGACTGTCGTCTTTAATAATTGTGCAAGATGAAGCACCAGTGAAGTAGCGTTAATCTTCGAGAAAAATTAAGCATCCAAAATTTGAAATATCGAGATTTTCTCCGATCAGGTTTCATGACACGAGAGCTAAACCTTACCCGGATGGGGCTCTGCGTCCACTAATAAGTGTTAACACGCTATACCATGTACATAGTGTCTGATATGTGCACGTGGCAACCACCGCAGTGATTTGATGTCATGGCGCTTCACTCATAACCCAATGGAAGCGTGGTGTAATCTCGTCGTCGGCGGCTACATTTCGATGGAGGCGAAATTACTGGTGGTCTGTGTTCGAGGCTTAAGGTACACGCTAAAGAACCCCACACTCTTAGAAAAAAGGTAGTAGTACTTGTTAATTTTGGGGTAGTAATGGTTTGTCACATATGCTACAACTCTGGTGGTAAGCGCAGTTAGTAACGGCGAGGGTGTTAACAGTTACTACCTTTGCTATTACTACAAGCATTTAGTAACTGTTACTAACTACCCTAGCCGTTACCACCCATGAATAGTAACTTTAAAGGCTTAAAAAAGTAGTAACTGATAATACACTCTTCATACATTTTAGTTATTATTATTTCTCCGTTACTAATGCTGGTCAATCTTTGTCTCACTACACAACTCCGGGTAAGCTAGCGTGGTGTGCTATGAATGCGAAAAATACATAGACGCATGTCTGGCACAAGGGAGCACTTATGTTTCAGGATGAATTATAACAAATGTGAACTTATAGCACTTTATTATACTACTTAGTTACGTGTGCTTGGGGACGTAGCACAGAATGTTTAATGAACCTTATTTATAAAAAAATTACATGTATTCGTTATAAAAGGGCCACAAAAAGGCACTATATTGCCACGTTCTATTTCCCAAGTTTTTGTTATCGTCCCAGAACACCACACCGATCAACTACTAACAAGCGGCGAAGCGCGTCGGCATTTATACTCTTGCCATCGAATGTTCTAGCGTTATCGCTGGCGGTGGCGTAGGTTCCAGAACAATCTGTACCGTTCGCACAGTGGGCGTGATCTTATCGAAATGATCTACTACAGTCTGGAACCTTCTCGAAAACTGCAGGCGCGGTTCGCGCTGAGAATGGTGTGGTGTTTTGGGACGATAACAAAAACTTGGGAAACGGAACGTGGCATAGCCCCCATCTTAAAAAAAGGCATCGTCCCGATGCTTTAACTAAAGATGAAGGTACAATAATAATGCTAGAAAGTACAATGAATAAATTACGATACAACTATAATACAAAAAAACACTGTTTCAGTTTGTTAACGCGCATGAAACGGCTTGAGGCGCGCGACATGTACGACTTCAGGTCGCGATCGGCGTCGTTGAGAGTTCGTGATGCCGTCGGGGACAACCTCGTAATCAAGTGGGCCGAGACGTCGAACCACCATGTACGGTCCGAAGTACCGTCGCAGAAGCTTTTCACTTAGTCCACGTTGGCGTATCGGCGTCCACACCCAAACACGTTCACCGGGCTGGTATTCCACGAAGCGTCGTCGATGGTTGTAACGGTGGCTGTCGGTCGTCTGTTGATTCTTGATACGGAGACGCGCAAGTTGTCGGGCTTCTTCGGCGCGTTGAAGGTACTCGCTCACATCGAGGTTTTCTTCGTCGGTGACGTTGGGTAACATGGCATCGAGCGTCGTTGCCGGGCTCCTTCCGTAGACCAATTTGTATGGAGATATCTGCGTCGTCTCCTGCACCGCCGTGTTGTATGCGAAGGTCACATACGGAAGAATGGCGTCCCACGTCTTGTGTTCGACATCGACGTACATTGACAGCATGTCGGCGATCGTCTTGTTAAGCCGCTCGGTGAGGCCGTTGGTCTGTGGGTGGTACGCTGTCGTCCGGCGGTGGTTTGTTTGGCTGTATGCCAAGATCGCTTGAGTTAAGTCGGCAGTGAATGCCGTTCCTCTGTCGGTGATAAGGACCTCCGGGGCGCCGTGACGTAGGACGATATTTTCGACGAAGAACTTAGCTACCTCGGATGCACTGCCTTTTGGCAGGGCTTTTGTCTCGGCGTAGCGGGTGAGGTAGTCGGTAGCTACCACGATCCACTTGTTTCCGAAAGCCGACGTCGGGAACGGCCCCAGTAGGTCCACACCATTCTGCTGGAAAGGTCGGCAAGGTGGATAAATTGGCTGCAGAAGTCCCGCTGGCCTTGTCGGCGGTGTCTTGCGTCGCTGACAGTCCCGGCATGTCCTCACATAACGAGTGACGTCGGTGGTAAGACGTGGCCAGTAGTACCTTTCTTGTATCCTCGCGAGCGTGCGAGAAACACCGAGGTGCCCTGCCGTCGGATCGTCGTGCAGGGCCTGCAGGAGTTCTGGTCGCAGAGCTGAAGGCACCACAAGGAGGTACTTAGCTCGAAGCGGTGAAAAGTTTTTCTTTTGTAGAAGACCGTTTCGTAGAAAGAACGACGCAAGTGCGCGCTTGAATACCTTCGGGACTTCGGTGGTCCTGCCTTCGAGGTATTCTATTAGGGCCTTAAGTTCCGGGTCGGCCCGCTGTCGTTCAGCGAAGTCGTCGGTAGTTATCGTTCCCAAGAAGTACTCGTCATCCGGGTCGTCGGGTAGCGGTTGGTCGACAGGCGCACGAGAGAGACAGTCGGCGTCAGAGTGTTTTTTGCCGGACTTGTAAATGACAGTAATGTCATGCTCTTGAAGTCTCAGGCTCCATCGTGCGAGGCGACCTGAAGGGTCCTTCAGGGTGGCTAGCCAACACAAGGCGTGGTGGTCGCTCACAACTTTGAAGGGCCTGCCGTAGAGGTAGGGGCGAAATTTCGACGTAGCCCAGATGATGGCGAGGCACTCCTTTTCTGTTGTGGAATAATTTGCTTCTGCTTTGGATAGCGATCGGCTGGCGTAGCTAATAACCCTTTCAAGTCCGTCAGCCCTCTGCACAAGAACGGCGCCAAGACCTACGCTGCTTGCGTCAGTATGTATTTCTGTCTCGGCGAATTCGTCGAAATGGGCAAGTAACGGAGGCGTCTGGAGGCGACGTTTAAGCTCCTGGAAAGCGTGTTCCTGTGGCGTTTCCCACTTGAACTCCACGTCGGCCTTGGTAAGGTTAGTGAGAGGATCGGCGATGCGGGCGAAGTTTTTCACGAACCGCCTATGATAGGCGCACAGGCCCAGAAATCGGCGCATGGCCTTCTTGTCAGTGGGCGGCGGGAAGTCGGCGATGGCGGCTGTTTTCCGTGGATCGGGACGAACTCCAGACTTGCTGATAACGTGTCCCAGAAACAAGAGCTCCTCATACGCAAATCTGCACTTTTCTGACTTCAGTGTGAGTCCGGACGTCTTGATGGCTTTAAGTACAGCTTCAAGGCGCCGAAGATGCTCGTCGAAACTCGAAGAAAACACGACGACGTCGTCCAAGTACACAAGGCATGTTTGCCATTTCAATCCTGCCAGTACTGTATCCATAACGCGTTGAAAAGTTGCAGGCGCTGAGCAAAGGCCGAAGGGCATCACATTAAACTCGAAGAGGCCGTCCGGTGTTATAAACGCCGTCTTCTCTCGGTCTCTTTCGTCGACTTCGATTAGCCAATAGCCAGTCTTGAGGTCCATTGACGAAAAGTACTTGGCGTTATGGAGCCGATCAAGTGCGTCGTCTATTCGTGGGAGAGGATACACGTCCTTTCTTGTGATTTTGTTCAGGCGGCGATAATCGACGCAGAAACGTAGGGTCCCATCCTTTTTCTTCACAAACACCACGGGGGATGCCCAAGGACTCTTGGACGGCTGGACAATGTCATCCCGCAGCATTTCATCAACTTGTCTCTTCATGGCCTCACGTTCTCGCTTCGAAACCCTGTACGGACTCTGACGGAGTGGTCTGGCATTTTCTTCGGTTATGATGCTATGTTTCGTGATTGGGGTCTGCCGAATTTTCGATGACGACGAAAAGCAATCTTCGTATTGCAGAAGCAGGGCCTTGAGTTGTTCTTGCTTATCGTTCGGTAGTCTGGGATTGACGTCGAAAGCTATGGGAGGGGCTTGGTTCCTCTGAGCAGGTTCCACAGAATCGGCGAGGGCGAAAGCACTGGTGGCTTCGACAATTTCTTCGATGTATGCGACCGTTGTTCCTTTGTTCACATGTCTGTACTCATTGCTGAAATTCGTGAGCACAACCGTTGCTTTGCCTCCCCGCAGCTTTGCAATTCCTCTTGCGACGCAAATATTTCGGGTGACCAACAGATGCTGACTGCCTTCAACGACGCCTTCTAAGTCAGGTGATTTAGGAGCACCGACGGAAATAATGACGCTTGAGCGAGGCGGAATGGTGACTTGTTCTTCCAGCACATTTAAGGCATGGTGTCCTGACGGCGTGCGCGGTGGTAGTGCTTCTTCTGTGAATAACGTTATCGACTTTGTTTTTAGGTTGATGACAGCACCATGGAGGCATAAGAAGTCCATGCCAAGGATGACATCTCTCGAGCAACGCTGTAGAACTACGAAGTCTGTAGGATAAATACGGCCGTTAATGGTGACTCTCGCTGTGCAGATTCCTGCAAGCGTTACAAGATGACCTCCGGCTGTGCGGATTTCAGGGCCTTTCCAAGCTGTCCTAACTTTCTTTAACTTCGCGGCGAACGACCCACTGATGACAGAATAGTCGGCTCCAGTATCGACGAGAGCGGTCACACTGTGGCCGTCAATAAGAACGTCGATGTCGCTAGTTCGCCGTCTCGCATTACAGTTAGGGCGTGGCGTCGGGTCACGGCTGCGTCGGCTTGATCCGCTGCTTCCATGTTGCGTCGTCAGGCCACTTCCGGTAAGTGAGCTTTCGCCGTCGGGCTTTGCCTGGTTGGCATTGTGTCCGGAAAGCTCCGTCGCGGCGTCGTCGTCATCGGAGGATCTTCGGTAGTTCGTCGCACAGCAACCGCACCTCCACCGGTTGCTGCCCTTAGTTTCCCGGATACGGGCTAGGAGACCGGCCCCGCGTTGGGCCGGAGTACTGCCGGGGGTGCGGTGACATGCGGCGGCTGGGCGACGGCGAACGGGAAGGACTTCGAGGTGTCCATTGAGTTCCTGTCAGGTAGTCGGCGATGTCACGTGGCCGTTCCCCTGGCTGCGGACGTGGTGCATCGACGGCGAAGTCACGCAGTCCCATCTGTCGGTACTGGCAACGGCGGTAAGTGTGCCCGGCCTCGCCGCAGTGGTAGCACAGTGGGCGGTGGTCAGGGGTGCGCCAAACGTCGGTTTTCCTCGGCGCACTGCGCTGGCCCGCTGGTGAACGGTAGGTCGTCGGTGGGGGTGGTGGCGGCGGTGGTGTCCGGCGACGGAAGTGCGACGGGGCGGCGTTTTGGCGTGGACGGGGAGGAGCGTTATGGCGCACTGCAGCGGCGTAGCTCATAGTTTCTGGCTCGGGCAGCGGTGTTTGGGGAATTCGAAGTGATTGCCGAACTTCTTCTCGCACAATGTCGGCGATCAAATCCACTTGAGGGTGCGCCGAAGGCAACAGTTTGCGCAGCTCTTCCCGCACGATCGCTCGGATCGTTTCACGCAGGTTGTCGGAGTCACTGGTTTGAGCAGCAGCGCATTCTGGAGTCAGGCGACGATTATACTGTCTGGTGCGCATGTCAAGGGTTTTTTCAATGGTGGTCGCCTCGGATACAAATTCTTGGAACGGTGTTCGGTGGATTCCTCATTAGTCCGGCGAAGAGCTCCTGTTTGACCCCTCGCATGAGGAAACGAACTTTCTTCTCCTCAGGCATGTCTGGGTCAGCGTGACGAAATAGGCGGGTCATCTCCTCTGTGAAAATTCCAACCTTCTCATTTGGTAGCTGAACCCGGGTCTCTAGTTGAGCAGCGGCCCTTTCTTTGCGAGCGACGCTCGCGAACGTTTGCAGAAATGCGCCGCAGAAGACATCCCACGTTCGGAGCGTGGACTCACGATTCTCTAGCCAGGTCCTTGCGGTGTCTTCCAGGTAGAAGTACACACGACAGAGCTTTTCTTCGTTGTCCCAGTGGTTGAGGGCGGCCACACGGTCGTATGTTTCTAGCCAGGACTCCGGGTCTTCGAACGATGACCCATGGAAAATTGGTGGTTCCCTGGGTTGATGCATGACCATCGTGGGCTGGGATGCGGCGGTTGTCATTGTCGCTGCAGTCGCGGTCACGGCCTTGGTCTTCCGCGCCTTGTCTTCTAGAAGCCCGTACTCCGGTGGTAGCCCTTGCTGTCGGCGGCTTGTTCGCTGCTCCTGTTTGGCGTCGGTGTCTTCTCCGCGACGTGGGCTGGGTTCACGGCTTGACGGGGGCGTCCGGTACATGAACGAAGCAGCACCTCCACCAGATGTCACGGAGTCGTGACGTGGCCGAAGACAGGAGACTTCGTGTTGGGATTTAGCTGTTTATTTGGGCGAACCTGTGCCCGGTAAACGGAAAGTCCAATTACAGCAGTAGTCTCGCACAGATAGCAGTCTCGGACTGATAGCGGCGAACGGAGCGTCGGCCTTCGATCAACTACTAACAAGCGGCGAAGCGCGTTTTTCCGATGGAGGCGGAAATGTTGTAGGCCCGTGTGCTCAGATTTGGGTGCACGTTAAAGAACCCCAGGTGGTCGAAATTTCCGGAGCCCTCCACTACGGCGTCTCTCATAATCATATAGTGGTTTTGGGACGTTAAACCCCACATATCAATCAAATCAAATCAAGCGGCGAAGCGCGTCGGCATTTATACTCTTGTTGTCGAATGTTCTAGCGTTATCGCTGGCGGCGGCGTAGGTTCCAGAACAATCTGTACCGTTCGCACAGTGGGCGTGATCTTATCGAAATGATCTACTACAGTCCGGAACCTTCTCGAAAACTGCAGGCGCGGTTCGCGCTGAGAATGGTGTGGTGTTTTGGGATGATAACAAAAACTTGGGAAATGGAACGTGGCAATATGTACAGTGGCCGAATCAAGGTACCGAACTGATTCTCAGTGCATTTGAATGCTTCACACGGCTAATATATTAGCGGTTAGAAGGTAATAATCGTTTTTGGGGTATGGCGCGCCAAAACAATGATAATATTCGGACACACGCCGTAGTGAATTAATTGTGACCATTCTCGAGCTTAATTGCGACCGTCTGGTTATTTTCATTCGCTGGTCTTGTTAATTTGTTGTAATTTGCTAAATTGGCTGTAATTGTCTACTACAAAAATTAACGCGTGTAGCACTTATGGTTCGCTAACTTGTAGTTCTCTGTTTCGACAATATCAAAATGATATTTACATATCTCGGTTGCACAATTTAAAACAAAATGTAGTTTTTTTTATCTATGGATATCTTCTGCGTCATTTTTCAGTTTAATGATAATACGTCGAGGCGATTCCTCTCATAAATGATCAGATTCGGAATCACAGACTATTTTGGATTAGATAGTCAGCTTCTTGGTAGCAAAAAGGTAGTAACAGTGCAAGAAAGGTAGTAAGGGCTACAGTTACTACCTCTTTCAATCCAGTTACTGTTTACTAACGAATGTAGTAAACAGGTCACGAAAAGTTAGTAACGGTTGCAGCTAGTATCTGTTTACTAACGTAAGTAGTAAACAGGTAGCAAAAGGGTAGCAACAGTCCAAGAAAGGTAGTAACCACTGCAGTTACTACCTATTTGCTTGCGGTTGCTACCTTTTTACAGTTTTTTTTTGGAGAGCGCAGGTAATTCACGCTTCCGGAGCACTCCATACGGCAAAATCACATCACGGTTTTGGGTGGATGAACTCCCCAAATTTTGTTATCTATACTTACGCATGATAATGTAAGTCGACAATTGATTACCTTTCACACTATCGCTGCCATATTAGCGCTAGGCACTGCGCCGTGCTCCCGACCGGGTTGCAGAAATTAGGTGCCTTTTCTCATCTTCTAACCATTACCACCACCACCATATTCGCGACGAATGAGTTTGTTTTTGTCTATATATGCGTGTAATGAAAAACATCACACTCACAGATTTCGAAAGGCTTACAACAAAAGACCCCGCCGTTTCCGAGTGCGACGATCAGGAGAGTTAGCGCGTTCCAGTGCATTTCGCCTTATTGTATTGTCAGGAAATTATATTATCCTCTCGAAGATGCGATATTCCTAATTTTCAGATGGCAGATCCCACCCGCTTGTGAGCTGGCTTTGCTCCTCCATATAAGTTGAAGAGGAAAAAGGAAATGTCGGAGCAATCCGCATGGGACGAGAATTCTACTTTTTCATTACAGAAGTCGTACGGTTCTCTGAGAAAATAGTCGGTCAGGTGTGATTAATGGCGAAGGCTAACGCGCTCTGCACGTGGTCTCACTCGCCTCTTTTTTTGGCATTAATTTCGTCTATTTATGCAGCGTGTGGGGCCAGATCGTTAATTTCGATGTTACAGCTGTATTACAGACTTTTTGTTGCGACCATATCACTATTTTTTTTCACCGATTCGCTCTTCGTAAGCCATGAGCCCGTTCCAAGGTTGTGTGCATGTCTGTCGATGCCTTGATGGCACCCTTCGATTGAAACTCGCTGCTGTGGCAATAGAAAACGTGCATATAACACAACTGTTCTGGGTGCGTGCATGGTGTCATTGCACGCATCGTTTGTTATACCCCTGTCACACGGGCACCCGCGCACTCCTTTTAACTTCCTAGTCTTTACGACAATTGTCGTAAAGACACGGACCACTTCTCCGTTAACGGAGAAGTGGTCCGTGTATTCTAGTTCACTATAGGTCTGTGCGCACGGTGTCACAAAACGAGCGCTCAAAAAAGGGCGCACCGCCAAATTCTCGCGACGAAACGCCGTAGTGACGCCGCGAGGTCAACGATAAAAAAAAGAAAGAAAACAAGCATCCAAAGACTCCCCGGGCACGCGTCCTTCTCCCCTCGGAAGCGTATACATAGGTTTGCCGACGAACCTCCTCACCCCACATCGGCGGCCGAGCAGGCCCTGGAAGATTCTCGATGGAAAGGGGCGTGGTGATGCCCGGTTGCGTCATCCGTCGCGGACGGCCTTCGAACCGTCTCGCCCTCTCCCCAGCCTTCGCTGCGTATCGCGCCGACGAAATGATGAGAACTTTCTGGACTCTCGCGCGGAAGGTATTTAATCGAGCAGCCGAGATGGGAGATCAGGAGAAGAAGGAAGTTAACGCCAGAGTGCGTAGGGTATCCCGCCGCGTCGGTCGGTGAAGGCTTTGTTCTTAGTGACAAAGCAGGAGAAGAAGAAAGTATGCGTCAGAGTGCGTAGGGTGTTCCGCCTTGTAAGCGAAGCCTTTTGTCTTCCGTGACAAAGGAGGAGAAGAGGAGGATTTCCACCTGAGGGCTGACGACTCGAGCTACAGGCAAGAGCGTGTGTCTACCGCTATCGAGCGAAGACGTGTGGCAACAGCTGCGAGTGTGAAGCCGACGTGTTTCCGGCGAAGAAGTTTGAAGCTTGGAGTGCGGCCAAGTGAAGACGCGAGGTTTCCTTGAAGAGAAACTTCGGGGGCAGCGGAACGACAACAACGCTGGACTTTGAGTGAGTGATTCTCGAAAGAGTATCATTCAGACTTCTGTTCCAAGGACTTTGGACTGAATAAGCTTCATAACTCTTTAGTCTTTAAGTGTCTTGGTTGTTCGATGCATGCGACTGCATTGTAGTGCGTATTGTTGTCTGTGTCCGTTGTTTCGGGTGTGGCTGATTGTACTGTGTAGTACATTGTTGATTGGTGACATATTGTATTCAACAATTGTCGAGTGTGCATACTTGTGTATCGTTTTTATCTGCCATTATTGAGAATATAATTTTGTTTTGTTTATCAACTCTCGGCTCTGACTTGTTCTTTGGGCCACAGCCGGCGTCCGCTGGCGCGCCAAAAAGGACCACTTCTAAATTGTCCACGCTTTCGTGGTGCGGTTCGGGGGGCCGATACTTCGGCCCTTGTAATTAGCCCGGCGATTGCTTCCCGAATTAACGGGACCTGTGACAATTAATCTGGCGTCCGCGACGAGGACCTTTTGGTGCACAGTGTGTCCAAAGTAGTGAGAAAGAGCCTCGAGTTGTTGATACTGCTATCGAAACGATTTTGTGTGTTGTTAAGTGTTATCGTTAACGAGTGCAGGGGAGTGTTCCCATAGACTGATTTAGGCAGATACGTTTTACACGCGGCAACGTTTTATTTGCAAGACACAATGGATCTTGAAAAAATAGTAGCTCTTGGTGAGAAGATGGGTCTTTCTGGCGCCGAACTAAGGAAGTGGGTCACCCAGAAGGAGAAAGAAGAAAAAGAGAGGACCAAAGAAGAAAAGGCAGCTGAGCTGGAAAAAGAAAGGTTGGCGGTCGAAAGAGCCGAAGCGGAAAAAGAAGCTGAGTTGGAGAGAGAGAGGTTGGCAGCTGAGAGAGCCAAGGAGGAAAAAGCAGCTGAGTTAGAACGAGAGAGGTTGGCAGCTGAAAGGGCCAAGGAAGAAAAGGCAGCTGAGTAGGAACGAGAGAGGTTGGCAGCTGAGAGAGCGAAAGAAGAAAGAGAGCAGCAATTGAAGTTGGAGCTGGAGAGAGAAAAGAGTGCAGCTGAAAGGGCAAGAGAAGAAAGAGAAGCAAAGGAGCGACAGCTGGAAGAAGAAAGAGAGGCAAAGGAGCGACAGCTGAAAGAAGAAAGAGAAGCGGAGATGGCTGAAATGGAACGGCAGCAGCAGCACGAGATGGAACTCGAGCGGCTCCGTTTGCAACAGCGAAGTGAAACTCCCGTCCAAGCTAGAGTTGAAAGCAGCGAACGGGAGGACCACGGCTTCCGCTTGAACCCAAGCAAGCTGCTCGTATCGTTTGATGAAAGGAAGGACGACCTTGACGCGTACCTTCACAGATTTGAGACGATTGCGAGGAGCCAGAATTGGCCGGAACACCAAAGGGCAACTGCTTTGAGTACTTGCTTGAGTGGTGAAGCGCTCAGTGTGTACGGTAGGCTGACGCCGACCGATGCAGCCAACTATGCAAAGGTGAAAGCTGCTTTGCTGAAGCGACTTAGATTTACTGTGGAAGGATTGCGGGACAGATTTCGGACAGGAAAGCCAGCTGATGGTGAGACGGCTACGCAGTAGGCCGCCCGACTTAGCCATTATTTCAACCGATGGATTGAACTTTCGGGGACAGCGCAGGAGTACGATGAGCTTAGAGAGCTCCTTATTAGAGAGCAATTTCTTACTAGTTGCCACCCAAGCCTGTCGCTGTACTTGAAAAAGAGGAAGGCTGAGTGACTTGAAGGAATGCTTGAATTGGCTGATCAATTCTTGGAAGCGCAAGGTGGCACTAATTGGGCCAAGGTCAAGAAGGAGTGTCCCGAAGATTCAAAGAAATCGGCACCAGAACAAAAGAAGCGTGCACCGGAGAGCGTTCCGCGATGTTTTCTGTGTAACCGAGTGGGTCATCGCGCTACCAACTGTCGAACTAACTTTACGAGTCGCACGGTCGTAAAATGTTTCAAGTGTGGTCAGACTGGGCACAAAGCAGACGCTTGTCGTAACGGAGTGAGTCAAACTCACCAGGTATCCTGTGTGCTAGCAGCACCGAAATCCGATGGCGATGCCGTCACCAACGGATTCGTAGAGTTGAAAAATGGGGAGAAACTTCTTATTGTGGGTGCTGTAATGACAAAACAGCTGACCGGTGTTACGAAGGGAAGTGTTACGAAGGGAACGCTGCCGGGAAAAGTTGCGGACAAGAAGGTTACGGTGTTAACAAATACCGGCTGCTCCACTGTTATCGTGCAAAGAAATTTGGTACGGGAAAGTGAGTTAATAGGCAAAACGAAACCAGTTTGCCTAATTGACAGTACGGTTCGGATGCTTCCCGAAGCAGAGATTGAGGTTGAAACCCCGTACTTCAGCGGGAAGGTTACGGCTCTATGCATGACGACCCCCCTCCCCTGTACGACCTCGTCATCTGAAACATCGACGGGGTGCGAGGGCCGAATGATCCAGAATGTTTGGGGGAAGACCTGAAGATGGAGCCCCCGCCGACACAGGGACCACGAGATACAGCAGAGAACAATCGCGTGAAGGATTTCACTCGAGCCCAAGGTGAAGCCTGGGCGCAAGAGACAGTGAATGAGAACATCATCGTATTGAATGAGTTTACATGCTGGGCAGCTGCACTTACGTCAGCTCGACCTCAACCGACCGACAGTGTAAAAGTGACGGAGTCGGCCAGCCAGGCCCAAAGTCGTGATATGAACAAGCGGGTGACAGGATCGGTTGAATGTTATGACCCGTTAACGGTGTCGAAAGTGACAACGATGGCTGAGACTCCGCCTCAGATACCATCGGTGGAAAGGGCTCGCCGGAACAAAACGAGGAAAAACAAGAAGAGATCGAGCGAGCACCGCAAGAAAGGACGCAAGCGCAGCTCGAAGTACACGGGATAGGTTTTGAGGTCGACTCGAAATGTGTTTGACAGTGCTGAGTGCAATATGTTAAGTTAATGTGGTTGTTGTCCTGTGTCACAACTGTATGTCGAGTGAATCAAAATGTTTGTTGCAGTGATGTGATGTATAGTATTGTACAATTGTTGTAATGAGAGAACTTTGTACATTTGTATTGTTTGGAATATGTGATGGAGCGTTGTACTCATGTACCTGTGGTTATATTTCGTGTGTTGTGAGATTGAATTACAATGTAGAATTGTATTGAGTGATCTATTGTGAATGTGACGTGTCATGGGCGACGGACTATGTTACAGTCTTTGAGAGTGTGGGGACTGTTCGCGTTCGTTTGTGTGGTTTTGAATATTATGAGATAATATTCTTAAAGTGGGGGGCAGTGTCACAAAACGAGCGCTCAAAAAAGGGCGCGCCACCAAATTCTCGCGACGAAACGCCGGAGTGACGCCGCGAGGTCAACAATAAAAAAAGAAAGAAAACAAGCATTCAAAGACTCCCCGGGCACGCGTCCCTCTCCCCTCGGAAGGGTATACATAGGTTCGCCGACGAACCTCCTCACCCCACATCGGCGGCCGAGCAGGCCCTAGAAGATTCTCGATGGAAAGGGGAGTGGTGATGCCGGGTTGCGTCATCCGTCGCGGACGGCCTTCGAACCGTCTCGCCCTCTCCCCAGCCTTTGCTGCGTATCGCGGCGACGAAATGATGAGAACTTTCTGGAATCTCGCGTGGAAGGTATTTAATCGAGCAGCTGAGATGGGAGATCACGAGAAGGAAGTTAACGCCAGAGTGCGTAGGGTATCCCGCCGCGTCTGTCGGTGAAGGCTTTGTCCTTAGTGACAAAGCAGGAGAAGAAGAAAGTATGCGCCAGAGTGCGTAGGGTGTTCCGCCTTGTGGGCGAAGCCTTTTGTCTTCCGTGACAAAGGAGGAGAAGAGGAGGATTTCCACCTGAGGGCTGACGACTCGAGCTACAGGCAAGAGCGTGTGTCTACCGCTATCGAGCGAAGACGTGTGGCAACAGCTGCGAGTGTGAAGCCGACATGTTTCCGGCGAAGAAGTTTGAAGCTTGGAGTGCGGCCAAGTGAAGACGCGAGGTTTCCTTGAAGAGAAACTTCGGGGGCAGCGGAACGACAACAACGCTGGACTTTGAGTGAGTGATTCTCGGAAGAGTATCATTCAGACTTCTGTTCCAAGGACTTTGGACTGAATAAGTTTCCTAACTCTTTAGTCTTTAAGTGTCTTGGTTGTTCGATGCATGCGACTGCATTGTAGTGCGTATTGTTGTCTGTGTCCGTTGTTTCGGGTGTGGCTGATTGTACTGTGTAGTACATTGTTGATTGGTGACATATTGTATTCAACAATTGTCGAGTGTGCATACTTGTGTATCGTTTTTATCTGCCATTATTGAGAATATAATTTTGTTTTGTTTATCAACTCTCGGCTCTGACTTGTTCTTTGGGCCACAGCCGGCGTCCGCTGGCGCGCCAAAAAGGACCACTTCTAAATTGTCCACGCTTTCGTGGTGCGGTTCGGGGGGCCGATACCTCGGCCCTTGGAATTAGCCCACCGATTGCCTCCCGAATTAACGGGACCTGTGACACATGGCCTCTCTTACGTAAAAAAATGTTAAACGAAGCTTTTATCAAAGGGAGTTCGGCGATTTTCCTTAGCGGCGGAAGGCAGTACTCTCGTCCCCAGTAATCTGTAGTTACGAAAAAAAAACTGCATATATGCAAGGTTGTCGCAGTCCACAAAGTAATAAACTTTATCTCTATTAATAGTTCCTTTACTGCGTAATGCGCTCATAACGTGCGTTTAACCGAAAGTAAATATGCGTACAAGTGTATACCATGTCTCGATAAAAGCCACCGTGTCGCCATTTTGAAGAAGTTATCCAAGTCCGTGCCTGCGCGCTCGCCTCCGCGTGATTACGTCCGCTTCGTTCTCGTCGCTGCTTAGGCACTGCAGCACGTGGCAAGTTCCTACGATGAGTGTTTCGCAAGGGTACCGACATCCTCCCAAGCCTCCTCACCTGCCTGCTCTTAACCCCGTTGAAAAGCGCCTGATAGCCCCACGTCTGCCATTTGTGAGCGACAGACATTTTCAAGGCAGCGGCCAGTATGGTATAAAAGGGGAAGGCGGTTAACGTGCCCATTGACGTGGCCAACACTGTGCAGTACCGGCTGCCGAATGTGCCTGACAACACTGCCTTCGAAGTACACATCATGCGTCGACTCGTTAACAAGCCTTCCTAAACAGAGATGGTCGCGCCCAGAAATGCCCCGCGCACCTCCGAGCAAGCTCCTCTGACATTATTCACTTTGTGGATGTGGTGGTGATTTGTTTTTATTTAGGTGTGAAGGTACAGCTGCTGAGACGACGACGACAACTACAACAATGACAACGAGGGCGAAAACGACAGCAGCAATGACAACAACGACCAAACGACATCGACGACGGCGAAAATAACGGCTGAGTCAACTGAACATTATCTCATTTATTGTAATAGAATCTCTGCCTTACGTAAAAACACTTTAGGTGCCGTTTGCCACCTTCTCGGAATAGATTTGAATGCTCAAAATGTGCTTTTTTTCGGGGCTTTGTGTCTAGGCCACAGTCACGGGAAGATGGTTGACGCATTGCAGGATTTTGTCAAAAGTTCAAAGAGGTTAAAGTGTTGAAATCATTGTTCGGTAGATTTTGAAATTTTCAAATTCATATTAAATCAAATACGACGCTTTATTGCATTACACTACAGATTATTTACAATTCAACCATCAAATTCGTCTTGTTGCACATTTCTTTTATTTCTCGTAAATAGGTTAATTTTAATCTGTTATTAAAGACGAAATTCATGAATACTATCCAGTTCTTGGCCAATCCCCCAGCGTGGGTACGCGCCCCACCGTCAAGGATCTTGACTCGACTTGGCTGCGATGGTGGCGGTGTTACGCTGTTGGAGCGTGCTGCTGTCGCGAATAGCGAATAGATGGCCTGCTCATGGCGTCACGGACGCAGTTCCTGGAAGGAATTGGTGCTCCACAATGGCTGCTTCGATGACAACATTTCCGATGGAGGCGGAAATGTTGTAGGCCCGTGTGCTCAGATTTGGGTGCACGTTAAGGAACCCCAGGTGGTCTAAATTTGCGGAGCCCTCCACTACGGCGTCTCTCATAATCATATAGTGGTTTTGGGACGTTAAACCCCACATATCAATCAATGCTTCGATGACAAACAAGTTTCTTTTATGTGAAAACAGGAACGTCTGTGTGAGTGAATAATGAAGAGATCTGCATGTGATGTGTTGATAATGTGGCATCGGAGACGTGGTACCCCCCATGCTGGTGCTCCAACATGGCGCTTTCAGTGACGTTGGTGCAAGCCATCTTTAGCTTTCGGACTGAATATATATATCGGCAATATATACCAAATTTCATTTTCTTCCATATGCACTAATCCTGCACTACCTATTACATCTTTTTCACCGAGACAGCTATTAAGCATTATTCATCTACAGTCGCTCCAGTTAGAGCACTCTCAATTATTTATGTATACGCTTCAGGTGACAGTTACTAGGATCACTGTCAACAGAACAAGTAAAGCTTACATTGCCGCCGAGGACGACACATATACAGGAGCTGTGCTCTTTGGTTACGTTTATAACACTTAATTTAATTGGGACTAACTAGTGAGTTAGATTTACTCGCAAACTCTGGCATCAGCACCCTAACTCCCCATTAGGTACTAATGGGAAGGGTAAACTGAACTGGGCGTGCACGTTTATGACATCAACTAAAGGGAGCTTTAACCAGGCGACCTTATTTTATTCAATTTGTTTCTCCTACTGGCTATAGTTTGCGTCTGAGTTGATTAAGTGGGGACACTGCTAATCCGTTTAGTTTAGCTCAAGGGATTCTTTTTACTCCCACTTCACGGGGAACCAAGAACATTGCAGAGACGTTGGTGACAGGCAAATGTGAATGACCCCAGTAGCTTGTCTGAAGCCGTGATCTCATCGGACAGTAGATCCACGTTTTATCTCATCCCTAATCCGTGACAATATGACTGGGAACAAGAAAAAAAAAAGAAACGCTTGTTAATCTTAATCAAGCCGTTGCTGCCATTTTCGCTCCCTCGAGCTTTTCGCGCGACGTTTCGCTCGTATATATTGTTACGAACGATTAGGCTTAGATGACTGCACTTCAATTATTGTCAGTCACTCAGTTGACACGTACCTTAGATGACCGAGGTTATTAGATATGTTTCATATGATAGCTTTTGATTCGATTATACGGTATGGAGACACTGCGTACTTGTTTTTTTTTTCATGCCAACTCGAGATAGGTGATACGTACATTACAGGCACTATTCATCGTATGTGGAAGCTCCAAGATTTATAGATTATTAGGAGTAGTTTTTTTCTCAAATCTCGCAGCAGAAACAACGTCCATGCGCTCCACCTTTATGCGCGCGTGATAGAGAGTGAACAAACGTTTACATAGAGCAAGCGCACTGCGCACCCACGGTGAACAGCCTCCGTATTTCACCCAGCCGCGGGCCTTCAACATATATCATGCCTGTTAAACAGGGCTTTGTTGATTCTTTTATACACGTGAATAGTACTTCAATTAACCGCCTTCCAATAGGCTTCAGGAAAATTGTCAGATACAGTGTGCGAAATAGCCTACACAAAATTTAATAAAATCTCACATGGCGCCTTGCACATTTACCCAAAACGACCCGAAGACGAAAGTGATAAGGGTTGCTGATCTGGCGAGTTGGTCATCCATGAACTCAGCGTGTATCAGCGCAGTACATAAAAGAAAGGGACACGACACAGACGTAGAGAAGGTAGGCGCCTACCTATCTACGTCTGTGTCGTGTCCCTTTCTTTTATGTACTGCGCTAATACACGCTACGTTCACGAAATTCATCTTTTTCTTGTCGATCCGTTGATCCTCGCCCGCCCCTTCCGAAATATTAGATGCGAAGCAGCTCTTTGACTATCCTGCGGAACGCTGTCCCTCCGTACGAACGCACCGCGCACAGCAGGTGTTGGGGCGGTATGAAGTAGGTCACACCGCTGCTGTGAATTGACGTCACGCTCCCCTCGCAGTGCGGACTGACGGCACTCTCTCCCTCGCGTATACCGCGCGCTCGCCTCGGCGCCCGCAGCTGCCGCGTCGTCCGTTCGCCCGCTACACCTGCCGCGACTGCCTCTCGCTACACCCACTCACTAACCGGGATCCGGAGAAAAAGCTGTCCAACCCAGATGAGGAGGACACAAACACGGAACTTCAAGGACATCGAGACACCCTCGATTACTATAGACGAGAACGCATTCGGTACCCTCCACCACACCACACGCTCACACGAGAAGATGCAATTGCGGTGCGTCAACTGCAGGCGAACACATTTCCGAACCTCTATTTCCTCCACATCCTCCATCCCACTTGTTTGTCTGACTAATGCCCTGGCTGTGGAGCGGTACCGACGTTATTTCACGTGACGCTGGAATGTCAGCGTCCGCCTGCCAGGCGCTCTGCCAACTCCTCTCCTATTCATACCCTACAAGACTGGGGGGCCATGCTGCGTGATGAAAGCCCGAGTGGCCAGCGGGTGCTGGTTCGGCGGGCGCGGGACGCAGCAGCGGCTGTTGGAGCTCTGGACTGAGAGCACGACCCGACATTTTTCTATGATTGAAATAAAAAGTTTCTCTCTCGCTACACCGCCGACTTGTCGGTTCACGCGCAATAAACCTGACGCGCGTCTGACGTACGCGTTGAAACATGTGTGTACGTGTGACCTACAAGACCTACGCCAGCCATCGCTTCAAACGAATCTTCCAGCGCTCACCGCAGCACCCACGCTAGCGCCGTTCAACCCGTAACGCCACCCGTGCGCAACGCTGCTGCTGCTTCGCATCCCGTAAGGGTTTCCTTCGGGGAGATGGTCTAAGTTTTTTTTTATCTGCACTTAACTTGGTTTTCTATTGCCTCCGAGATCTGTGGCATTACCGGCTTTCTGCACGGCCTCAGCGATCTGTCAACCTTTGACCAAGCGATGGCATCTTGTGATGATGTAATCTTACAATTACGTCATGTCGTGTTCACAAATTTCGGTCATCTCTGACTTCACCATCGTGATGATGCACGAATTTTTTCATCACTCTTGTTGACGCTGACTGCAACAACGATCAATTTTGCGTTTGAGGATGCTCTTAATTGCTTCTGATTGCTGTGGTTTCGCATCCCAAAACCATCATGAGGAAGCTGCAGTGGAAAGTTTCTGTAATTTTGACCATCTGGTCTTCAACGTACACCTAAATTTAACCTAAATTTAAGTACACGGGCCTCTATTATTTGCGCCTCCCTCGAAAATGCGGCTGGTATTCGACCACGTGACTTTTGCGTCAGAAGTCGAGCACCGTAATCAGCTTCAAAAGAGCACCGCGGTTTCATAAGGTAGGATTACGACGTGCGTCAGAAGTCGGTGCCTTCATGGCGTCAGCGCCCTCTTTATTTCCAAGAAGTACAATGAACCTTTTATTGCTCTGAGATGACTCCCATTTCGACGTGACTCTCAGCCGAAGGAGAGGGCAACCCAACGTGAGTACGTTGCAAGATCGTCGATTGCTGTGATGGGGCTGTCCAGGATGTCAGTTAGACCGGCGCACATCTGACAAAAAGAGAGAAAGAAATTGCGAAACGACAGGAACGTTACCGCGACATCGTTGCGTGGGACACGGTCAGCAATGTTGCTAAAGGCGTAAATGGGTACTTCGACTTCGGCATAATTTAGGAAGTACTTGTCTCGACTTTTGGCCTCGTTGTATTTAGGCACTCGGAATTGAAAGCGACTGCGTACGAAACAAAGGACGCGCACGTTGAAAAATCGCAGTTGAGCTGCAAGGAATGTCTCGTTCTATTCTGTACGTAATCTCGTATCCATTCGGGTAGTCCCGCATATCTATTCAGATTATCTGACGGGTTATTAGGAACTAACGCCAAATCAGCTATATCTGAAAAGTGCAGATATAAATAAAGGGACAAGTTGGTATTGAGAACTGAATGAAATAACTTGTTACGCGTTTCTATACTTCTAGCGGTGTAAAAAGAATAGAGTCATCGATGTCAACGATATTATGCTTCTGAATCCAAGCGTCAGTAAAGCGACATTTTTTACTTGAACAACCACCTAATTTTCTGCGAAGCCGTGAAGTAGTATGGTAGTATGCCTTACCATGCCGTCAAACACAGCCTGTCTAAAATCTTCTGTTACGTTGAGGTAGGTGTAGAAAGGGCCGACCTGGGCAAAGTATACAGTTGAGACGTTTTCAACGTTTTAATTTGTGGGCTGAAAGAATAAGGTTGCACAAAAAGTTTCTCAAAACATTGTTTTTTATTCTTTTTTAATGTACCGCTTTCTCGGAGCATTAAGAGTGTGTAAGTCGTGGGAGATACTTCTTCTGCACACGGTCTTGAAGATGACGATGAAAATCAATTCAGTTGATTTATAACTGCAGCACGTTAATAAAACTGCACGACTGGTTGTTTTGAGACTCAGTTCACTTTCCTTTTTATTTATACGGCCAGTAAAAATCAAGAGAATAGACCAAGACACCTACCAAAATAATTTGAAAACACAAATGTGGTATTCCCTTCCCCATAAGACTGAAATCCTGAGACTGATATTGGGCTAAAAAAATATCAGAACGTAAAGCACGCCGTATAGTGTCTTTAACGTTTGAACTGTTTGTAATCAAAATAAAGCCATTCCTGATTGTAACGTGGACTAAAAAAAAATCACTTTTCAATGGAAAAGGATTGGAATCCTGCACCTGTTTGAAATAAACTAAGCTAGATTCGTTAAATTTGCGCTACACCAACAATTGCGATCAAAACAACCAATCCAACATGTCACAGTTTTCGTCAAGTTGCTTTCCAATCGTGCTTTCGCTTGGAAACTGCAATTTTTTCCGAGTTGAAGTTCACTGAAGTACGTGATGGTGAAACTTGAATATAAAGAATAAAATACCAAATTTACTACTTCCTCATGTGTATCATGTGTTTGTTTTCCAGCTTTGTGCTATAGTATCATGTCTTTTATTTTGCTGCAGGACAATATGTTTGAAATGAGAGGGAATGAAAATGAAGTTTTCGGGCACCTTGAACAAAAAGTGTTTCTAAATGGTGCGTCATATTGATTTTTTATTGATATGTTATATAAGGAGATGTTAACGCACAATTATGGCACAGGCTACTCCTTAGCCTTTGAGTGAAACTTAAACACGTATCCTAACGTAAAACATACAAAGTAGCGTATGGAAAATAGAACAATTGGCTACAGATATGCAAAGACACACTTATATGCACATATCACAACAAAATGGTAAAGAAATGTTCGAAAGTCAACGAATGAAGCCTCTGTTAATGTCCCTCGTTAATATCCAGTCCAACCAGCACAAAGCAGCAGAACACACGTCTGGTCCTTATGAAGATGTATTCGCTGGTCTGTACATAATAGTCGACACGTCATTCACTTCAGTACACACATATGATGGATGTCACATGATACTGTGCATAATAAGTACATGTGTTATACAAATTCGTTATTTCTAAGTACTTGTCAGCAATTCCGCTCTCTTGTAAGAATCGTGTCAATGCTTTTAAAGCGTGCGACTGTAAAACTCCAGTTGGCCACGGACCCAGAAGTGTCTTCATGCGAAAGGGTCCGTGGTCTTATGCCAACAGTTCCGATTTAAGACGGCGTCTCGGTGTGTCATGACGTGGACAGTCTATGAGAAGGTGACATACGGTTATAAAACCAGCTAGGAAGCTAGAAAGAAGATGATTGCTGACGCATTTTTTTTGCTTTTTCGAATGCCTTCAATAGACGCCAAGAACAAGTAAACGCTGCCTACAGTTCAGGAAAGTGCACCTGTTTCCAGGAGGAACCACACGCTCTTCAAGTCTATAGCCTTCACTGCTACGTCACTTAAAAAAAAAAGAACGCAGTCGGCAACTACGAAATCACAAGATGGCGATAAACTTGTGGAAACTCATCGCAACACCGTTCTTTCGCTGCCATTTAGATTACGTTTGCGCAGCCACTTCAAGCCCAAACGCAATGCTTCGATCCATAAAAGCCCCATTTAACTTTTATTCACCTCCCGCCGACCAGCAATGGGCCGTCCAGCAGACCCTGTCGGTTCCTAAGTGGGAGACGCCCGCTACGTGCTAAGCGTGTCCTGCAGGAGAAAAATACATATTTTACATTCTATTTCATTCCTTGATACCCACGATAGTGAGCTGCAATAAATGTTCGAAGTATACTAATGGCAGGACGACACTGGCAAAAAAAAAAATGTGGGAGCTGGCTCGATCATATTTTCAATTCCAACAAACCGCATTCTTTTCGGTTTAATCTAAGCCCCGCCGCAGTGGTCTAGTGGCTAAGGTACTCGGCTGCTGACCCGCAGGGCGCGGGTTCGAATCCCGGCTGCGGCGGCTGCATTTCCGATGGAGGCGGAAATGTTGTAGGCCCGTGTGCTCAGATTTGGGTGCACGTTAAAGAACCCCAGGTGGTCTAAATTTCCGGAGCCCTCCACTACGGCGTATCTCATAATCATATAGTGGTTTTGGGACGTTAACCCCCACATATCAATCAATCAGTTTAATCTAAAGTGGACTTGACTCATTAGGTTTGGGGGGGGGGGGGGGCAAAAAGGCCACAAATGTGCCAACGTTCCTGCTTTCGCACGGGGGCTATGTACACAGCCTATCAAAACGTTAAAGCATATCTTTTTCGTAATAGCTTTTGTTGGCGTCTGAATTCATTATTTTTAACATGTTTCAGCCCAGTTAGACGGGCTTAAGTCATACTAGATTTCGTCATTTGAAATGTACGTTATTTTTTTCTCTCTTCATAATGCATGATTTCTGCCGACGTTTCGCTCGCTTCAAATACAAACGTGCCGTCTTGGAAAATTATTGTTCGAACAAAGTATAAACATGAGAGAGTTCATGTATGAGTAACAGTATTAGTACTCGTCATCTCGATTGATATGTAGGGTTTAACGTCCCAAAACCACCATAAGGTTATGAGAGAAGCCGTAGTGGAGGGCTTTGGAAATTTCGACCACCTGGGGTTCTGTAACGTACACCCAGATCTGAGCACACGGGCCCACAGCATTTTCACCTCCATCGAAAATGCAGCTGCTGCAGCTGCAATTCGATCCCGCGACCTGCAGGTCAGCAGCCGAGTACCTTAGCCACTAGACCACCGCGGCGGTGCAGTACTCGTCATCTCAACTTTTTTTTTTGTTTCAATGAAACTCTGAATTGCTTTGAACTAGCTTCAAAATCAACTTCTCCACGTACCTTATTTGAGGCTGCATTGTAGAGACACAGGAAGAGCTGTTAAAGACGAAGAAAAGCATAAGTTGCATGTCGAACCTCTCTGAACTCCCCCCCCCCTCCCGAAAGAAAAATTACATGTGAAAAGATAGGAATTCAGGTTACGTTACAGCTGGCTATTTGAAAGTCTCGAAAGCAGCACACAACTAACAAATAATCAATAACGGTAAATAAAAAGCAGTTACAAACAGCATAAATTACACACAAGGTCATCGGTGCATATACAAATAATTCGTCTGTGTGAATAGCTCCGGATATACAAGCCGTTTATTCATAAGGAAGTGCATCTAGTTTGCGCAAGTTATTATCGTGCACTTCAAGGCAAGATTGCCTTCGAAATGGTATACTTCTTGTATTTTAACTTCGTATTAAACGGCTATGATATAGGAACGCAATGTCGATGTTTATTGTATAGAATGTTCGGGGCTAGAATACACTTGTTTTCTCAATCGCTTACTATTTTTTTACTGTTAAGTACAAGCTTTCCACAGTACTAATTTGTGTAAAACTTCTACTGCGAATTGTACATTTCCTTGATCATGGTAGTCTAAAGAAGTTGTAGATACATCCCACAAGTATTGAAACATTATACCCGCGTTTCCATCAAATGTCGAGTTCCATACAATACTGATTCAGTGCCGAATTGTCGAAATAATAGTACTTCTAAAGAGCCCTTGCCTACAATAGCGCTTATTTATGCTTAGAAAAAAATATGGGAAGGTAGGCTACGTGAGAGCCGGATATCCCAACATCATGTTAGTAGCATACAATACCCACACACAAAAACGAAAAAAATAGGAATAACAAAAGAAGAAAAATTATGTGGCAGTTATCGACAAATCGTCACTGGGTTGCAGGGAAGTAACTCCGAAAGTTGGGTTACAATGGGAACGTTACCGTCACGTACTTTATGCCGGCCTTCACTCCAGTGACGCGTCCACGCTATGACCGCTGTGTGCATGATGACGAATTTCGCAAACATTGCTTCATTTCATGCACAACACTAGTATTGTCACCCACATGGGCATGTATCGCAGAGTACATGCCCATTGACTTACGTTCAAGTCAGTGTCGCAATTATAAACAAAGCGAGGTTGCTGTTGTTGTTACTTGCTTTTGCAACTGTGGCTCACATTCATTACTGTGGATTGTTATGAAGCCGACGGTTAACGTTAGCGGAAACGTTAAAAAAAACGGGTTGATTAAATGTATGATTTTAGTTCTATACAAATACCCATATGTTGTTGATTGGTCGTACCTGTCGCGTTGTCTTCTCTATTATGGAATCTCGACAAACGTTGTAGGAAAGGCAGGCGAGGGCCACAGCCTAAATAAAAACAACACGAAGGCCCAACGTATACATTATGTGGGCATATGCGAAACAGGTAATGAAAAGGTATACATATTTGGCTAAACGGCATTGCCGCACCATTGCGTCCATATTTATTACATGTTAAACTCCCAATCTAACAAATAAAATGCTTACACAATTTATACGTTGCAATTTTAGCCTAAAAACACTATGATATATATCTGACATTCTGTTTGCTATACTACGATATACTTATGAAAGACGTCTCAGTGGGAGGCTCGGGGAATTTCGATCATCCGGCGTTCCTTATCGCACCGCTGACATCGCACAAAACACACAACTCTACCTTTTTGCCTCCGTTGAAAAGCGACCGCCGTGCCTGTGATCCAACCCATAACCTGCGGGTCAGCAGCCGAGCATCATAACCACATTGATTGATATGTGGGGTTTAACGTCCCAAAACCACCATATGATTATGAGAGACGCCGTAGTGGAGGGCTCCGGAAATTTCGACCACCTGAGGTTCTTTAACATGCACCCGAATCTGAGCACACGGGCCTACAACGTTCCGCCTCCATCAGAAATGAGCATCATAACCACAAGATATTGCAATGCGAGGAATTTTCTATGGGATAAGAACGGGTGCTTCCAATAAAAATTTTAGATTAAATAAAAATCGACCTAATACCACATATTAAGGGGAGAATGAAGTCATTTAATGTAGATGGGACAAAATACACCTATTCTGAAAAGGCTACTATAATAAACTCAACGTGCGTTATAGAGCATCGAATAATTTTCTGAAAAAAAAAGGATAGTACGTGGGAATCATATGTAACGTATACATGCATTCGCCTAATTGAAACTATAATTATTGTTTGCTACCATTAACAAATTTTTGGATATTGTTCGTTCTCGGCCGTCCACCCTGGGCAAATAAAAACTCTTTGTTATTGTTTTTTTAATTTGGAGGCAATAACTCATATCCTTGACTTGGAGTGTCTGGTAGCATCACTCGTACTTCGGCGTTCGTGTGCACTGTTGTATTCCCTCAGTAAACGTCAGTTGCAGTGCTGCCAAGAATGCTTACCTTAGAAAACTCCTTCGGGTTGAAATGCTTGGCCATGTCGTCGAGGTGCTTGCGGCACCGGCGTATGAGCGTTCCGAAGACTGCCTTGGTCTCCATCATCCTTTTCGTGTTCGCTGTACAAGCGGCGAGAAAAGATTGAGTAGCGTTAACTAGACAGCTTTAGTTTCACGTACGTAGACGCTTTGCGTACGTATAGAAATTCTACGTGTAAGCAGTGCGCATGCTCAGAGCCTAGTGGACCGCGCGCTGGTCTCACGGACGTACGTGAGATTCGATTCTTTTGCGGCGTTTCTTGCACACGCATAGACGGCCTCTCGCGCGCGCGCTTATAACAAGATAGCGTTTCGAGCCCGCGCAGACGGATTTCGTCGAAACGCGGCGACTGGAGCGGCTCCGCCCCTTCGCTTTTCGAAGAGCAACGAAACGGTCCGTGGAGGCCGAAATGTTGTAGGCCCGTGTGCTCAGATTTGGGTGCACGTTAAAGAACCCCAGGTGGTCAAAATTTCCGGAGCCCTCCACTACGGCGTCTCTCATAATCATATGGTGGTTTTGGGACGTTAAACCCCACACATCAATCAATCAATCAATCAATCAATCAATCAATCAATCAATCAATCAATCAATCAATCAATCAATCAATCAATCAATCAATCAATCAACGAAATGGTTCGCTCGCGCGCTTCGTGACCGGGCTGACCTGCTGCGCGCGCAACACGCCGAGCTACTTACCTTCACAGGTAAGTCGCTTCGTGGTTTATATTTAGTGTACAAGGCACAATGCGCACTAGACTGGCCTGTACTGAGTGTCCTGCTTGGTGGCACCTCCAAGGTGCGGGACTGAGGAGGAGTATACGTACTCGGAACAAGACTAATTGCTCGAAGAAATTTGGACAGTTGTGAAAGAGAACGGCTATAAAATAAGAATCCTTAAAAATGCATCGTTGGGCCCGAGCAGCTGAAGCACATTGATGATCAGTAAAAGGTAGCAGTAGAAGCTACATCATTCACTGCGCGTCGCGTACGTGTAGCTAAAAGCGTCGTTTCAGGTGGCGTGCGCGTGGACTTTTCACGTCTGCGCACGGGTAGTCCCGACGTACATGAAACTGAAACTGCATACTGGAGAGTTTTAGTACTGCGTACGCTGCGTACGTGGCGGCGTTGCGTACGTAAGGACGCCACGTTCTGCGTAGTGCGCATGCGCAGACCGCAACGCGCACGTATCGCGTTACGTACGCAGCCGCTACGTACGCACGCATGAGATGCGTGCGTGCGTACGTATGAGCTGATCGCGCCGCTCTCGAACAAGTTCGCGACAGCGCGAGACTTCGTTTTGCAAAATGGTGGCATCGAAGGCAAGCACCGACCAGCTCTGTGGCTTAAAATATGGCCATAGTCGGGCTATAACACTTGGATTGGCTCACATTGGCTGTCAACAACACGTGCTTCTATTTTGTTCTACCAGATGACGCAACACGCTTCACGCTCGTTACGTACGCGTGTACTACGGCGTACTAAAAGCCGGTTAGTGGCAAACGACGCCACGTAACGCAAGACGCTTGCGTGATGCGTACGTAGCACCATTCCGCAGTACTAAAACTCTCTACTATCTCGACACGGTCTTCAAATCATTTGTAGTGTAATAGAGCAGGTGCACCGATGAGTATACGCGCCCGTGAAGAAGGTGACGAGGACCGACGCTGGGGAGCCTTCGCTGCTCGAAGGCCTTGCTGTGCTTTACCGCGCGATCACTCACTCTTCACCAATACACGACATCGTCGCATCAATAACTCTTACCAGTAAACCTCGCCACGTTTGGTGTAGATGCGACTGGAACACAACGCGAATCCACTTCCAAACAAGGACACTTGCTTCCGACCGTGTGATGTCATGCAATGTATGCAACGTGTTCATGCAAGGCTCTCATTTTCACTGCGTTTAACACCCGTGTGAACTGTGGCGGCTGCATTTCCGATGGAGGCGGAAATGTTGTAGGCCCGTGTACTCAGATTTGGGGGCTCGTTAAAGAACCCCAGGTGGTCAAAATTTCCGGAGCCCTCCACTACGGCGTCTCTCATAATCATATGGTCGTTTTGGGACGTTAAACCCCACAAATAAATCAACACCCGTGTGAACGACGCCCTATTAGTGAGGCAGTAGTATTACGCTGCGGATGGACTTCTGTTTATCAGGGGATGTTCAAGACCGATCAATGCTAATAGAACGAAGTACGACGTATGTTAGCTATCTTGCTTGTCACCACCGCGAGAATACAGTGACGAAAGTTTGTATCGTACCATCGAGATATATATGGTTCTACACATGCGGCTGCAATATTGCCGCACATGCCCGTTTATTTTTGTATTTTCCGTTGCCGTCCGTGCCAGAATGTCTGAGAGTATTCCATATTTAAACGTTAGTCCCCCGGGCTAGGACGAATTTTGCAGCAACTAAGAGGCTTTTGTTTCTGAGAAATCCGTACGGATTTCGTTGTGGCTTCGTGCGACAAAGGGGTGGTTGTTTTCTTTCTCCTTCGTAGCATTCGATATTATTTTAGGATCATCTGTCAGGCTTGAACACGCAAACGTGAACAGCGCAGTTAATTCTCGAATGAACACGGCCACCAGTGATAATACTCGAATGTTCGATGCCAAACGTATAAATACTGACGCTCCTTGCCACAGTTCAATTTATCGATGGCCGATGCTCTATTTGCCGATATTAGTGTATAGTGTGCATTCCTTGCTGTAATTAGACTTTCAGTTTCCTAGCTGCAAGTTAAGCCAAATACAGTTTAATCTTCGATACGCCGACTGCTGTCTTCGACAACGTCACGGCCACATGACAATATTCTTGCCGAAATATGCCTCAAAGAATTGTTTTGGTATCACGCAAAAGCGAAATGCTTTGCTAGGCTAATCGAATAAAAAAAAAAAACTGCTATCCTGCTGAATTGGCGTCGTTCGCTGTCTTTGTGCATCGTGTTTTAGTCCACATTAAACTAACTGTGACGTGTAAAGTTAATAGTAGCCAAAAGTTCAGGAAATATTGCCCCATATGTATTGCCCTAGCCCCGCCGCGGTGGTCTAGTGGCTAAGGTACTCGGCTGCTGACCCGCAGGGTGCGGGTTCGAATCCCGGCTGCGGCGGCTGCATTTCCGATGGAGGCGGAAATGTTGTAGGCCCGTGTGTTCAGATTTGGGTGCACGTTAAAGAACCCCAGGTGGTCAAAATTTCCGGAGCCCTCCACTACGGCGTCTCTCATAATCATATCGTGGTTTTGGGACGTTAAACCCCACAAATCAATCATTATGTATTGCCCTAATGGCGAAAAAAAAGTGGGGGGGGGGAGAGGGGGGCAAGCAAAGCTTGGCGTGTACGTGCACCATACAGTACTTTTCCTTTACCATGTGTAAGTAAAAATGAAATAAGATGAGGCAAAATGACAAGCATTCTTGATAAAAGATTAGACTGCCGTATCAAGAGCAGCTGATAGCCGACAAGCCCACAATCAAGAGATTGGTGATTATTAGAAAACAGCGCATACAAATGAGCACGTGACCAGAGCACCTTTGAAGGTCGCATCTGTTTACACTCAACAGCATTGCCATGCTCAGCTGCAATAAATTGATTGGTGAACATCTGTCATAAATCTAAACATAGTGGAGTACCAAGTGCTCTAAATCGTTAACTAATTTTTGCAAACACAGCGCTGTGCCTGACTGTGATAGCCAAGTTAGGGACGGCTTAATGCTCTCCCATAGTTAAGTACGCAGTACTCGTAATCGTTAACCCCTTTCTCTATACACACCAACAAGATCATTTCGAAGGCCGCTCAGCGTGGGGCCCACTGGACGGCTTTAAGATCTCCCGTAGTCGAGTGCCAAGTACTCTAAGCCGATAAAAACTTTTACCTGGTGGGTGTTCTGTGCTTTTACTATATACACAGTACACCGTATTCTTAGTCATCGAACAATTGTTCTACTACGATTCGGAAACTGTTGCGCCGGAAAGGTGAGCGGTATGTCAATAAGCGATGTCTCACGTATGTGGAAGCCATTGCAGCTCCGTGCTTCACGGAAGGTGAACGCCGCCGCAAGGAAGAGGAGAATGCAGAGCCCTTTGGTCACTGTGATCCCCATCTCTGCGCGCAAGGCCGGGCAAAGGCAGGCAGTATGGTGACGGTAGAGACGTATAGCATATGAAAGTTCAAACAACCGACGCGGAGAAAGGGTAAAAGCACGTGAGCCGTCCTCTTCATTTACTCATGTTCGTGCTCCCTTATATTTCTGCAGTATACGGGTAACCCAGCTATGCTTGACCAGATTATTAATAGTGTGACCACTGCGACGGCCTACATACGTTATGAGCAGACGTTTGCATTGACATTGCCACTATGTTGAAAATTTGAAAGATAAGTTAATGCAGTAGTGGGAAACACGTGCGGCCGACGTGTAGCTCCAGCTGTTAAATAAGGGCATCATCGAAGTGTGCGTTTCAGCAACTACTACGGCCATCGCGTGAGACAGCTTTACATGCCATTTTTCTCCTAAAATACTTCACTGATTGTGGCGACGCGTGGCAGGCAGTTCATCGTTCTTAGAAAACTCTTATTTTTTCGGAGGTGCATGCGTTCGAGTGATTGAAACTCAAACAACTGACTGAAAGAAAAAAAAACAACAACAAATAGTGTAATTTTTGACAGACCTTGCTCATATCATGATCAATATTGCCACGCGTGCTACTTTCTTTTGTTTCTCAAAAGCTCATTTCTTTATTTATATGTAAACACGGTACATGTTATTACCAACATCCGGCGCAGGTCTACCGGAACGTATGGAAAGCTTCGCGTGTCAGTAGCGTAGCCATTTTTTTAGGGAAGAGTGGCGTTATTCGTGCTTTATGTATGTTCATACGTGCGTTAATATTCGTGTGCGTGTATAGCTAAGCTTGACTCCCCCCCCCCCCCCTCGCACCCCTGGGGCTACGCCATCGTCACGATTGTTCTAGAATGTGGTAGTTGTTGTAGTGGTGCACACCAAGCGATACTTTTAGTGTATTCTCGAACCGGCGTAAACCGCAGTTCTTCACTCATACATGTTGCGAGACTCCCCATAGGCCCCCATGTATAATACAAATCGGGACTTGCCATAGGCAGAAATGACGGGAGGGGGGTCTGGTGAATGTCGCGTCATTTGTTGACTATACAGCAAACTAAAAAAAAATGCACAGCTTTGCCGCAAAAGCGAAGCAATGAACACGATAGCAACAAGTTGGAAGGTCAACCGCAAAGTGGCAAGTATATCAAATGTGCCCCGCGGCGTGTTTCTCACGCACAAATGACGTACGAAGCGTATTCACAGGCACAGATGAACGCGAATAAGCGTTTCAGTTGTTACTTCACTGTGTCTGAAAAGCGCGCTATTTTCGCAAATGGTGACTGCAACGATTGCAGTGACCTTTGTGCGCCTGGTAACTTTTCACCTGGATTTCACCGGAACACTGGTAACTTTTCGCCTGGATTTCACCAGAACATAGCCGTTCCGGTGAAAGGTGCGCCAGCCAAAACGTACGATCCTCCGCACCGCGATGACTCGCAAGTGGGCGTCTACACCCCTCCTCTCCACGAGGCAAAGTACGCGTGGGAGATGAGAGCCCACGCTGCCGCTTCGGGACGATGTGGTGACACGCGCTCATCACGCCATCTCGCTGGTAATGCTGAAAACACGATAGTTTCGCACCTTGTATGATTAAAGAACTCTGACACAAACACAATCGATAACGCTGCGATTTTGCATTAAGTATGCGTAGAAGACAACGTTCTTTATGGAGGACCAGGTTATCGACGACCGATGATTGTACTCGTCGATAATGTTTCACTGTGTCGCTTATTTTTCCCGGCGCAGCTTCGCCCAATGAATGGCTTGCACTGACTTTATTGAAACAACTCGTTGGAGCACCAACATAGTGGCACGCGAACTTTGTGATGTCACGTTAGTGCTATCAGTAAATCACCTGCCGGTTCTTTCATTTCAGCAGCGACGTTGCCACGTTGGAACAGGCTAACCACTGCATTATTATGCTGCCCTGACGTTATTTAAGCAGACAGTAAAAAAAAAAACCAGCCGAGAGTGTCTATGTAATTGCTAGCGCAATAAAATTGGGTATAACTTAATTTTTGTGGCTCCGAGATCTCTTGATGATTTCGTGAATAATGCTGCCATGCGCGCTGGTTCCTTTATTTCTATGTGCGAACGTAAATGTTCTCGCCGAGATGTGGGAGGCCTAAATATCTAGTCGGCACCAAGACGGCCAGCGAAGGCTCGTTATACCAAGCCCGGAGATAAGATAGTGGCCAGAGGGGGAACAGAGTGACCCAGACCGGAACTTGCTCGCACAGAACACTCTTTCGGAAATGGCGATGTTTCTTTCACATTTAACATCGTTGCATTCGTTACCATTGCCATTCTTAGGCCGTGCGGCGAAGCATGGGAAGCTTCACCATTATTCTCTAACGTGTTAAAAGTATTGCACTCTCCACGCGAGCCGTTTGGTTCGTTTTTGCCCTGACGCACGCACCATCGACAACGCTAGAAAATTTTTTCGACCGATCATCTATGAAAGACGGGCGTATACTTTATACCTAGGATCAGATTACCGACGATTGTGCTCACTGATATCGTATCACTGAGCGTCTTCTTTTTCTGGACAGAGGCTCGCCTAAACAAGTTACATCTTTACCGGATTGATCGTCACAACCACGTGACATCTGGAGAAGCCGCTGATAACCCTGCAGACAGGCTGATCACGTGTCTCAAGAAGAGCGGGCTGTCGTACGCGCATTGGCGCTCTTCGGTTTCAGGGCAAGGCCGCATGACTTAATGGTATTCTACACTGTCTCAAGTTGCCGGAAGTGATTGCTTAATGGTGAGTCCCGATTACTTGATTCCTGTAAGTACTATACGTCGAGCCGTCAGTGCTTTTCACCTGACTTCGCGGCAAACATGGTGGTGGTCCTTCAAATGCACGATATATTTGATCCACTTCAGGCCTTGAAACATTGAGCGCGTCAAAACGCAGCTGGTGCCGCTCAAAGTGCGAGCGGTGTGTTCTTAAGCTCGAGCAGGCCACCTGGCTTCATGATGGTAATTTTCTATCGAATCCTCTTCCCGTCTTCAAGCCCGTTTTCAAGTACCATCGACGAGAAATACCTTTCGTTCCACAGCCAGTCCAACGTGGTGTCTACCTGTGGCGGGGAGTACACGTCTTCGTGATTTGTTCAAACGATTATTAACGATACATAAAAGTAGGGATAAGTCTTCCTACATTAATACCACGGAGGACAGCCAGGGACTCTTGGATGGATGTGTAGCGCTGAGGCGAAGAAGGGCCCGTGTGCTCAGATTTGGGTGCAACCCCAAGTGGTGGAAATTGCCGAAGCCCTCCATCCACTACGGCGTCTCTCATAATTATATGGTGGTTTTGGGACAATAAACCCCACATATCGATCAATTAAGGATTACATTACATTGCATTACAGAAATTGGGGCCTTATCCTGTCTCTATAGTGCTTACTGAGTTCAAAATGGCTTGTACATACATACCAGTGAGCTTTTCCATACGGCTGCATTCTGTGTAATGGGTGGCACGCTTTAAACGACGGGCTGTTGTGTGCGTAATATATTTTCGAGCTTGTTCGTGTGTTTGTAAAGCACGCAAGTTAGTTAATTTCACTGCATTTCCAAGCAGATCGTTATTTTCACTGTATTTGCGAACAGACGCGTGGCTGTGTGGTAGAACGTACCCCCGAGTGCCACCCAAACGACCCCGGTTAGATTCTCACTGGGACCCACAATTTATGTTATTTATTTTATTTGTATCGTTCTCGATTTTTCGGTCACGCGCAAGATGATGATTTTTCGCTCATAATTAACGACGCCGACACCAGTATTTCTGCGAAACGAGCTCTTTGACGCTATATCGCGTTAAAAGCAACTGATTTATTTGGAAGTCCAAGCGCTCACATTGCTCGCGCCTCCGCTGACCTTGTTGTCGTCGCTGCCCCCAACGTTATTGTAGATTGCCCCGGCACTTCAGCACGTGACAGTTGTTTGATTCCGAAGTGGCTTTGAATAAGGAGGAGAAACGGGCCGATTTTCATCCCCCTGCATTACATGGACTTGTAGCTTTGTGGCCTCATGTTCACGCGCAGAATCTCGGTACGTCTTCGACTTAGCCGACGGGCATATTTTTCGGTCGTTATGCGGTGCTTAGCGACAAGGCCTCGTCAAACTCCTGTTAGCGACGACGAGCATAGCTTTCGTTGTCAGCGCAGGCCCTGGATATAATCTTGCTGATGCCGGGGGAGATCTGGAATGACGTTCTAAGCTGCTCAAGGTACTAGGATCTTTAGAGTAGATTTGATATAATCCGACAAGGCATGAGCGTTGCTGGCTTTTTTCGTATATGTAGACGACCTTCGGGCTTTCGTTGATGTGCTCGCATTCATGGCTGTAATGGTGTGCATTGATACGTAGAATTCGTCACTTAATGAACTGTTAATACGTGTTTTCTCTGTGCTTGTCAACTGTACGTGCCGACTCGGTCTTTGGACTACAACCCGAGTTCACTGGCGGGCCAAAGTGTCCACTTCTAATTGTCTGTGTCTTCACGGTATGTTTCGGAGGACCCACAAGTCGGCCCTTGCAATTGACCTCGTTTCAGCATCCCGTTTCCAGGTAGTGACAGCTATGTTTATAACACCCTGTTTCCACAGGACTAACCAGTGGCTCAAATTAACCGATTTTAAGGTACTTTAAATTAAAGGGTTGGATGACTGCGGGAAGTTAAAACATCGGTACGCTTTGAAGAAACATTTACTTGGCTACGAAACTGATTTCCACCTGTACACCATCTCAGTTGAAACATATCAGCTACAGGCGTCAGCGCACAAACCGTGCACGCTTTGGCAAGAGGGCAATACTAAACGTCGAGTACATCCGATGGAGGCGGAAATGTTGTAGGCCCGTGTGCTCAGATTTGGGTGCACGTTAAAGAACCCCAGGTGGTCGAAATTTCCGGAGCCCTCCACTACGGCGTCTCTCATAATCAAATGGTGGTTTTGGGACGTTAAACCCCACATATCAAATCAAACGTCGAGTACATGAGCGAGAGACGGTATTTTAATTGTAGGCTTTATTCGCGATCGTCATTCATTGGTAGAGATACGTCTATTATCGTCGCTTCACGCTGGCCGTTGTCCGCTGACAGACGCAACAATGGTTTCTTAGTTAGCTGTGGTAGTTCGTCGTGAAAACGCCGAACTTGTCTGCTTTCTGCGGCTGCGTGGATATGGTGACCCTCGCATCCTTTGACGCCTGTGGCAGTGATGTCATGACCGTGTCTAGTAATCTGGAGCAGCATCACGTTGTACTTGTTCAGCGTTAAGAGCCACGGTTGCTGCAGCGAGGGCGGTTCCCGCAAGAGGAAGGAAAAAAAAAATCCTGAACTACACTACATGGAAAGTAACTAGTACCACATTGTGGGGTATGGATGCATGAATCACCTGATCATGCATGATTACATGAAAAGTGGTATGAGTCGCACGTGTACCCATCTCCTCATATCTGTTCACACGTGTTTATGGCTGCCCATCTGTGTTCATACGAGGTAACTGGAGATGTGCCCCAGGCGTCATATTTTACGATAGCAATATATGGTATGTTGATGCGGGGGGCCTCCATATTTTTTTAATGTCTCACTACAGTAATGTCTAGCTACCGTTACTATGTTACAGAGTAACATAGTAAACTGCCCACGCTCGCGTTTCGTGCCGGCCCAAGAAGACACCCGAAAAATTGTCGCTCCCCTCCCCCACTCTCGCCTCGCAAGGCTGACGCAGGCAACGTCTCTTAGAAAAAAAAAAAAAAACTGCTGGCGCTGCACAACCATTGACTAACCACCCCGTATATGTTGGCACTAGATCGCGTGTTCGGAATTCAGTCAAGGGCGTCTTCACTTGACTTTCGCATGGCGTTGAAGGCAACGCTTCTTCTTCATTCAATAAATAATAGTAATAAAGATGAAACAACAATTAAGCATTCCCAAGCCATACCCAATTACGCAACATTCACGCGATACAACCCTCCCCCCCCCCCCCCACACACACACACACACCGCGACGCATTTCCTCGAGTTCCCTCCGTGGGAAGGTGCGGCCGGCATTTTTCTAAACACAAATTACCTGCAGGAGGAACAGCGATCGCTTTGGGTGAAGATTGTATTTTTTATTTTAGGGGCGAAGCTCCTTATAGCGGCACCCGTTCGTTCCTTGTAGCTGTTGTAGTGTGTAACAAGTATAACATTTTGACCTCCAAGGTGGTGCCGGTGAGAAATTTCTTCTGTGCGTTGTTGAATAATAAAAAATAGTGCTCAATGTACATGCCAATAGCTGCTAATCTGGAGTTTTACACATATATACCGTATAGAGTGGACGGGGAGATGACCGCCGCAGTAGTCCAGTGGAGCATCGGACGCGTTATTAGAACGTCGTAGGTTCAGCCCCTGTTGGCGACAAGTTATCCCTTCGTCCCCTTTTTTTTCTTCTGATTTACATTACAATTACTTATAATGGCATCCCCTATACTTTTCTTGGCGTGATGTCTGTGAGTTTTTATTAATATTGTGTTTAACATGGACAAATAAACCCTTAAGTTTACACATCTGTCTTTCATTCGCATTCTTTGGAAATTTAGAATTACCCATGGCTCGTTGATTGATTTTACCTGACGGGTTGTCTTCTCCTCTATCGAAGCTTTACAGCTGTTGTAGGCATGGCAGGCGAGGGCCAAAGCCTGAGGAAAAATAGGATAAAGCACATAAAGCTTTAGAGTCGGCGTTGTACGGGTACATGTATTCAGCAGATAAATAAAGGAAAGTTCCGTTTGTTTTCGTCCTACGTCTAACATGTGATATCGTGAATCTTATAAGCTTACGTGAATAAGAAATGAATTTGTAGTTGCTTTCCCGTCTTGCTCACCGTTTCATGCGTCAATAATGTTTTTTGGACTGGACGTGTATTTTCTTAATTCAGTGCAACAAACAGCCCAGTATAGTGTTATGCTTTAAACACCTCAGAAGCATAAGCGTATGCATCGATGAAAAGGTGGGAGCCTTCTTTAGTGGTCCGCCTTTGCACTGCGCTTTCATTGTAAGGCCCCAGTGGAAGGGAGCGTGAAAAGGGGGGCGGGGGAGAAGGTGACACTTCGCTTCAGTGACACTTCGCTTCAGTGACACTTCGCTTCAGTGACGATCCGCTTCAGTGACGATCCGCTTCAGTGACTATTCGCTTCAGGGACACTTCGCTTCAGTGACACTTCGCTTCAGTGACACTTCGCTTCAGTGACACTTCACTTCAGTGACACTCCGCCCCCATAAGAAACAAACCATCTATGTTCACAGATTGTAATAGTTGCGTGAAAACGGTAATGAGAAAGATTTTATATGAGAAGTAAGCTGTAGTTTGAGCTTCAGTTTTCACGTGAGCATAAAAAAAGATCTTTTTCTATGCACCGCCTCTACCCAACGACGCATGGCTACATGTGCGCGCTCTGCAGGGTACCGGACACCCCAGTGCACTTGCTCCTGGAATTCCAGGGCCGTGCACAGCATGCCATGCAACTGGACCGGAACCAAGCACCGAGAATGAACGATGACCACCTAATCGAAACATGGGAGGCAAGACTCGTCCTCTAGGACTTGGAAGACCAGCTACAACTCGTTGCCAGGGCTAAGAGGGCAGTGGAAGTCAGAGGGTTCCTTGACTAGGGAACCTTCCCACTGGTGCCCGGTGATACCGGGCATCGCTCAGAACACTGTTTCGGAATGACCGTTTACTTCTCTCTCTCTTTACTGAAACAAAAAAAAAGTTATACATGACGGGCAGCTACTTAATAGCCAGGGAAATTAAAGCAAATCAAATGATTCGGTGGTTATCATGCAGCTTTTAACGTCCATGTGAGCATTACAGGTTGTTCAGACATAAATAAGCCGAAGGTATTTGTGCAGTGCTGATGTCCTCATTTATTGTTTCACACAGAACACAGCTCGCGCTGGCCAAGTACAGTATAACCTGTTTACCGGAGCTTAAACTTGACTTGTTTGTAATCTTTACTGCCAATTAGGATGCAAATGCTATCGCTAAACCTACATAAAGGCATTTTATAAATTTATTCGCTGGGAACGATCTATTCAAGGGAGAGCTATGCATGGAGTATTCAAGGCGGAACTGTAGTGGAATAATGGTAAGCGCTGCTTACTCCTATTAACACAAAGATGGTACTTCAAAGACTGATGCACGCTTCGCATCTTGCGTCCGTGTCCGTGGCGATCATGCTTACATTTGAAAACTCCTTCGGGTTCAAGTGCTTGGCCATGTTGTCAACATGCTTACGGCAATGGCGTATGAGGGTGCCGAAAACCGCCTCGGTCTCCATCAGCCTCTTTGTAACTGGGTGTTCGGGCAAGAACAGAGAGAGAAGACCGTTCGTTCCTCTGATGTGGTCTTAAAATCATTAACGCTAAATAAGCCTATAAGTTAGGAGCAGTGACGTAAGGCTTGCCATCATCGGGGTCGTTACGAAAGCAACAACTCCTACGCCAGAGCTGGTGGTAACCTAACTCACCCATAATCACTCGAAACGGTGCTGCAAGAGTAAAAAGAATCTCGTCTATACAACCTGGTACTAAAAGTGATTACCTTCCGAAACCGTGATATCATTATGAGGCACGCTCCGGGAATATAGTTCCGAGAATCAAGGCTGTCTGTTTTTTTTTTTGGCGTGCACTGACAACGCTCAGTATACAGAACTAGAGCATTTCACCTTTATTAGAATGCGCTCGTGCGACAGCCGCGGCTAGGATCGAACCCGCAACCTCCGGGTCAGCAGTCACTCACTCACCGTAACCGCTACATTACAGTGGCAGACTATAGAAACCGGTGAAGACAAGTGAATACGAGTCAAGCCCTAAGACACTATCCTTAAAGACTGTTGTGATGCAGTGGGCGTATCAACGACGTATCGCTATCATAAAGAAACTACTTTTAGAGCACCGACTTCTCAAACATTTGCAACACATGCCAACTAATGAGGCACTGTAATTCTTTCACAGATGTCATACTTTTCTGCGAATAGCAGTGATTTTTGCATGGGGTATTTCTCTCATCTTTATCCTTTTCTCTTTCGTCTTTCTTGTTTCATCAACTATTGCCAGCGCAGGGTAGCAAGGTAGATTTGCCTTTTATCAACATTTTTACATTTCCTCATTTCATTTAGCTCTCTATTCCTGGCATGGTTATCCACCTTATCTTGAGTAAGGGATACAAATACTTATATAAAAGTATGTACCCTACTATAGACTCACCAGCGGAAAAATGGAACGTTGATTTACACTAAGCTAGCCTGTTACGTAAATAATTTATTTTACATCATACTGCAGGCCATGTGGCCAAGGAGGGGAGGCTAGGTATAACATAAAAAATACACGTACATGACATTATTAAATATACGAAATAAAAGGTGAACAACAGCTGGCACACAAATCACAAAAGAAAAAAAACAATTGATTAAAAAATAGAAAGAGCATAATACTGAGTTGATTCTGCCCAGTTGAGATGGTGGTGGTAATGTATGATGTTCTATTTCTCCATAGTTCAGGGGAAAGAAATCAGCATATCCATGGAGTGAATTATGATGAGTGGGGCGAAGCGTCCATCTGTCCGTCCTCCCGTCCGTTCATGCGTTCGTCTCTCTGTCCTTCCGTGCATCCGTCTGTCCGTCCATGCGTCCGTCTTTATGTCTGTCCGTCCATTCAGTGAACACACCAAGTGCCACCATCTCGCACATTTTCATCATATATTCATCATATACAAGTACCGCCATCCTGTGGACATTCTAAGGACTAAACGAGAAGTGGCTACTACTATGACATGAGACGTACGACCCACGGCGCAAGGAAGGGTCTGAGGAGGTTTTACTGGTTTAAAAAAAGTGATGTAAGGTCGGGGATCTATGTAAAATTTACGATTTAACAAGGAGCAAACGAACTTCAGTCATAATATTCACCACCTCATGATTTGACGTGCTCGACATTCATTAGAAGGGAAGAGCTCAGTTGTAGAGTCGTCTAGCTCGTATGTAAAAAAAAAAGAAATAGAAGAGGCAAATTTTTGAAAATATATAACAGGCAACATTAATTGTAGAAGAGAATTTGGGGGCCGTTGCCCTATTTAGAAAACGAAGGTTGTCATAAGCGTGTATGATTTGATGTTCATCTTTTTTCTTTCTTTCTTTCTTTCTTTCTTTCTTTCTTTCTTTCTTTCTTTCTTTCTTTCTTTCTTTCTTTCTTTCTTTCTTTCTTTCTTTCTTTCTTTCTTTCTTTCTTTCTTTCTTTCTTTCTTTCTGTCTTTCTTTCCTTCTTTCTTTCTTTCTTTCTTTCTTTTTCCTTTATTTCTCTTTTTCTTTCTTTTTTTCTTTCTTTGTCTTTTTCTGTCTATTTTCTTTCTTTCTTTCTCTTCTTTTTTTCTTTCCTTCTTATTGCGCAATACTCCATACCAATTAGTCCATACCCGAAATTGAACCGTGATCCAGGCGTTTAGCAGCGCCACACCTCCGCTGCTACAGGCAACAGCGATGAACATGCCTTCATTTCCAGACAACAGTGAACTGTGAATATGTTAATTGACAAGCCACCTCGATCAAAAAAAAAAAGAGAAACAGATTGTCGTATCGGAAAAAGTTGATCACCACAAGCCCATGATTCAAGAGAACATCCTTTATTGGAAAGAAGCGCATATGCGCATGTGACCGGCACAGCTTCGAGGCGTTATTTGTTGGCACTTTATTATGTCCACTAATTAACTCTGTACGTTAAATTTTGTACACTCATGGTCAGATCAACATTCACCTAGGACGGAGATAATTTCAACAGCCGCAGTTCGGTCGGTTACTAGCTCTGACTATTACTAACACGCCCATACCACAACTCGGTTTCAATCAATAAGATCAACCCAGGCTATGGCATAGAAACCAAATGTCACAAATGAGATGATATAATCCCCTATAGGGGATTATATCGTCTCTTTTTTGTTTAGTGGTATAGGGATTATATCACCATGGAAGAAAGGTGATTACAGACGCCACAACACAGTGACTTACTTCAAGATCAGCTCAGGGCCGTCCAGAGGGCCCACGAGGTGCTAGTAGGCTTAAGTCTACCTGTCTCAGATGGGGAGCGGCCCGCGCCAGCCTTTATCTAAGACTCGGGTCCTAACGAAGTTTTACCTTGCATTGCCGGACCATATCATACCATACCACACAACGCCAAGTTGTGAGGCAATGGAAGCTTCACTTGAAAAGAAATGATACAATTGTTGAGTGGCTTCCTAGGAGCAGTCCGTGCATGCTACTCAGAAACTCTCGCGCGAGAAAAATGTGAAGCGATGTCTCACGTATGTTGAAGCCGTTGCAGCTCCTCGTCTCACGGAAAGCGAAAGCAGCCGCAAAAAAAAAAAAAAAAAAAAAAGATGCAGAGCTTTTCGGTCTCCGTTGGTACCCATGTCCGTGCTCGAGTAGAATCGCATGGATGACATAATGACGGTAGAGGCAAATATGAAAGAAAAAGTTGACTATCATTGCGGCTAAGGGTAACAGAGCCCGTCTAGAGTACTTTATTTATCAATGTTCTTTGCGTGCCATAATCATTGCAGTAGAAGGCGGCCATAGTGTGCTTAACCTCGATATTAATATTGCGACCTCTACGTGCGACGACCAGCGCATGCTAAGACGACTTTGCGTTGACTTTGCCAGATATTTGAAATCGTCGAAGATTAATTGATGCAACAGTGGGAAGCAGTAGTGGCTCATGTTCCAGCTGCCGGCTAGATACACGGCTAAGCGCTCTTTCGAGGGGGTCATATAGTCGCATTGCCGGCCAGTTGTGCCTACATAGAATATTTCACGGAAATGAATTGCCTGTACACGGAGTACGCAATTCATCGTCTCGAAAAAGACGCTTAATTATTTTCTTTTTTTATTTCTCAGATGCAAACGTTGGAGACAATGATCGAATTTCTGAAACAAGGATCTAATTGCTGGAGAAAGAGAGAGAAAGTTAAATTTGTGTCAGGCCAAGCTCCCTCGCTAAGATTGGGAATTATACGGGAAAAAAGTAATGAATACGTAAGAGCAACACTTCTGTATTCAAAGTGCGTGCTGTTTCTGACCTCTCTACTAAAGGCTCTTTTCACACTTACCTGCATGTATACTGAGCAGAGCTGAAACGCAGGTGAGCTTATAGGACGATGTCACTCGAGGAGCAGCAGTGCAGCAAAATGCGATAATAATAAATGAATTAATTAAAAACTGGACAGGAATGAAGAATATAGCGATGTGTGCTTCAGCTTTCAGCTGCACTAACCTGAATCTTGTGGAGGCGAGATGCATGGATTGTCCTCAGAGAGATTTCTTTGTTGAGGCACTAGTGATGCCAAGCTCGAAACCAGGAATGTAAGGAAAAGACGTTTCCGGTCCCCTGATGTCACCTGAAACCTGTGTCGGAATGCAGCATACCCTATGGTTCTTCGCCATTTTCCCTACATACCCGGTTTCACTTCCCTATAGGCGGCATATAAGGCAGGGTGTTTCTGTTCCACTAACTTCGTCGTATGTTGGGCTAACCGTTGCATTCCTCACTTTTAGTGGACTAGTGGCGAGTGGCAAGATTCACATATTGTGGCGCATATCCGTTTATGTTGTCACGTGAAAGGAGTCCGTCGAAGTGAAGAAGAGGAGGAAGAAGCGGGCGAGAGCAGCGAGGCGTTGTGGGGCTGACCGTCCTGTCCCTTGCGTTGCGCTACGCATGTCTCACTAGACCCTGACTTAACATACCTTGACTACAGTAGACGCCGGCAAGCCGAGCTCCTGAGGGGCTTCGTGCCTAAAACACTAAATAAAGTAAAGATGACCATATACTGATCTTTCTTCTCTTTTAGATGCGGAGCATCTTATACTCGCGCCTTGTAGTGCGCCGTCCGCGCCGTCCGCACCGCTTCTCGACCATTCGAAAGCTGACGCGCGCGCATGCGCCGTCGCGCCGTCGCCCACTCTTCCACCATCTGTGCATCCCTTCCTCCTCTACACACCGCGCGCGCTTCACTCCTCCACCATCTGTGCACCCTTCCTCCTCTACACACCGCGTTCGACATCTACAATTCTCCTGATTCTCCAGTGGACGCGCATGTGGCGTCGCGCTTCGAGAACATTCAACAGCTGACAGTGCATGCGCCGTCGTGCTGTATATATACTCAAGGTCGGCGCTCGCTCGCTCAGTTGCCGCTCGTCGGTTGGTTTGTACGGCGCGTCGACGTCCAAGGTCGCGGTGAAATGAATTCCAACGAATCCACAAACACAATGATCGACGTCCCTTCGACCAGCGCCGCCCTTTCGCATACGTGTGTACGTGTTCACTCATTTAACACCCCCTCCTACAACCACGTTAACCAATTTAGCCATCGACCCAAGTAAGTCGCAATTTAACACCCCATTTCACAACCACGTTAACCAATTTAGCCATCGACCCAAGTAAGTCGCACTTTAACACCCCGTTAACCAATTATATGGTCCGCATCCTCCTCAGTGTTCCCCCGAGGGAAGCTGCGGGCAATTTTTTCTCTTCTCCTCTTTTCTCCTGTCCTTCTCTTTTCCCCCGCCCTGTTCACAGGCCAGCGTTGTTGCTTCTGGTATTTGAGCCCTGTTCGCTAGAGAGAGATAGAAATAAGTGTTTTCTTTTTCAGAGAAAGATTGACAGAACAGCGAACATTTTGAGTTTTATCTGTTTGGTCGGAAAAACTGCGTGGTGTGATTAAAGTTACCGAAATCATGTTAAGAAAAGGACTCGTAGGCCAAACAACGCATTATCAGAATTTCCACTGACGTTTACTGACGTCCTGTAAAATTATCTTATTATTTATAACCCATTTTCTCATAAACCCGACATTACCTTACATTACATATAACTCAAATGACAGAGATAATTCAAGAAGAGCCCACTCACCAGTTTTTCACAGCACCAGCGACCACCGAGTCTCTCGCCACTCGCGCGATCACAATGTGTCGTTCGCTGCCAGGAACCATCACATGATTACCGTTCGCACAACTCCCTTCTGTCGATGATAACCTTCGTTGCTGCTTGTAGTCGCTTGTGATATCCAGAAGCTGCACAGAACGATTTATTTTTCCTGAACGCGGCCGAATGCTTCGCACAATCCTCACTGCACCGGCTTGGTCTGCGCCACGTTGCTTTGTGGGGAACGGCCTCCTGGTGGTGAGGCTGCCTATACGTCACTCCTTGAACAGCCAATGAATGCCGCTGAGCGATGAGCCGAAGCAATTGGGGAGCATCCACCGGAACAAAAGCGATGTGCCGGGTCATTTCCGGAGCAACCACGGGAGCTTAATCAAGGGATTGGCCCCGTTTTCCTCCGTTTTGTTTTTCGTCTGGCACCCACCGGAGGCAAACGGGGGAAAACGAATGTATTTGCTCCGTCACAAGCCGGTTTGAGTGAGGCCAACGGAGCAGAGCGGGCGCATCATTCCCCCATTTCTCCCAGCTGGGTGTACTTTTGTTTACAGTGTATATAGTCGCTGTAAAAGCTGTAACACCATCATTTCTGAGTTAAAATCGTTGCAAACTCTCTTGGTGCCACTATAATACGAGCACGCTTGCAAGGTACTTACTCCGCTAATGTATTCTAGCTTTGTTGGAGGTCGACGAACAATTATGGATGAGCCCTTTAGGCTTAGTATGACGAGAAGTACCTACGGCTTCGTCGGGTGACGATTCGTCCTGCGTCCATCTGCGCCTCCATGTCATTTACGTCAGCATCGTGTATTTTATATGCGATTCGCTTTGGCACCGGGTTGACCTGGTTCGAAAGCCAGTGCCTTGAGTTCTGGGTCATGTGCCCTTCATTACACCAAAGCTGTTCATCTCGAGGTATCCTGTGTGTCGTAGATAAAAATTTCTCTATACTTTCGCTCACCGTTTTTGCTTCCTTCGCTCGCAAGAGGCGAAAACACACCAGTATGATACCTCTATGCAGATTACCAAGCGGCTGCTTCATCGCTAGCGTACGTATTCTTACGTAAACGTCCATGGTCTTGTTACGTGGCCATGTGATATGAATAGCTGGCGTCATTGTATGACTTGCACCAGAAACATGACTGCAGATCTAGAATACAGCGAAAAGTGAATAACATGGTGATGGCAGGTGTAGGTGTCATGCGTGTTAATGACGTCGTTGATGATGCGATTAGATAAATCGAAATGATTATACACATCGAAAGGATTACTGGCACCGGTGTGAATTGGAGCACATGTAAGCCGCTGGAGTACGTCGCGGAGTTGTAGATTGGCGAGTGTACGAGGAGCTGAATGCTGCATGTTTACTGCCAAGATGCAGGGTATGTGGCTTCAACGAGTTCGCGCGTGTAAACACGCTCTGGATTGTTGATTTGGTAACGTCATAGATACCAAACGAAGTCCGGGTGTTGTACATATTTTTTTTTATTGGTTTTGTAAGTTTCAAAGGGTCCTTCGCGGGCCATATTTAACCGAGATTGCGCTATCGCAATCACGTCGGCCAAAAGTTACATCTCCACACGGCGCCGAAGAAGCGGAAATTTCAAACTATGGCTTGTTTGCCCGAGAGGAGCGAGCGCGTCAACGAAGATTACGGTGCCCGCACATGGTGAAGTGTTCGTGATATGTAGATACGCCAAGAAGGAGTTTGTTATTCCAAAGCATTCTGCAGATACCATGGAAATTGATGCTCTGCGAAGAATGCGCAGGGTGGACGACTGTGTGGTAATTTGTGGCGTCCATGTCACTCGCAAAGTCTCCCCTGTTTGACCAATACCAGCTAGACGCGGCCGATTCAATCTGCAGAAAGCCGTGTAGTCTGAGGCGAATTGAAACAAAAACGGCCGCTTCATGAAATACAACCCGCACTAAAAGACTCTTACAGCACTCGTGCAGTGCAGCCGGATGAAGACTATCGTCTTTCGGGGACATTTGCATCGCAGCGTGCAGACACGCGGCCAGTTTTTCTTATCTAGCGAAACTTCACGAAAAAAAGATGGATATGTGTTGAACAGTCGCATTTGTCTTATGTGAGCAGTTGTTTACAGCTGCGTCATTATGTCAACATATACAGGGCTATTAGCCACACCATAATGGTAAGCTGATCTTGTAGTGATGTATCAATCGTAGTGATCTATACCACTACAGATTATGTTAACCTTATGTGATAGCTATATCTTAGAAATAGGTATGTAAGGGTTATTAATTTAGACAGCTATCGCTGCCCCCAGTACTTACATTTCAGGAACTCAAGGATGTCTTCGAAAAGCAGTTGCAGGTGATGGTGGTGGTGGTGGTGGAGTAGGCGTAGCTTTATGCTATAGAATACTTCATTGCCCGCAGAATGTTTCAGTTCTATTCCTAGTGAAACCATGACATTCGTTTTTTTTTTGCATTCGCCGGGCCAACGTCAATGTCAGTGTTTTGTCGTCTTCAACAGCGTTTTTTTTTGTAGCCTTCAACCTGTCGTTTTCAACCCAGTAGAATTTTCGGGGTTACACTCTGCCCAGTGGTTGGTCCGCTGCCTGGGCTGGCTCCTGCTGCGCTCAGCTCGCCATACGCTTACTCAGTCAGCCTCTTCTGCCATCGAGAGCCGTAAATGGGCAACTGTAAATGCCACAGGTAGCTGTAAGTGTGGATCACCTGTGGCGCATACGTGCATTCCGCGACCCGCGTACGAGTACGCACCTCCGTGTCCAGAAGAAAGAGTATGACGTCGTACTCGCCGGGATTGTCATGTGGTTCTGTCATGACTAGCTAGTCGTATTCGTCACACAATCTTACCCTCGGAATAACAGAGCTGAGATAGTTGAAACTTATTCATTGTGAACAGACACGCGTGCAAACACGGATACAAGAAAGGCGCTATAGGTACGCCAGGTAGGATTCCTGCCGCAGTCGGAGAAACAATGAGCGAGCGAAAGTCAAGAAACGAACCGCCGTTTGTTCCGTAAAACACAGCAACTATTCACTGACTGCCGTACAAGAATGCCTTGTTAGGTCCCTTTCAGATTCGGCTGACTTCAACGTTGGACAGACGGGATGCTAGAATAACCAGAAAAACGTGGATCGTAAGAGATAGCACACCGGTGGCTCACCTTCTACTCTTTCATTACGTTGTTGATAGTGGAAGTGCACGTCAATGCTCGATCAATGCGCTGTTTCATACCGGTATAGCAATAAAAAACGCGTCGGATGAGATAGGCATGGTACGTCGATAATAGTGGTTACTCATGCGTGAGCCAACCATCGATTACCTAGAATACAGATAAAATCAAATGTCTTAGCAGCCATATTTCACATAGACAGCTACACGTTGATTGATATGTGGGGTTTAATGTCCCAAAACCACCATATGATTATGAGAGACGCCGTAGTGGAGGGCTCCGGAAATTTCGACCCCCTGGGGTTCTTTAACGTGCACCCAAATCTGAGCACACGGGCCTACAACATTTCCGCCTCCATCGTAAATGCAGCCGCCGCAGCCGGAATTCGAACCCGCGACCTGCAGGTCAGCAGCCGAGTACCTTAGCCACTAGACCACCGCGGCGGGGCGACAGCCACACGTGCCAGACAACCGAGTCGCCATAGTACGCTGCATTCACACAGCATTTAAAAGTCGTCATGTTTGGGAGGATGCCAAGATCATTTTGCAATGTGCTTGAAACGAAAAACAGCTCTTACTCTGAAATTGCTTTGGTTAATGGAGGGTGCGACGACAATAAACATCATTCTGTAAAGTTGCACTCGCCGATCTAATTACAACGAATTAGCAGCCGAGCAAGACGAAATGCTTTCGTACGTCGTTTCAGGCATACGTAGAAACAGTTACACTCACGCTGACACGACCAGACAAACCACACTTTGAGAACGTGCATGGCGTACGTGCACAAAGGAATAGAAACACGACGTGGCCAGCGGACGACGCAAGGAGCAATCCAAACTTCACCATTTCGGCCAGTTGCAGTCAATATCTGTCCAAAAGCCAAATAACATGGAGTTAAAGAAAATTGCCAGATCCCACGTACAGTGGGAATCGATGGTATGTGAAGCAGGAATGAGAAATGTTGATATGTCACTTTAAAATCAGCCCAATGTTACGAGGTGGAGGTAAATGATTCCGTACATGACTCTTCTGTCATGATTATCATGTTTGGATGTGTCGTTTACCTTCTTCATCTATTCACGTCATGTGATACCAAATTTAGTGCATGTGAAGCTAGCGAAACGGCTGCTAGAACGCTATTAGCGTGGTATGTTGTCATGTTCTTACATGACACGCGTAACCATATTATCATGTTTGCACCAGTAATATATTTCGCCATCCATTGACGTCACGTAACACCAAATTTGGTATATGTGGAGCTAGTAAAACTGCCGCGAACGCATAATGAAGGGCCCAAAATACCCAAATGTAGCAATGACGCACGCGCACGCTGGGCACAGCGACGCTACGTTAGCGAAACGCGAGCAGAGTCTGACACCAGGCGCACCAGCGTCCGTCGGCTCGGCCCGACGGCAACCGTCGCGATATGCGACATGCTGCATTTCGCACCGATGCCTTAGAGTAACATAACTTTATGCCGATGCGTTACCCATACAACACTGCGTCTCCCTCTTTTCGTGACAGAGGGACGCCGGAAGCACTGAAACGCACTTGCGTCAAAGCAACGCAGCGCGGCGCGCCTGTGCAGTATATGGCAGGACCGGCGCCTGGCGTGGCAAACCCGGCGTGACTCGACGAAATGAACGCCGGCAAGCACGCCCACCGAGTCATGTCGAAATGTATTGGCGCCTCGACTGTGGCATTGTCATGTTCTCACATGACACGCATCTCATGATTATTGTTTGCATCCGTCATATACCTTCGTCATCCATTGGCGTCACGTAATACCAAATTTGGCATATGTGCAGCTAGCGAAACGGCCGTGAGAGCATCACGAGTGTGGCATGTAATCATGTTGTTACATGACACGCATGTGATGATTTTCATGTTAGGGTCTGTCGCTTGTGTTCGCCGTGCAATCATGTCATACCATATCAGTTTTGGAACATGCCATGTGAATGAAACCACCGCAAGAGTGACAGGACCATGAAATGTAAATCATGACATTCATGACATAAATGTCATGATTTTCATGCTATGACTCATAAATATGTTTTTCATACAGTCATGTTATGCCATACCAAGTTTGGTATCCATACCATCATTGAAACGGCCAGGAGAGCTAAAAGTCGTAGGTGGCTAGATAGATACATACGCTCAAAGTCGCCGAAATTCGTGAAGAAATGCTTCACATTTAAAAACGCAGTATCAAAGAAGCACTTTCCCTTCTGTATTTTTATTATCGGTAGTTGGAACGCGTCAACAAACTCGTGTGAACAGCGATGACATGGTCGACGGAGGCCTTCAGAGGAGAAAAGAAGGCGGATGGTCTTTACGGCTGGTTAGCCAAGGAGAGAGCAATATCAATGCAGCGACATCCTTGGATACGTATGGCAGAGGCCGACACCGTTACCGTATTTTACGGTGTACAGCTCGTGCACCACACGTTATGCAGTACTTAGAGTAGAGAGGGCGCCTCAGCTAGCGTTATCTCCCTTTTCTTCTCCCAACATTTAGTAATTCACTTAGCCAAGCCACTGATGCGCACAATATTGTTTGGTGAAGCGATTGTGCGGCAAAACAGTTCATAATTCTAACAGCTGTGAAATGTACAGGCTGTAGCTTCTTTCGTTAAGCTCGGCTTTTCAAAGTTATCTAGCGAATCTAAATTCAGACTACCCCACTACGGCGCGCTTCGTAATCGTGTCGTCAGTTTGATATCTCAAACCTCATAATTACAAAATGTGTACGGTCATACGTACAATGAATGTACTTATAAGGTTGATCTAGATTTATTTATTATATATTGTTTGGGAGATTCCAGCACTTTTGTGCAGCGTGGGCTCTCCTTTCACCGCTAACAGGATACGTGAATATCATAGTAATGAAAAGCACTTATATAAAACAGAACCTGGGAAGTGGTCGTGTAGGTGCATAACTAGCGACACATGAAGCGGGTTTGATTTTATGCGTAATCATTTGTCTCAATGAGTTTTCCTGTGTACGTGTCAAGCAATACAAAATATCTGAGCTGGAACGCCTATACATGTGAACTGATTTCTCGTATTTCAACTTGTCATACCCCTGTCACACGTGTCAGCGTAAGTTCACTGTGCCGCGAGTGTCATTTGAGCGCTGTTACGCGATAAAGTTTCGTGTCACTCGCTGCAAAGTACGCTTGCCGGCAAGCGTGTTCCCCAACGCCACTTCGCTGCAACGAAATGTGTAGCCTCGGTACCAGTGGCTTGCAGAGAAATACGATGTTGCCTAAAGCGACGCTCATACTATTTTCAAACTATTGTTTTGGTTGTAAGGAACACCGCTGTGTATTAAAGAAAGTCATAATAATATAAAAAGCCTTGCTACTCTTGCCCTCGGGCAATTTGCGTCCGTGTCCACCAGGGGGATGCGGCAACACATGATGTGCAAAAATAGACCTTAAGCGGGTAGAGTTAACAAGGAGGTCATCTGATTGGTGGCTGAGCTCAAGGCACGAGTGAAAATTAAACCATTTACTGCAAAGCACCAGTATTATACTTCACTATTTAAAGAAAAAAAAATCAATGTAGTTGTTGGTTCACTAAGTATTACGGCTAGGTGGCGTTAGCTGCCACCCGATCTAAAGGGTACAGCCACATCAATCCATCCATCCATTCATGTGGAATGGCCTTCTCCTTCGCGTTGTTTTCTTCCTTGCACACGTATAGGTGAGTCGTTCTCTAGTCACTTGGGATGGTGTGGGCCACCGGTGCTACTCCCACGAAGACAACATGGTCCGATGATGAAATATGGGCGCGAAAACAACACATATAGGCCGCTCTACAAATCCGCCAATTGTCACTGCCATGATTTCTAAAGTACACTTAGTTTTCTCGTGTGGCAGCGAAACGCCAAAATGACACTTTGTGAGCGTAAGCACACTCGCTCAAAGTCCACTTAAGTTGCCACGTGTGACGGGGGTATTACACCACATTTGTGTACATGTGAACCTAGTAGATGTATCTGAACTCTTATGTCATGTTCGGCTGTGCTGTATTTTCACATTGTGGGTTGTACCGTAAGGCATTTTGTACCCATACAATTTTTCTTACTACATATTTTTTTTTCTGCTAAGCGAGAAGGAGGAGCCGGTGCCACTATAATGACAGCAGCCTCTCTTACTTCATTTCACGATTTCAATTAAAAAGAAGCACTATATAACTAACGTAAAATGCAGTCTACGTTTTAGCCTATATTGAAACCATGCGAACCCGACGCTCGCTGGTTATTTGAAAGAAGTTGCGGTTGGTGGCCCTCCTTCGTCCCGGTTGTAGAAACGCTTCGAAGCGAGACGAAAAGGTTGAGAAATCACCGGAACGGAAACGCAGGTTACAGGGAGACACTTTTTTTCATGCAGGGTATGGTGTGCAGTGTCGCGAAAGACGGCTGTTGAATCAATCTGTGACGATACAAGGTGTTTTGTAGAACCGCTGTATTGTTGAGGCATCCGCAGATCTTTCGAAGAGCAAATGACTGAGTTGTGCAATCGAAGACACGGTTTCTACGTCCATGCCCTGCTTGCTGCGACGAATCGGGTGCGTATGGTGTTGAAATGTTCGATACACCACTCAAAACGTTTGAAATTCAAAGAAAGTTGGGTTGTTAAGTTATCCGTAATGAAAAGCACCTACTTTGCCGCGATCGAAGAAACGCCGATATTTTTTATTGATCACTTCTACCCTTTTCGCCATTGCTTCACGCCGTTCATATGCACTCGTTTCGCGCTGCAAATGCAAACACGTTCGATCTCAATTACAACAACTTTACATCTGCATGAGCGCGTTATAGTTACCTTAAATTATACTGATAATGAAATAATTATTTCAGAAATTGCGAGCACAACATTTCTAAATCAGCTTTACAAGTGCACTTCAATGGGTACGTACGCTTGCTTCAGGTGCAGCTGGCTTGCTTGTAACACGAGAATGTTGTTTAAGACGAGAAAGAAAAAAAAAACGCTCAAGGTATTGAAGAAGGAAGAAAGAAATTCCGCATGCGCTGAATATTTCACTCAATGCACGATTACATACATTATGACGAAAAGCGACAATTTTTAGACATGAGCGTTGGAGCAAAGCACGAAAACTCTATGTCGTAGACAGCATGTACGCCAATTTGAGCATGGTCTAAAGAGAACAAGGAAAGCAACCATTAGAAACGCAGAATTGAAACGCCGTTCGAAACAAGTCTGCAATAACGCGACGGTTGGGTACGAAGGAGCCGCTTTTGAACGTGGATGTTTCTATTTCAAACAACTTGGAGTGGCTCAGCTGACATCTCGGAAACTTTGAAAAAAAAAAAAAATGAACAGAACAGATGTCAGGAATAGGCTTATATACCACTCTTTTATACCACTCGGAGTGTCTGCTACACCAATTGTGCATCTAGAGTCAGGGGCTAGAAATGCACAGGTACAGCTTGTATTCAATTTTATTCTTTGGCTTAAGACGCTCGGTGTATTTTGCGGTTGACGGTTGTCCCGTCTGCGATATCCTCTGTTCGATGACCGCTCGCCGATCGAGGCCCCGTCCATAGAATTCTCTAACCATCTCCCAATCTTTAATTTTTTCCTATCTCTTTTATTCCATCCTTGTCCCTTCTCCTGCTTAGGCGTCGCACTTTGATGCAGTCAGTTGAGGGGTCCACTTCTCTCTTCATTTCCTTTTTTTAAAACCACTGCCACTCTCTTTCTTTGGCGTGCGTGGTTCAACGTGTGTTTCACTGCGTTCTCGCCCCCGGGTTCGTTGACCTCTAAGACGTTGCGTCTATCGTTCGATTACTTCTGTCCTCGCCGTGGCCATGCGGCGCACCTCTTTGCCCACTCAGAAAAGAACACCACTGACGTCTCCCCAGAGACTAAATGCACAAAGACCAAATAATTCCCAGTAAGCCTTCCGAGTCGATGCTCTCGTCATTACGTACTTCGGTAAGGCCCCGTCTTGAGGTGCCTTTCGTGTCGAGAAAGATCTGGCTCTCCATAGATCGCGAGGCGTAATTACTCCTTGGTCAAGACAGCGATGGAGAGACCAACACCTGGCGTGGATGCCACGTACGGTTGCAGCTAGGTAGGAAAAAAGCAGAGCAGATAATGTACAGCAGACATCAATAGACACTGTGGTAGCATACATCAAGACAAAAGAAAAAGTAGACATTGGAAGGACAGGCTACCAAATGTAAGAATGACAACAGTGAGAAAGTCAGGGAAGTTGCCTGCAGGTAAAACTCATTAGACCGGTAGAAGTGCTTCTTAGGATCGTATATTGAGGACAGTGATGTTCTTGTTACCTGAAGCGTTTATGGAAGTCATAGTCCCAATTTTAAGGAACAATGAAACACGCACAGAACACGTACGCATGCAAGCACATACCGAGCACATTCACACAGGCACGCACGCACACAAAAACATGATACACAAAGATCTGTGCTTGTCACTTGTTTACATCTTTGCTGCAGCTTGGTGTCAGGGCCGCAAATATCGGTGACGTCAGCAAAATTTGCAAGCTTTCTATAGGAATAGAAAAACAAACAGACAAACAGACGAGAAAGGATTTCCTTACCAAAGCCACTTCACGAGAAAGCCTCAGGTTCTTTAGCCGACTTCCAGTGCAAAACGGTTTTTATGGACGCCCGCTCTGGCCTTTCTTTTCCTTCACCGATGGCTTTGCACAAGAAAAAAAAAAAGGAAAATAAATGAAGAGGAAATCATACTCCGCACTATAAATGTTCCAGATTGCGAAATTGAAATTCCACCCGTTTCACCAAGCTCTCCTGTTCTTCAGCCTCCGAACGGAGAAAGTGATATTAAAAAAAAAAAAACAACAGCAACAAAAAAACATAGGAGGTCATCTTGGTGCGTATTTTCTGAGAATGCTCAAAAGGTATGCAATGATTTTTGTTTTGTTTTAAGACGTATACATGTTCGGTTATTGAATTTTATTTCTAAACTTCGAGAAAGACTGTGTTGTCTAAAATGGCCTGGTATAATACGTGTCCCTGCATAGACGAAACCATACACAAGATTTTAAACTTGAGATAACGAGTACAGTGAACGTAAATCTGGCTTGCCGAGGATGTCCATCAAGGCAAGTGGGTTGTGACTTTCTGACGCTCATCGGTGCCTATAAAAAATAAGTCTTCTTTTAGGCCAGTTTTGAACAATATCACGTCTAAAATTTGACGTGTTTGCTTGCGGACAGTGCGAACACAGACGCTGCCTGTTCTTCAGTGTCGTCTATATTTCGAAATGCGCTGCCATATTCGGCGGTGCAAAATCAATTAGCTTGTTTTATAGGATGTGTGCGAAGTTTGTATAGCCATATGACGTAGTAATAGAGTTACTGTATATGCTACTTTTAGGTACCTAAAGGTAGCATATATAGTAACTCTACGTAGTAATAAGTTTAAGCGCCTCCTACGTGTTGCTGCGCAAAGCTCGAGTCGGCAGCAGAGACGATGCCACAATTTTTTTCGCGGAGGGGGAGGGGAGTTGTGGTGGTGGTGGGAGAGGGGGGGCTGTATGTGTGAGTTTACTTGCACGCATACATTGTAACAACTGCGGGGTAGTTTCACCAATCCTGAAATCAGTGTAGTTAGGAGGGTTGGGGGGGAGAGGGAAGGGAGGGGCTCAGTTACTCATCGCCCCATTGCGGCCAGACATTTTTTTATATTTTGCTTGTGTATACAGAACAGGTTCACATACAAACGCACGCACGAAGATGATAAATGGCGTTTAAATCCCCGCCCAGACAAAAATTTCTGACTACGTACGCCCACCTAACCCCCAATATGGATTTGTTAGTGATCGATAAGATACTAGTTAGATAGCCCTGTTAAAGAAAGTCTGCGCAGCGTCTTTCAGAGAAAAGACGTGATATAAGCACAACCATTCGAAAGACTCGGGTACGTATCCATTCTGATCTCACGGTAGCGAGTTACAAGGACACTTGTATGCAGCTGCGCTTCGCTTCAGTTACTCTTGAAGTAAAAACGACTTTTCTGCCATCGTGAAAGGGTACGTTTTTTTTTACTCTAACGCACAGCGTCGAAGTCACGTTTGCGCGCGTACACATTCGTCGAGTTCGTTTCAATGGAGGAGGCTGCACTACAAAGGAGGGCGATGCTCGTACGAGTGATTTGAAGGCAGCCCTGTTCGCCGGTTTTGCTCGCGTACTAAGTTATCGTCCGTGTCTGGGACATTTGAGCGCGACTCTCCTGAGATTGAGAGATGGCGAAACGTAACGTTTTGGCCCGTGGAAAAGCGGACACGACTTGAATTTTTAGCGTATTCTTGCGACTAGTTTTGTCGTAGTTGCTTCACCCATGCAGGTGACCGTGTACTTATATTGCGTGTTGTGAGGGTTGGCGCGTGTGTTTTTAGCCATACCTCGAATTCGTTTCGTTTTTTTTTCGCTCTCACACTCTGCATTTACCTCACCGTTGATTGATTTGTGGGGTTTAACGTCCCAAAACCACCATATGATTATGAGAGACGCCGTAGTGGAGGACTCCGGAAATTTTGACCACCTGGGGTTCTTTAGCGTGCACCCAAATTTTGAGCACACGGGCCTACGACATTTACCTCACCGTCAAAACATGTCCGAGTCTGTAGCCCCGAAACGTGCATTCACATTTTGGGGCTAGAGACTCGGACTCGCGGAATGCAACGCGAAAATTTGGGGCTATGTAATGCCAGTGATGTTCCGTGTGGGAAATTTTCTCTTTTTCGGCGAATTTTCGCCAGTCATTTTGAGCCACAGGGAAAAAGGGAATCTTCGTGATATTGCAGGAAATTGCATGAATGGTTCAATTCTCCTGTGACGACCGATAACTAGTCGTCATAGTGCGCCTTCATTTGCTGTAATAGGGTCTAGCGCATGCACCACGCAATCATATCCTTTGAGATTTGTTTCTGAAATTTACGCGGAGCGATTTCTAGTTCACTAGTGGTGTTAGACTTGAAGCCCACTATGTGCAGTGTACTAACAGTACATGGAATAATAAAATCATGCTTACGTTGTGTGGCAGTGGAGGGGCTAGTCATGATTTTAAAAAAAAGTCGTCAGTACAGACACGTGTAATTATAGCATATGTGTGCGTGGATGAGGGCAGAAATTAGTACTGTTGTGCAGGGAATTGTAGTGGCCATTTTGTCAATGTTTGCAGAGAAAAATCCCCGAAATAGGGAATTTTCATGTGTCTGAATGGGAATTCTTCAGCGTATATAGTACGGAACACCACTGTGTACTGCTCGTATTTTCGTCTCCAGCGTCTAAAAGTTGGTGTCGTCGGCGTAATTTTAGACTCGAATGCTTACATAAAAGCCATAATTTCCTTTAGCGGTCAGAATTGCAGCGTGTTTATGACGAACAGTAGCAGTTGTATATATAAAAAAGTTTTCGCATCCCTCTGCGGGTACTGCACCTTAATCGTCCGCCGTGGTGGCGCAGTGCTTCTGGTGCTTTGCTGCTGACCAGAAGGTCGCGGGTTCGATTCTAGCTGCGGCAGTCGCACTTCGATGGGAAGTGAGATGCTACTGGATCGTGTACTGTGGGATTTCAGGACACGTTAAAGAACCAGATGGCCAAAATTTCCGCAGTCCTACACGACGGCGTCTCTCGTAATCATATAGTGGTTTTGGGGCGTAAAAACCCCGCATATTATTTAGTGTACATTATTCAGCTGTTTCACAAGCTATTGACTTCGCTAATTGGCAGTCTTGATCGTTATTCTGGATGCGATGGCAAGTAAACATCTACTTCAGTGCGTGTTTTGATCAACACGAAGGTAAGTAGTAACGCTTTTGAGAATACTTCTGAGAAATCCGTATGTTTTTCATTGTGGCCCCGTGCTATCGACGGAGGGGCGTCAATTTCATTCTCAGAGTTTTTTTTTTTTTGTAAAGATCTTACGAGTCTTTGGTGACATGCAGTCGTTGTGCCCGTTTATTCTTCTCGGACGAATCCCGGGCCGTTTTAGCGATCCGATTCTTACGGCCTGAACGTGCGTATGTTCGTTCCAATAAATCACCGACGTGGCAGTACAGCATGAAAATTCAAGCTATTTTTTTCTACTGCTCTTTCTTGTTGTTTTTTTCTTTCAGTTATTTTGGGGTTGTGTACGGTGTATCACAAACACCGGCATTTACTGTCACCATCTTGTTACACTGATTGCGCTTGCGTGTGCGTTTGTGTTCTAACCTGTCAGGATCCGGACAGCATCCGCGGCTTTACGGTTCGATCCGACTTGTCAGTTTCCTGTTTTGTTACTTCTGTACTCATCCTTCTTCGAGAAGCTTTTTCTGGCCCTAGCTTCCGTTGGGATCGAGTGCGTTTCATGCCTCGAGAGTCACGCCTGTCACGCCGCCTCGGGTGTGGCACTGACAGCAGCCGCCATTAATCATCCAAGCGCCAGGCTTCCGAAACCGGCTGATTTCGTTTGGCGACGACATGTATTCTTAGCTCCGCTTACGACGTGGTCGGGAGGTAAGAAGACTTGTAATAAGAAAACCGTTTCACGAGTCTCGAAGCGTCATGGTAGGCGATGCAGCTCGCATTTTTCAAAGCTGAAAAAAAATTATAGGTGCTAGTTTCATGATTATATTATATTGACGAACAGTGGCGAACAGTGGCGAAAATCACAGAAAAGTGACAAAGGGTGACGCACATCTTCTTTTGATAGCCAAGTAGCTTTAATATTTGTTTATACAATACCTAAGACATGCCTTGAAGATAAAATAGAAAGAACGAACATGGTTTTAATTCTTAACTAACGTGTTGTCAGGTGATGTCGTGGCACAAATAGGGCTCCGGCTACAAATGTTTCCAACGTAGAGAACGTATAGGGTAAGTCTCTAGCCGTAACAAGTTCACAGCGCATACAATTAACAATGTGGCATTACAGTTTGCCAGTTTGAACATGACATTTCAAAACAACTTATCCGTGAGAACACACCAACAAAAGTTTCTAGCTCGTTTAATTACATTACTCTATTCCCCTTCCTACGAAAACGGTCGAGCTGCAGCTGCAATTTCAGTAGTCCCACAAAGCCCAAGAGTATTGAACACAGGCCTACTAAAGCGACGTTAAAAAGGAGAGAAAAAATTGAGTGCAGTAAACGTAACTCTGAAGCAGCTGTGATATACGACGATTTAAAGGTAAATCTCAAGGGGGCACTTTTGAAAGGGCCGTCCTCCAGCTTGAAAACAAAAGAAATCAAAACAACCTCCCTCTCGCTCGTGATTAGTGCCAGTGTTGGCTAGCTTTAGTACTCTGTATACCTATCGACTGTAACGCAGTTGCACACTTAACAATGCCTCGTACTGTGTACAGTACGTGCTCACAAGTTTTGCGAATAGCTCTATGCGAAACAGGGTGTTCTTGCGTATGCAACTCAATTATACGATCGCACGCGAACGCACTACTGAAAACGTTAATAAAGACATTTAGTTGGGTAAATGTAGGTTAACTGGAGCGCTCAGTTGTTGTACGTCTTTTCCTTTGCAGTGCTCCCCTTGTAGTTGTGGGAGTCACAAAAATATATATATATTGATGTTTGAGAAGTTACCGCCATCATTAAAAAAAAATAAATAAGCGAGCAAAGGAGCAAGCATGAAGGCCATGTTCACTTTCTGCACTGCACTGTCGCAGTGAATCAGTTGAGAACCTAAGGAAACGCTAATGTCTGCAGTCTTTTCTTCTTTTCTTTCATCTTTTCTCGCATTTAAGTTCAACCATCCACGTTTGAAAGCTCTGTCAGTGTCAGGACTGACCTCTTCTGTCTCCATTACAATTTGTATCACTTTATTCCATTACTTCAGCTTTTTGTCGTTGTAGCGTCACTACCGCTTTTTTTCTCGGCCGCCTATTCCTCCTAAGCCTGCACACGTGTTAGGCGGAACACGAAGCAGTAAACAAAATTAACGCGACACTGCCATTGCGTTAATCTCAGGTTACCAGAAGCGGAGCATCTGTATAAGCCCGAGTATTTACGCCTCGTCACTTAATCGATTCGTGCTGCACTGCGAGTCCTCCATCGTCATGACGGCGTGAAACAAATTGCCTCTCATTATTTCAGCGAGCGGGCGCTGGTGGCGCTGCCGATGTGTCGAAGAGCGGCGCCTCGATGAGTGGTTCCGTGACAACGGCAGCCACTGGCTATCAAAAAAAAAATAAAATAAAAAATTGCAGAGTATATAATCATCCACGTGCTTCCGCAATCTTGTAGCATCAAACTGGCGTTGAGGATATTACTGTTGGCTATTCGCGCCCGCATCTCGGCTTCTCCACGCAATTTGTGACCATTACCACGCTACGATGCCGCTTAACCACACATGTCCCCGAAGTGCCGGGTGTCGCAGCAGGATCGAGTAATGTTTCGTTGTGCGCAAAGTATTCCAGTGCTCGTTACATCATCGAAGCTAAACAGGCTCGGTTACTGTTCTTTATTGATATATATATATATATATATATATATATATATATATATATATATATATATATCTATGACGGCATGAAATGGGTGCTGCTTCTCTTCCTGTCATTTATAGCATACTATGCCGTATGACGAGTTGGGTTCGGTCTGGAATATACGCTTTGCTTACGTTGACAATTAGCCCGTTGCGAATAAGTGTTTCATAGGAGCTATATAGCCCTTAAAGGAGACTATATCAACGTTTTCGAGGTATGCACGTCCTTCGCCCTTTTTTCTGCTCGTAGCACTAGCAGAGAAAATGGATAGATAGATAGATAGATAGATAGATAGATAGATAGATAGATAGATAGATAGATAGATAGATAGATAGATAGATAGATAGATCGCTTAATAAAAGCTGGCGAGGTTCACATGCGACGGGTGCATATACCTCATTGTGGCCGTCCTTGTGAAACGCTCGAGACAACAAGCAGTGCAGCGTTTTCAAAGAACTAAAAACGCACAGATGCAGGAGAACGTAGAGAAAGAGAGAGAGAGAGTGAGAGAGAGCTTATAGGGCTATGATGGGAAAATTACCTGCTGGCTGCGCCCTGAAGACAAATGAACCCTTTTAAGTAGCAGTGCTGCTGACAACTAAATGCGTTCGCCGGAATCAGTTTCAGCAATTACCCTTTTTTCGCGGATGCAAAGTGCTCCTTCTTGGGGCATCCGCTGCTCTCTCGAGAGGTGACAGGGTGCTTATTACTGTAACTCTTAGGCAAAGGAAGAGTAGGACGGAAAGATAAAACACATAACGGTAAACTTATAGGCAGGTTAGCCAATCTTGTGAAGTTTCCGGTTCGGCTGCCCTGCGCTGTATTAGGGCGAATAACGGTGTAAAAAAATTGCGAAACGGTGGTTTGAAAAGTAAGAAAAGAAAAAGAATAAAAGAAGCAGATCTCTCTGTTAATGGCATCCTCATACAGTCCGACAAAGGAAAGTGATCGCGTTTTGAATATCAGTTCTGTACAGTAAAACACTAGGACAGCATGGTATACGACAAAGACGGGTGGTTTTTTTTCATTTTATATCACGCCACTCCTTTTGCTTCCTGCTGCCAATAGGCTGCGTTGAGTTTTCATTGTGAACAAGCTTTCTTCACTTCGGATCTATGAATGGTCAATTCACAGTGCCTCGTTTTGTTGTGGCACTCTTGTGCACCACCGTTTACTGTATCTCACGTGACAGTAATGGCAGTTCTCTGGACTTGGATTTCAAAAAGTCTACCTTGTTCTCTTTCACAATTCTAATACAATATATGCAAATTTACGTCCCGAAACCCCAATACGTTTACCAGGGACGCCGCGGTGGAGGGCTGTGTAAATTTTGACCACCTGGAGATCTTTAACCTGAACCAAAATTTAAGTATACACCGGCCTCCAGCATTTCACATATACCGAAATGCGACTGCCATGGCTGGGAGTTGGGTCATCTACGTTCGGGTGCGTATTCGAGCACCAGTTCGATAGACCCCCATGGCAAAATTGCGCTCTTCTGAACTCACGTATTAATGCTGCGGTTAAGAATAGCAGGGTCTTTTACAAAGAGAGACTGCAGTCATGTCGGGTCCTAAACACGGTTCTTTACATTCCATAATTTCCTGAAATGTCGCATTGTGCTGACCAAAAAGTAAAAATTCTGGACGGGTTCGCTAATGTACATCAGTCGAGTTCGATGGTTGGTGTGGGTGGCCGGTAATGTCGGTTCTTAATGGGCGCATGTAGTCCGCTGTCGTTGCAGTCCGGTGGTTTCGTGGGATGAAGGCTGTTCGCAGTCGCTCTCATCTGGTCACATTTTGGTCGAGACAGGTACACTAGAGGTATTTCATTGCAGCGGCGGGTCCCGGAGCTGATTAAAAAAAGAATCAGTATCTCTTTACATTAGCTTATAAAGATTTTGAGGCCTGGCGTATGCGCAGTGATCATCATGTAGCAGGAGGTAGTGATATATGGACCATATGAAGTCTAATGACGTCATGCTCATATGGCTCGACAATAATGTCGAGGAATCGCGAATTTCACAATGGTTGGATGCATGCTTCCGACTGCGTAAGCGTAAACGGGGTTGTCTCATTCATCACCAGAGTTCTTACGCTGTACGCACCGAAATGGTCGAATACTATCGACAGGGCCATCAACCATATTCTCGACCTTAACATTCTCTTCATAGGAAAGATGCACAACCTTCCGGCAACAAAAAACTAACGCGGTTCCTTGCCTCATCTTTTTAATCTCACCCTATCACCACAGCGGGGCTACACCTACGGCGTGCCGGCGTGCATGGGAAGGAAGCTCGAAAGCTTCAGCTTATCCTCCTATACCCATTGCATTACCGCTTCCTATTCGGAGTCCGTGCTTGAGCTTGAGTTCACAATGACAGCAACAGATCGCCCCGCGGGCCTGCAAATGGCGCAATGCACATGTTGCGAAACAAATCCTCCACTCTTTTGCAAACAAAAATTTACAATCCCCTCTATAGCGACGTCTGGAATGCAAAAACACCACCAATTGCAAACACACTGCCCACAAATCTGCCTAAACAGCCCCGATTATAGAAAAGAGGACTGTGCTGTGGGATGACATATCGCCCGATCGCGATACTTGCGCTCGGGCTTGACCGTAGGTAAAGCCTCAAGGTAAAATAAACTTTTTTTTCCGTGCGTTCCTACCGACGCGCAGTCGTTTCGAACGCGCCCTGGCCACGTGGTGGCCCCCTTTCCCTCCTTGGAGCACGTCCCACGTTCGTCGTCGGGGGCGCGCTAATGGATAAGAGCTTCGTTTACGGCGCTCGCCGCTAATTGCGCCGCTCTACCTGGTCTCCAGGGGCGGGCATGCGTTGTCGGTTGCGCGCGCGCACGTGAGCAAATGTCGCCCCGCCCACCGGGCCTGATATCGACGGCTACGCCTATGCGGGAGGCCTCCTTTTCACGATAAGAGGAAGAGAAACGATGTGCCCTTCGACAAGGATGCAGACACGCCGTGTGCCCGTCTAATACCGTGCAGCAACGGAAAGGTCATCCCATAGAGGTGGTAGATACAATTTCGACGACGACGGTGATGATAATGATGATGGTGATGATGAGGATGATGGTATGCCTATGTCCACCGTGGCGGAACAGTTGTTATAGTGTTCCGCTGCTAACCCGAAGGTTGCGGGTTCAATCTCGGCCATGGCAGTCACATTTCGATGGAGGGCAAGTAAGAGGCTCGTGTACTGTGCGTTGTCAGCGTACGTCATAGAACACCAGATTGTCGAAATTTCTGGAGCACTATGCGTCCCTTATAATCACATATTCACTTGTCTAGCCTACTTGTAATGCGGCCCCGCCGCGGTGGTCTAGTGGCTAAGGTACTCGGCTGCTGACCCGCAGGTCGTGGGCTCGAATCCCGGCTGTGGCGGCTGCATTTCCGATGGAGGCGGAAATGTTGTAGGCCCGTGTGCTCAGATTTGGGTGCACGCTAAAGAACCGCAGGTGGTCGAAATTTCCGGGCCCTCCACTACGGCGTCTCTCATAATCATATGGTGGTTTTGGGACGTTAAACCCCACATATCCATCCATCCTACTTGTAATGCATGGCTTGAGCTAATCAGTGTTGGCTATGTCTGTAGCGTGGGCTATACCTACTCGTCTTTCGGTGCATATAAGCACAGTTAAAGCACAAAAATTAAACCACATTTAACTTGATGGTGTGAGGATAAATAAATAAATAAATAAATAAATATACATTGTGTACAGTTTTCGAGTATTCGATTACTTTGTGCCGGCCCCTGTGCCACAGTGGTTACCGTGCTCGGCTGCCAAACCGAAAGTCGCAGCTTCGATTCCTCCCACATCGGTCCCATTCCGACGGAGCTGAAACGTCCGAGGAGGCCAATGTACGGTGTGATGCCGGTTCGAGCCAAAGAGCACAAGGTCGTCGACGTTTTCAGGGGTTCCGGTATGGTGTACCTCATAACGATATCGTAGTTTTGGGCCCTGGGAACCCCGGGTAGCACTAAATTTAGTATTTGCCTCGAGTACTACGTAGTCTCAAACATAGAACATTTGCTACAAGCATAGCACGTTCATTCTTTCTTACAAACGATTGAATCCGCGACTTCTGTTGCAAGCGTATAAGCGGTGTGTATCAGCGTCGGATGCCGTGACAGACCAACCCACGTTCGTCTGCTAGATACACGCAATTCTAACGCGATGAATCGCTTCGCGAAACGAGCTCACCATTAGTTCAAGCGTTTACAAGTGTACCTGTGTAGCACGGGTCTCAAACTCACCTCAGCTAGCGGTCGGGGCAGTGAAGAAGGTACGAAGAGTGGGAGAGGAGGAGGGGCCGTTGTTTATGCGTAGTGAAAGCGAAAGTTGCCACTCGAAAGGCAGTGTTTCCCATATATCACTCATGGATCGCTTGAGTAGGGGCTCTGGCGTCAGTATTACAACATATCTTGATCTATTGTGAAACATGGTGAATTATGAAAATGCTAATTTGAGAAAGCTAATTATGAAATACGAAGTTTTAGTTTCACGGTTACGTTTCAATGCATTTTAACCGCATGGTGTACCTCGCGAAAAAAATACTTGAGAGCAGTCAGATCTGTGTAGCTCATGAACGTGCGCGCTAAGAAATTAAAAAAAAAATGTGGAACAAAGGCAGTCAGATCTGGGCAAAGCCGCATGCAGCCCGCGGGCCATGTTTTTAGGACACCTGGTTTGTAGCTTGCATAACGCTGCACGGTACTACCGGGAAACCAAGCGCGCTGCTTCTGATCGCTTTTGTTAACGCTTCGTGCGCGTGTTCGCCACCGGTCAAGAGGCGGGCGCTTTCCAAACCGCGGCAACGAGCCGTGATTGCTCGTTCGACCGCCTGATGAAGTACGGAGAAGAGATACTTTTCGCCTGGTGGTCTGCTGCTGCTATACACCGGTCTCTGCGCATTTGACTCTGCGGGCGAGTACCATTCGTAATAAGAAACAGGGAGCTGCTCCCAGAGTATAATCAAAGCGAGCCTGTTGTTAATGACTCGTGCCTGAGAAATGGCGTCGGATCTTTTGTCTATGAAGAGCGGTCTGTGCCGGCTTCCATTCTATGCACGTCAAGGTAAACAAGTCCGCGATGATGAGGTGCAGCTTGGAGTGGCCCTTAAGAATGAAGTTGTGATGGTCGGTTTGTGTTGGGGCGACGCTTCCTGAATGCTTACTGAGAAATGACGGAGTCGAAGCAGGTGCTTCATTGAGGCCGTTGTTATTAGTCATCCCGTGCTCAGAGAATCGATTGAACGAACCTTCCCATATATTAATTTTTTCGTTGTCACCGGTACTTCACTCATTTTCTCTCCGAAAGACGGCGCCACGATTGAATAATTGAATAAGTACAGAAAAAAAAGTTTGCCGTGACACTGGTGCTCTCAGAGTAAATTAAATGTCAATGGAGTTACAGCACTTCCCGCCGCGATAGTATAGCGGCTAACGTACTCGGCTGCTGACCCGCAGGTTGCGAGATCAAAACTCGGCTACGGCGGCTGCATTTCCGATGGAGGCGGAAATGTTGTAGGCCCGTGTGCTCAGATTTAGGTGCACGTTAAAGAACCCCAGGTGGTCAAAATTTCCGGAGCCCTCCACTATGGCATCTCTCATGATCACATGGTGGTTTTGGGACGTTATACCCCACACATCAATCATCAATCAGTTACAACACTACATGAAGTATGGTATAGTATAGCATGCATTTCGAAAGACTTGGCGAGCACAGATGAATACAATAGAAAAGTTAAGGTACTGCAAGCGTTGACTAAAAAGTGAAAATGCGCACAGCGGCGTGAAAGAAGTTGTTTTAAATTTTTGTGCGTACGTTCTTTTGCGCCGTTATACGCCTTTTCAGGTGTTAATAGGTGTTTTTATCTTTTCTTTTTTGTGTGTCATGACTTCTCTCTTTTGTCCATTTTTGCATGCCTTGTCTTTTAACATGATTACCCAAGTATCTCAGCTCTCTGTTACTGTTAGAATAGTAAGGCATAGTATGTAAAGTACATTATTTTAGTATATTATAGTAGTGAGCACAGAGTAAGCTGTGTGCGCTATGGCTTACATTTTTTCAAAGAGCGGATTGGCCCCAGAAGAATTACAGCATTAATAAAAAAGGTTTCAGATCCCAAAAAGAAATACATCAGAGACGGCGTTGATCAAGTGTTCTGTTTCATTTATTATCTTTTTCATTTACTATTTATTTTTTGTTTCGAATGGCAGGCAAGAGACACGTCCAAGAAAGAGCAGCATATAGTATTATTGCACAGTTTTCGACGTACCCACGATCACCGACATTCACTCTCACAACGCGCGGTAGGAGGGGGGGTCATACATAAACCACTGTCAAGTTGAGAACCGTGTTATCGCATAAAGCGAGCCTGGTGCAGCTTCTTTCTAGCATAAAGGAGACCGCCGCAATCAACCTTTACTCACGTCCCACGAGGCTTCTCGCACTAACACCCGCCGCTGCCTTCCAGGACGTGGCGTACGGGAAATAATCGCTTAATCGGTAAATAAGTATTGCAGGAAGAAAACGAAACAAACTATCCAAGTAAATGTCATATACTGCACTTGAGGCACGCCGGGCGTTTCGCAAGCTCGCTCGAGCTGGGAACACGGTTTATGCGACCAGTCGTCGCCGTTAATCTCGGACCGCAAGACGCCTCTGTTTCTGCTCGCGCGTGGAAAAGAATCGTTACGTGGGGAGAGATATATACGGCTGTGGGGATGCCGTAAATTGTCCGCGACCTCAACCGCCACTGCACGCCGCACCTTTCGAGAGGGGCTTTGCTGGCGTTGCATCTTACGGGAGCGCTTCGTTCGTGCCTTTCCCGTATAGCGGTATTAACGATGGTCGTGGTCATCTGTCCTGGCGCCTATAGGGCCGCCGCTGAATGTCGATGTCCCGTCGCGTCGAATTCGTGGTGAAGCAAGGCACACGTCTCATTGGGCAATGATCCCGACAGGTATAGCACTCAAGCCGAAGGCGTCTCTTTATGCCACATCAAGGCGCGGTTTGTGTGCGTGTGGCAATTGAACGCGCTAACGAGTGAGCAACTTCGTAATTGCATGCCGGGTCAGTCGCTTTGAATCTCATCTCCTGCAGCACCTTTAAGCGCCCGCTTATTCTATATATATTTGCTTGTGTCTGGGCGCTATCCGCCATTGTACATTGCGGGAACGGCACGTGTGGTGGAATTACAGCTTTCTTACTGTACACAGATTCGCGGCACGTTTTCCTACACGAGCGACGCGCCACAATGGAACGAGTATTACAGGACAAGCGGGCGGTATCTAAGAGCGTGCCAGTCGGCGAAGCTCTCGGATACTTTTACCGCTGAGATCAGTGTGGTGAACGTATATCATAAGCCACTGCGTTATAGCAGAAAAACCACGACCCTCCACACCGGAAGACCGGTTTTGTCACTACTGCATATAATTTTGTCTAAAGGCGTTATATCTTTACGAAACGTTCTTATCCTCGATTTGGTCGTGGAAGATAATATAGCGGAAAAATCAACTACACAGTCCTGAAATTGCAGCAAAACGAGGCCACACCATGGCGTCCACATATAAGGCAGACGACGGGTCACGCGATCAGTGCAAGACAACACGTTCACAAAGAATAGCCGCCTGAGCATATCTTTCCAGACGATGAAGAGGAAGAAACTCCACGAAAATGCGTGTGTGTTCTAAATCGCTACGGAGATAGAGGGAGGTAGTACACGTAGTGCAAAAGAATGAAGGAAAAGGACGAAGATACTAACAGTAAGAAAACTGGGTTTTTCCACGAAATTACTCTATTCGCGACAAGATGTACGAAAGAAACGAAGATGTGTGACGTATGGGAATGATCAAGCTCGATAAATCTTCGAAACCTTCACAATGATGCGCAAAGGTTCGACATGGGCTAGCGCCCCTTCATTCATCTTATCTTACAAAGAGCATATAACTTTCTCAATCCGCAATCTTGATTAATGCATTCGATGTTATCGTCCGACACAAGCGCATTGGCCACAAGCTCCTTCTTCACCTTTCTTCCTTTCTTTTACTTGCTGTATATTTGCTCACGTCATATTGATTATTTTGTTTGTAGTTGGCGCATGTGTGCCTGTCATCCTTCATGCATGCCCGTGTTTTAAAGCAGCACTGTTCATCTTCGTGACGAATTTATACGAAACAGCTGACATCCAAGCCCCTTTAGGACAACTCCGGCGCTGGTCAAGAGTTTACCAGAAAGAACCCATTATTTCACGCTGTTGTGTTATGTATTTCGCTACCTATCAGAGATGCAGCAAGTACAGCTTCGACGCTGTCGACAGCTTGTATAGAGTGGTATGTAATTGCTTGAAACAAACGTAATCTTCAAAACCTGCCTCCTTACTGAAGACTAGAGAGAGCTTCTGCTATCAAATTCAGACGCCAACATCTTCTGCTATCAAGATCCAGACGCCGGCTAATGGTTACTCGGACAAAACGAACAGCAGAGACAATCATTGTTTTCTGGAATTTGGGAAGGACCCAGTTAAACACTGGTTAAGCTGGAAGCCTGATCAATAAAGTTTTTTTTTCTTCTTAATCGCTTTGCTATGACAAGCAGGAAGAGGACAATGATGCATCACCATCCTTTTCCTGACGTTAAACAGCCAACAGGTAAAAAAGCGACGATTTTGCATGCGTGATATCCACAATATTGCTGCTGCCTCGCTAACTGAAACAAGTTTCGTAGTCATTTACATACCAAACACGCGTTTGGTTTGCGCCTGTTCTGTTTTGTCTGTCTGTTTGTCTACAATCAACAGGTTCATTTCCTTTTCTCCTTACTGTCTGCGTTTGGTTACGTGCGCAAGATTACTGCACGAGGTTGGTGCTACTGATTATTTCTTCTCTTGTTCCGACTTCATTCGTTAATTTTGCTGTTGCTGCCAAAACGCTCGTAGAGGGAGACATCAAGGGTAGTTAGCAACCACTCGTAACAGTCTGGGGCACTCAAATCAAACGTTCAGTGCTAAGCACGCTCATAAGCGAGCTGTATGAGGCTTGCTTCTTCAACGAGGTTCTATACATCACAATGAAATATTGCGTGAGCGTCGATTGGTTCCAGCACGGGTACCGTGGTTAAGCAGCCAGACTGCTGCCATTGGCCGCCGAGATAATTGCTGCTGTCCTCAAGATTAATGACCGAACATGACAAACGAAGCTTTGAAGCCCGAGAGGTGCCGTGCAGCGTGTTGTATGTAGTTTGTCACGTTCTCTTGAGTTGCAATATCCCGTGTAGCCGCATACCATGTTCGCCAAATAGGTCTGCTCGTGACAGGGGGTGAGTGTGCATGGACGAAGTATAAAGATCAACAACACCGACGCATTTCTAAAGGTTTATTCAAGTGTTGGTTTCAGAGCCCGCCGGTATCGCTTCATTATTCATGTGAAAGAGGAATAACCGCTAGACAAAAGCAGATTTCGTTGGTAATGACTACCCCTTGACCCTTTTTTTACCTGTGACATTTGAAGAAGCTGATATAAACAACTTCATAAACCAGTAAACCAGTTGATAGTTTGCACACTTTTGATCCATTTTGTTTTTCCTATGTTCGTCCCATTTGTGCGCACATATCCTACAAAAACACATGCTCTAACTCACCCAACAATGAGTCTTTCTGAGATAAGTTAAGATTGGTAATGAATAGGCATAATCACCACTTCTATACCTGGCCGTAATACAGCTTCAAAACAGTTTTTCCACCAAATTTCTAGTACGGCTTCAACGTTTTCAAAGCACCATCTTAATGTGATAGAAGTTACTTGAGTTTGGCATCTGTGTTAGGTCGTCAAGACTCCCATAAAGGCCCTCAAAGCCGGATTTAAGCGCGGCAGCAGTCATTTGTTTCTGTCTAGGAAATAATTCAAATTGTGAAGTTAACTTGTAATGTGTGCAATATTCGCACGTAGAGGACGACGAAATATAGAACAATGTCAGCACAAAAATAAGTTTCGCATTTCTTCCGCGGTGTTGCGATCGGCAGCTCGATAATTAGTAAAACCTCGAGCCGCCTGATCTGCATAGAGGTTCCCACCAATACCCTCGTGTTCCGGGGCCGAAGTTATTGTCTGGACATATAGCCGGTGTTGAACTCTCTGATACTCTATTTACTCTGCTCAGCACCACGAAACAACCTTTAGGCCATAGATTCTGCGACGTTACGCTGACTCTAAACGAATACACATATAAACACCCACAGATTACATACGTAGTGATTCACAGTATACAGACATATGCCCCTGGTGGGGAAGCACGCGGACGCTGAACCACATCACGTGGGAATGCACGGTGCACCCCGAAGATCAGAAAGGGGATAACAGCAGAGAGATAACAGCAGGCAATGCTGTCTAGCCTTACCCTCGGGGATCAACTGAAGCTCGTCGAGAGGGCTGAAAGGATGGCGAGAGCCATCATTGCCTTGAAATAGGTGCCCGACTACGCGATGTTGCCCTGTTTGAACGGCAATGAAGTCTTTTGCGCAAGTGAAGCTTTTTTGTTCTTCGCATTTCTTAATAGCGAAACTGGATAAGCTGTCTGTAACTTAAACTCTGTCGTAAAAAAACTGTTATCATCTCAAACCGGCACGCACTCTCTCCGTTATATTTGCAGTGAAGTGCAAGAACTCCTCAGGTGGGTACGTACCACAGGAATTGGGCAAGCCATGGCAGCGAATGCTGCAGAGTGACGCGCTGGCGGACCAACTCAGGGCTGTCCAGAGGGCCCGTGTGGCGGCAGAGGGGCTTGGACTTTCTGTCTCGACGTGGCAGCAGCCAGCATCAGTCCTGGACTGATCTTCAGGACTGCCCCGCCGCGGTGGTCTAGTGGCTAAGGTACTCGGCTGCTGACCCGCAGGTCGCGGGTTCAAATCCCGGCTGCGGCAGCTGCATTTCCGATGGAGGCGGAAATGTCGTAGGCCCGTGTACTCAGATTTGGGTGCACGTTAAAGAACCCCAAGTGGTCAAAATTTCCGGAGCCCTCCACTACGGCGTCTCTCATAATCATATGTTGGTTTTGGGACGTTAAACCCCACAAATCAATCAATGATCTTCAGGACTTTAATCAAGTTCTTCGTACCTTGCCATACAGTGCCATGTAGAATAGACACAAGTGTCAAATGAAAATGAACACGTATATAAAAGTGAAAGAAAGAAAGAGATAGAAAACACATCGAATGAGAAGGAAAGTGCTGAAAAAAAAGAGGAATAGAAAAATTGTGACAAATAAAGGGAATCAATACACAAGATGAAAAGACAGAACACATGGAGAAAGAAGGAAATATATAGAGAGAAGTTAAGCAATAGAAAGAAAGAAAAAGAGAAAAACGTATGAGTCAGTGAGTGAGTGAAGTTTTTATTGACAGTGTCCAGTGGTATTGTGCCCGGTGGGGCTACAAGCACCCAAGCCTAGGCGACGGCCTCTGGTCTTGGACACTGCAGGCTTGAGAAATAGAGGGTATAGAGATATAAAAATATGAAACAAAAGAAGAGATATAGATAGAAAGATTAGCAAAGCGAAAAAAAGAGAATTAAAATATATAATTAAGAGAGAGGAAGACATAAATGGTAGATAGACAGAAGAAACATAAAATCATTGCGAGTGGTTGAGAGAAATGGACACGAAAATCAAACAGAAAAAAAAGTGAAAACGAGGTAGGAAGAAGGATGGTGAAAGTGAGATAAATATACTGAAAGAAACAGACGGGAAAAACAGAGAGCAAGGCGGAAAGAGAGAAAGAGATAAAGAGAGGAAGAAGCGTTGAGTGAGACAGAAGGAAATATAACAGATCGTATGCAGAAAAGACGCACATGGAGCCCAGGGAAGAATAAAGCTAGAGAAGAAAGCAATAAAATAAAGAGAAACAAGGAAGGCTACGCAGCTGCGCTCTTCCTTCAGTCTTGACACGACTAGCGCAAAGCTGTCAAAATTTTATAAGCTCTTTTTGAACTGCAACCGCATGTCAATGCTATCTGCTCTTTCAACCAGTCACACATTCCACCTGATCATTAGTCCGCGCCAGACAAAGGTAAATGTGTATGATTTACAGCTCCCGCGTTAATTGAGGTCCTCTTCCACTTCCACGATCGTCGACGTGGGTGGCACACTTGGGCTCCCGTCTTGGTTTGCATGTTTGTTATTTGTTTATTTGCGCATTTCCGTCTTCACAAGTATCTCACTGGTGTCGGCGGCAAGTACGGGTTCGCTCCGTGCGTTGGTGGACGCTCGCTGCCTGTTCGGCTGCAGCGCTCGCCTACGCACGCTGCTGCAGGAATATTACTCGTAATTTCCGCTGTCAACTTTCGCCTCTTCCAAGTGGTCCTTGGGCTCGCCGGTGCTTGCTGAACACACTGCAAGCCCCGCAGCGGTGGTCTAGTGGCTAAGGTACTCGGCTGCTGACCCGCAGGGCGCGGGTTCGAATCCCGGCTGCGGCGGCTGCATTTCCGATGGAGGCGGAAATGTTGTAGGCCCGTGTGCTCAGATTTGGGTGCACGTTAAAGAACCCCAGGTGGTCTAAATTTCCGGAGCCCTCCACTACGGCGTCTCTCATAATCATATAGTGGTTTTGGGACGTTAAACCGCAATCTTCACAGCCAATGCCTCAGCCAGTTGATGTCCCTGTGGCTGAAAACGTGGGGGACTCGAGAACCGCGAAAAAGAGGGCAGTCATGGCAGAACACGTGGAAGCCAACCAAACGACCATGTCAGATATGAAAGAGGTGTTTGACACGCTCAGCAAAGTAGTAGCCAATCTTAGCGAGCAGATGGGTAGGCTACAATCAAGCGTGGCGGCACTGGAAGAGCATATGACTTTGCGCATTACAAAGCTCGAAGCAGATCTGCACAACACAGCAAGGCCTCCTCATGCACCAAGCTCACCCCTTCGGCCACCAATACTAGTGGTACCAAACCTGTCGACAGGTGCAGCATCAGGCTCTGGCCGCCCATGTAATAACCATGATGGCAGCGCTACGTGAAGCATTTCGTATCTGGCAATGGAACTGTAGAGGTTACCTTAAAAAGAAGGCAACCCTGCAGCAGTATATCAGGAGCAGCGAAGAAAAGCCTCATATTATATTATTACAAGAGACACTTTCACCGCAAGCAACGTTGCCTGGATTCCGGCCTGTAATAGGGGATACTGAAGGGAGGGGAGTCTGCACCTTCGTATGCAACAAACTAATGCACGTAACCCACGACCTCAAGATAGAAGCAGGCCGGTTGGAACACGTCTTGGTAGAGATCGTGCCGGGTACCAGCAACCGTCAGAGCATTTTCATTCTGAATATATACAGCAGTCCAAAGGAACAAAAGCAAGGGTTCAAGACGGTTCTAAAGAAAGCTGTTAATATCGCCGGGGAATGTCCACTCGTCATAGCAGGTGATTTCAACGCCCCTCATCATACATGGGGTTACAAGTACAACACTGGGAAAGGAAATCGACTTTGGCAAAGTGCCAGTGAACTTGATCTCACCCTAATCACAGACCCCAGCCTACCAACAAGGCTTGGTACATCTTGCTGCAGGGATTCCACCCCGGACCTTACATTTGTAAGGAACATCAAGAAGGCCCAGTGGATGAACCTTGCTGTAGACCTAGGGAGTGACCACTGCATTCTTGCCACTACCTTCTCCGTGGAGCGTAAAAAGCAGAGAGAATTTCACTTCACAGACTGGGATAAGTTCAGGAAGATAAGGATGGAAAGGGAACAAGATGGCCACAGACAAGGCTTGGAGCAGTGGGTCAAACAGATTAAAGATGACATCAAATCCGTCTCCTCCACCATTACCACAGATTTTCCGGTTGAAAGAATGAATAGCCGGCTCGCTCATCTTCTTGAAGCAAAGCAAGCACTACTGAACCGTTGGAAGGGTCAGCGCCTGAACCGAAGACTGAGGAAGAAGATAGCTGAGGTAAACAGATCAGTCGAGGAACATTGTCGCGCACTATCGAGGCAGCAATGGGACGAAATCTGCAACTCCGTCGATGGTCAGATGCGCAATGGCAAGACATGGAATATCTTAAAGCATCTCCTCAACGAAAACACCACCAAAACAAATCAAAAGCATGTTATCGCTCGAATTTTGCATAAAGAGATAGGGCGCACTACAGAACAGCAAGTTGTCCAGCAGCTCGTGCATAAGTACCTCCCAATCAAAAGAGGATTGGCACCACCAAGTAGACAGTACCAGGGCACGCCAAATCCAGGTCTTGAGGGCGACTTTAACATCGAGGAGATCAGAAGAGCCTTGCATGATCTCAACGGCAGGTCGGCCCCTGGCCCGGACGGTATATCAAACAAGGCCCTGCGTAACCTTGATGACGATTCAATTGAAACCCTGAGGGATATGATCAATTCAGCATGGAAAGAAGGCAGGGTGCCAGAGCAGTGGAAGCTGGCCAGCACGATCCTTATTCCTAAGCCAGGAAAGCCCCCTAACTTGGACAACATGAGGCCAATATCCTTGACATCATGTATCGGCAAGGTCGCAGAACATGCCATACTGCACAGGATAAACAAGTACTTGGAAGATAACAACATATATACACACAATATGGTTGGATTCAGGGCAGGGCTATCCACACAAGATGCATTGAAGCTTATCAAACACCAGGTCATTGACAATGAAACCAGAGACGTGAGAGCCATTCTGTGCCTAGATCTAGAAAAAGCGTTTGACAACATCCACCACTCATTCATACTCGAAGCAATTTCCAAGCTTGGTCTAGGGAAAGCCTTCTATGACTACGTATGGTCCTTTCTTACAGATCGGAAAGCCGTGATGAAGATTGCAGATATCGAGACCGCAGCAATCGAACTAGAAGCAAGGGGCACGCCACAAGGGGCAGTGATTTCACCAATGCTGTTCAACATTGCCATGATTGGACTGTCAAAGCAATTATCGAGCATTGAAGGATTGAAGCACAGCATCTACGCAGATGACATTACCATCTGGTGCACAGGTGGAAGCGAGGGGCAGATTGAGAGCGCTCTGCAAGAGGCGATTGACACCGTAGAAGACTACATTCGCCCTTCCGGGCTCAAGTGCTCCTCGAGTAAGTCAGAACTTTTGCTTTATCGGACTGCACGCCGGGGACCGAAGCCCAGGGGATGGAAGCCGTTAAACCAGATAGACATCCATCTCCGTACAAATCAAGGGGATGCCATCCAGAGGGTCGACTCCATCAAAGTCCTGGGAATGCTGATAGAGTCTACCGGCGCCAACAGCAAATCTATAGCCAAGTTAACTCGGAAAACAGACAGTGCGGTGCACCTCATACGCAGAGTGGCCAACAAAAGAAATGGGATCAAGGAAGACAACCTCATCAGGTTGATGCATGCGTTTGTTCCAAGTCACTTCACATACGAGGCAGCAATGCACAACTGGTCAAGAGCAGAGTCCGAGACACTGAATGTGCTCCTCAGGAAGGTTATCAAGAAGGTCCTGGGCCTACCCATACATACCAGCACCGAGCGTCTGCTTGAGCTTGGCATACACAACACGCTCGAAGAAATAGCAGAAGCCCAAGAGAGAGCACAGTTTGCAAGGTTATCTACTACAAGGTCGGGGAGAATGATCCTGCAGGAGCTGGGCCAACACCCAATATCAATCAGACGCAATTACAATGATATCCCTGACAACATCAGGGAGACTATCACGGTATCTCCTGTACCGAGAAACATGCATCCAGAACACAACGTCGGAAGAAGAGTAGCGAGGGCCAGGACTATACTTCGTCAAGTCTCAAACGAGGAACGAGGGGTCGTATTTGTTGACGCGGCTTCCTACGCCAATGGGAGAGCGTTTGTGGCAGTGGTAGTCGATGGGGCTGGCCATGTCGTCAACTCAGCGACGGTCAGGACGAAAGACCCAATCATTGCGGAACAAGTGGCCATCGCCTTAGCACTCAAGATGGATAACATTGAAGTCGTCTACAGTGATTCCATGGCAGCACTACGGGCGTTCGCCAAGGGGACGGTCTGTGAACAAACGCTGAAAATACTGCAAGGCAAGAACATAACACATCATCTTCTGAGTTGGTTCCCAGCTCACCTTGGACAAATCAACGATTCCCCTCCCAATCTCAACGAAGCAGCACACGAGGCGGCGCGAGAACTCTCCAACCGCGCCTCCCCGGGGATGCATTCTACCGGTGAAGGGGATAACCGGGAAATTCTTACAACATATAACGAGCTCACTAAACATTTCTACCTGTCTAGAAGGATTTTCCCTCCACCTCACAAAAATCTAACCCGGCCCCAAGCACTTACATTAAGGCTTTTGCAAACGCGGATGTACCCTACTTTGAAAATGTTACACATCATGTACCCTGACCTATACTCAAGTAATCTTTGTCCACATTGTGGGGAAATAGCTTCATTAGAACACATGCTCTGGCAGTGCACCAAATTCGCTCGTTTATCGCACATCACCTCTGCCAGATGGGAGGCGGCAATCCGCAGCTCGTCCTTGGCAGATCAGCTCTGGGCTGTCCACCAAGTCCGCGAGGCGGCTGAGGAGCTTGGCATCTCAGTCCCCACGTGGGAGCTGCCCGCAACACAGTGATCTGTGTTTTGGAGGACCAAATAAAAGTTTATCCAATCCAATCCCCACATATCAATCAATGAACACACTGCAAGGCCCGCGACTTCCACCACCTAGTTCGTTTACTCCGCCAACCACACCGTGAATAACTGATGACAATAGAATGCCCGCATCTTCTTTTCGCAGTATTCTGTTCTTGTGATGGCAATACGGAAATTTGCTTGTAGGAAAACATCGGGGCTCGCACCCGGCTCTCTTGTACTTGCTTCAGTGACGCATCGCTTTTTTGGACGGCGTCGTTTACTATAGTTGCGGTGAACCACGAACGTCGGGTAGCAGATGCTATCACGGACCCACTGTCTAACCTTCCCTTATTTAAAACATCTCCTTGACTTGACTTGCCACCGCCTTCGATGCAGCACAAACGTGTTTTGAACGCGCTCATTTAAGACCGTTTCACATAACACAAAAAGTAGCGATTTGCAGGCTGTGAATTCGATCGCAGCGAAAAAAAAAAAAAGGACAGTGTGCTTCCGCAGCAGCGATCCACGGCGAGCTTCCAACTTGTAGAAAAATTTTTGCTCCGATCACAGCGGTGGGAGCAATTTTTGGTCGAAACCCGTCGAAATAGGGCCGGCGAAACCATCGAAATAGAATCGACGTGTTTGTTTTCGTAATGGCCGATGCTGTGCATTTTAAGATGAATTTAGACAGGAAAGTGTTCCTAAATGACGAAACAAGTGGGCCCTTCGTTACCGTTCGCGGAAACTTCATGATATCATAATGCGCATATCATTACATTACACTCGTGTCTAACACAAAGAACGGGGACAAGAGCTCGCCGCTCCAGTCGCATAGCGGCAAATACAGACCATTCGCGGTTTATGCGAAACGAAACCGCTTTTAACGGCGGTTGCGAATGGAGCGATTGGAGTGAACGGAACGAGCGAGGTGCAGCATGGCGTGCGCTCTTTCCTCCTCCCAAGCTTGGAGCAGACGACGTTGCGTGTTGTTCAGGGCGTGCATGCAAACAGTTCGGTCAAACTCGTGCCACCGATGGGTAATCTTAGTCGTGTCTTATCGGCAGCTATTAGGATGGATGTTTTGCATGTGCGTCTCATGAGCAGAAAAATACACCGTGGTTGACTGCAGTAAGAATCGCACAAAAAAAATTAATGTTAAAGTAATTTATGACAAACCACTCGAAGAGTCTTTTATGACGGGAAACTTGGGGCCATCGTTCTGATTTATACGTCAGGCGCCCGTACTGGTGTAGCAAACTATAGACCAGTGTCTCTGACGTGTGTTTCTTGTAAGATTTTAGAGAGTATTTTGTATACCTCTGTTGTGGCACATATTAATGATCGTTGTTTGTTTAACCCAGTGCAGCACAGGTTTCGGAAAAGTCTGTCTTGTGTAATGCAGCTAACAGAATTTACACATGACATAGCAAAAGCTCTAGATCATCGGCTTTCTGTAGACTGCGCGTTCCTGGATTTCCAGAAGGCGTTTGACACTGTGTCCCATCCTTCATTAGTAAAAAAAAACAACTTTCAGTTTATATTGTACACCTACAGAATATTTCTTGGATAAGGTCGTACCTAACATCACGAAAACAGTTCGTAACGGTTAACGGAGCTCAATCAGGAATCGCGAATGTCACATCCGATGTACCTCAAGGGTCTGTGTTGGGACCACTGTTATTTTTTTTATACATAAATGATATATCTGATGGTATCCAATCCAAAATGCGTTTATACACCGATGATTGAGCGTTATATGGAGAAATGAAAAGCAAAGACGATGAAGTTGTGCTCAAACAAGACCCGAACACAATTGGGGAATGGTGTGCAAAATCGCATATGAAGCTAAATTTAAATATAACAGTTTACATGGCACTTACCAGACAAAAAGAGTTCACGTGGAAGTGGTTATCATATGAATGATGTAAGCTTAAAACATGTATCTGAATACAAATACCTCGGTGTTCATTTAACGTCTCAGCTAAAGTTGCTGAGACAAGTTGATTACGTTGCAGCAACTGCCGGGAAAGTGCTGGGATTTTCACGACGAAAAGTGTAATATTTTTCTGCTCCTACTAAAGAATTATTGTTTATGGCCAATGATAGACCTATTCTTGAATATGCCTGCGCAGTTTGGGACCCTCTCGCTAAGCGAAACAATAATAAATTGAGAAGGATCCGGAATTCAGCTCCTCGGTTTGTCACGGGGATTTACAGTAGAGATATAGGCGCGGTAAGACTGAAATAAAGATTAAATTGGGAATGCTTACAGAACTGTCAACGCTGATTGCGATTGAAATTCTTTCATTGTATTTATCATTGTCATGTCGGAATCGATAAAGAGAAATATTTACTTGCACCGTACTATGTCTCAGACCGCAGTGACCACATGTTCAAGATAAGAGAAATCGCATGCGAGACTGACGTACTTCAAGACAACTTTTTTTCTTTACCAAAACAGTCAAAGAAAGGAACCTACTGCCTCCTATAATTGCCTCTACCATGTCAAACGATTTGTTTTATTCTCTGTTATAATCAGTGTGTGGCGTTTTTCTTGAATGTATTGCATTTTATCATTGATTTGTGATGCGGATTGTGTTTAAGGGGACATTGAATATTTGTTTGACTGACAATGTATCTTTTTTGTATTCTACTTTTTGTACACCCTCCTCCAGTGTAATGCCAATTGGCGCTGTGGGTAATGAAATAAAAAAATAAAAATAAGTAATAAAGATGCAGCTCAAGGCACAAGCTGCGCGCTCACTTCGTCTTTACAAAAGCGGGAAACCGATGCGGTAAGAAACCTTTGTAAAGACTGCTTTAAAATATGTATTCAAGGGAGCTTGCTCACGTGTCTTATAGTGATATAGCGTGAAAAAACGTGGCTCTGTCGGTCAAACAACCCCGGGACTTTTTTCTTTTTTGCTCTGAGGCCTCGAGCGCACTTGAATAGAAGGCCGACAGGACGGGATTGAATACTAGGCCGCTAAATCGTCGTTTTAGACAGTATGAACCGTCTCTTAAAATCATACTCGTGGAACCGTCCGACAGCGTTTCTGTACCTGATATCATGACTATATGCACAAGAGAGAATACACTACAGATATATACACTAGAGAGAACTCTGGCGCTAGTGTCCATGGGAGCTGCAAGGCACGGTGCTTCAGCGAGCATGGGAGTGATGGGTAGTACACAGATTTGTCTATTCATCGCACTTCTGGCCTGCTTCTGGCTGCGTGTTTGTTCGTGTGGCTTGAAGCTGTTTTCTAGGCCTCCATGTCACAGCGCCCCCCAAAAAACTGCGGCTGGTGCATGTACCAATGCTGGAAATTATTCGGAAGGAGGCATTGCCTGGACGCGCTCTGTGTCATGACGGGTGGAGAGTGTCACCACCTAAATTATTTTTATTACATTTTAGTTAAGATACATACATTTTAGGCGGGGACACTTGTCGGCTTGCACGCAAAACATGTTCTACAGCAACGCCAGCGTCGCGCTATTTTGGTTTGCTAAGAACGCTGCACGCGTTTCCACCTATAGTTGCGGATGTCCCATTGCTACGTTCGCCGATTAAATGTCGTGTTCATTCTGATAACACATCACCTAGAAAAGACAAATTATTTCTTTCTGACAAAGTATAAAAAGGGAGTATGTTGTTTTAGCATTCAATCGCATGGCCTCGCTACCACCATATGAATCATGCTACTTGTCGCGTCAAGCCAATCAAAAACAAAAGCTGTATACGTCGTCTGTCTCGTCACTGTCACGTGACACGACGTCACTTCTCATAATGAAAATGGCCATCGTGCAAAATCAAGGTAGTTTGTTCTGTGAATTAAACTTATAGAAGCTTCGATTTTTGCGTTGCAACTTGCGCAAATATCTTTGCGCATTCCACAGCCCCAGAAGAGCCGATAAACAAGAATGGTTCAAATTGTGTTGCAGGGCCACATTTAGGAAGCAATTGCTCAAGTTTCATTGAATCTCACTACTTCAAATACCTTGATTCGGGTTCTCCTCATTACACCATACGCTTTACTGTTCAAAATATCTAGATTGAATCAAGCCTGTTTTGACTCGAAATCAGTAAATTACTGTTACTGATTTATATTCATTATTCAAAAATAATACCCGTACAGTTCGCATGTATCATTTCTTTTAAGTATTGTTCCGTTCTCTTGCCAATCCATTAGATCGGGTGCGAGCCAGTGACTTATCGTCATTTAGACAGCTGCTAGCGGGTAGCACGAGCTGCACGAGCTCTGCCGAACGTTTTAGGATGGTGCAAGGACGTGGCACTCTGGAAGCTTGCGCCTCTAGGCGTTGGCAGTACCAGAGGAGGCCCAAAGTCTTTTTTTCAACCTTGTTTGAAATATCTTCACCGAATGTATCCCGTGGCACCAACCACCTTGCCCGCCGAACCTTTGAGACAAATTTTCAGCGCCTTAGATGCCAAGCTATGGGCACTGATCAACCAGCGGCTGGCGCTGATGAACCACGAGGACCTGTACGTCATTGTCGTCGCTCTGGTCGTCTCCAGTATGGTAGCACATGCGGCCTTACCTGCAGCTACACCAGTGACTGCATGCTGATGCGGAACGGGGAGTATACGTGCCAACAGCTTGCGACATCTCGTGACCGTGCCAAGGGTACCGTTCACCTGCGCGCCGTGGACCAACCTGCTGCTGCTGGTGGCATCACGAAGGGCGATGTCCGGTATTCCAAATGGCGTCAGCATCTTCCTGGCCCGCATCGTTGTGTACGAGGCGTCAACCAGGTGGTGTTGCTGTTGAACCATAGATACTTGTACGGGATCGTCGTGGCGCAAGTCAACCTCAGTACTAGGCGCACCGCCATGCTTACCTACCACCCCCTGAACGACAAGCTACAGAACGCCCTGTGCAGCCACCTCCTGAACGACGACCTAAGAACGCCCTGTGATGCCTGCGGGAGCTTTGGCATCACTTCGATTAAATGGCGCGTTTCCGGCTGTGTCCTGGGTGGAGGCGTCTGACGCGGCGACGGACGCTGCGGTGGATGCAGCGCCCCCATGCATTATGCAAGTGCTGGCGACAGCCAGAAGTTGCAAATTGTGTGGGGCAGTTCCAATGTGACTGTTTGTGTCAGTGACCACGTACCAACCCAGCTACCTAGCGCGCGTGCACACCGTGTGGTTCCAGACAGCATGTCTCAGTGAACTAGCACGTGCAGAACCAAAGTAGATGAACTTGTCAAGAGAAAGGCTTCGGGCTAGACTTCTGCCCACATATATGTCAGGAATAGTGTTCCAGCCTCGTTGTTGGGTTGTAGACACATTTTCTTCTTGGAATATGTTGCGGGATTATAAGGTTTATTCAGCGCACAATCAATAAATTTATAATGGCAGGTGTTCTTTGGCGTCACTTGCTGGGCGTTCTATCACGGGCAGGAGGGCAGGGTTCAGTTCCATTTGGTAAGCAAGGTCCTGGTACGTGTAGAGGTTTGTGTCGAACTTAGCGTACTTTAAACTTTCGCTGAACGAAGCCAGGAATTCACCGAGCGCTTCTCGCCAACGGGGACACACTCGAGTGACTAAAGTGCACCCGATAGTAGCTTAGTTTTTTTTCCCACGGCATAAGATACACTTTAAGTGAGGCACGACTGGGCTAGACCAGTATTCGCTATGCTATTTTCGTCATTCTTCTGAGAAGCGTCGTATCCGCTAAACGCTTGCAAGGAATTTTGTGCGAATTGTTCATGCGGTGGCTGACGACGATTAGGAATTTATGCCTTAAGTGCGTATGCGCCACAGTCCTTATATTGATCAAAAACAAGCTTTTTGTAAGGGGTTGGCGCATTGGATGACCCACTTATTAAGCTATTGAGTGACGCCTTGTTGTTTTTTTGCTGTTCTAAACGCTTCGTTACTCATAATAACGCGATTCCTTTTCCGACATCAAGCCTGCCTAGGGTAATTTCGCGAATGAGTCCCGAGCACCGGCGTGGCTCAGTGGTTGATACTGCGCTGGCATGCATGCAGCGGACCCGGTTTCAAGCCTCACTGTGTCCTTGGTACAAATTTTTTTCTTATTTCGTGCGATAGTGTTTGCAACGGCGGTGGCGGCGGTGGACAACTACGGCAGCGCGTGACCGGAGTTTTGATCTCATAACAGCTTTAGATGTAAAACAGCAATCTCAAGACACACTAAGCAGTGCTTTTCAGGGGAAACTTCCTATATAAAACTGGGCCGTGGGGGGAACACGCTCCTCTAATTTTGCTTATCCGGGCCCTTCTCAAATAGCCACGGTGGCCTCCATGTCAGGGTAGGTGTGGCTTCATTCCTGAGGCTTATTTCGTTTTCCACTCCAGCAGTACTACATCAAACGCCTTTGCTATGGGTTGCATCCAAGGGTTGCATGATCGGTTCACAAAGCCGTAATTCTCAGTCAAGACGCACTTATACAAATACCAGAGAAAATTTTTTTTACCAGAAACCAGCTGATCTGGACCAGGAAATGGTAAGATGGGGCGCAGAAATTTAAACAAAATGTTCGACTTTTCTCCTTTGTACTAAATGCGCAGGGTTCGCGCGTTTAACTTGCGGTCGCTCGCGTTTAAATAAAATAATATGCTCAAGGAGTCATTTACTCCAGCTGAATCAGATCTCACGTCAAATATTTACTTTCAGCCCTTTTCATTAGGTCTTGTCACAAGCGTATCCACTCAGCTGTTAATTTAATGAGGTCTGTTATGACTCAAAATTATGTAAACTAGCGTCATTCAATTAAATTCGGGATTCAAAAGAAATATCCGTACAATTCATATCTACCCCCCCCCCCATCCTTCTTTTTAGAAATTTACTAACTTCTCTGCCAATCCTCCAGGATGGGTGTGATTCGGTGATTTAAATCATGATCATCGTCAGGTACCTGCGTGGCGGGTAGCTCGAGCTGCACGTGCACTGCCGAATGTTCGAGGATTTTACAAGGACGTGGCACTCTGGAAGCGTACACCTCTGTGATCTCGCAGTACCCGAGAGACTCGAAGCCCTACTCCAGCTCGTCTTATTCGAAGCATTTCCCCGGATGAATCAGATGGCATCGATAACCTTGCTCTCCACACCTTTGAGACGAATTTGCAGCGCCATGGATCCCGAGCTATGGGTACTGATCAACCAGTGGCTGGAGCTCATGAACTGCGAGGACTTGCACGCCATCGTCGCCGCTCTGGTCGTTTCCAGTACGGCTCGCACCTGCGTCCTCATCTGTTTCTACACCAATGACAGCCTGCTGAAGCAGAACGGCGAGGAGACGTGCGTACACCTTGCGGCGTCTCACGGCAAGGCCAATGCGGCCATGGACCTGCGTGCCATGCACAAACCTGCTGCTGCTGACGGCATCACGGATGGCTGCGCCCAGCACTTGAATTGGCCCCTGCATTTTCCTGGCACCTATCGCTGTGCACAAAGCGTTGACCAGGCGTTGTTGCTGATGAACCGCGAAGATATCTACAGGATTGTCGGGACGCAGGTCGTCGCCAATACGAGGTGCACCATCTGGATAGCGTACCACTTCGTTGATGAAAGTATGCTGAAGCGAAGCCCCGAGGAAACTCACCATTACACTGCGGCGTCCTTCGGTGTTACCCAAGGGGACTCTGTCCGGGAGAGTGACAGCTTCAGCGTGGATCCTTCGCTAGCTGACGGCTGCAGGATATGTGATCGCCTCTCCTTAACTGTGTGCACCAGGGACCCGTTGGCTGCAAAGAGTGAGGTCAGGCTGTACCTAGGAACGCCCGGTGCTGCCTGCGGGAGCTTGAGAGACATCGCCTCGGTTGGCACAAACGACGCGTTCCCGCCTGTGTCCAGGATGGAAGTGTCTGACGCGGTGACGGACGCTCTCCAGTACGCGTCGAATATATGCCATGGATTCTGCAATTCCCTGAGACAGCCAAAAGATCCGAAATGCATGGGGCAGTTTCATAGCGGCTGCTCACGTCAGCGACCGTGTACCAACTGAACTGCCGAGTGCGCGAGGACACCATGCAATTCGAGATTGCACGCTTCAGGGAATGCGTACGCGCAAAACCAAGGTGAACGAAGCTGTCATAAAAATGTTTCGAGATTGCAGTAGCAGTTCTGGCCTCCTGGATGTCAAGAAACGTGTTCCAGCTACTCTGTATTGTTGCAGCGACGTATGCTTTTTTGAATAATTTACGTTGCAATTGAATTTCTTTAGCATATGATCAATAAACTTATGAATTGGCAGGTGCTGGTTTTTGGTGTTGTTTGCGAGGGATTCCAACATGGGGAAAAATGCAGTGCTAAGCTCCGTAGGGTAAAGAAATTCCTCGCATGTGTAGACTCGTGTTCAGCTTTGCATATTCGAAGCCTCCGATGAAATCAGTGAGATATTCGAAATGCTGCTCGCTGACAAGGACGCGCTCATGTTATTAAAGCGAATGCGAGCGTTGCTTAGGTCTTGTGCCCTATGTAGGTCACTTATGTCGCTGGTATGAATCCACTCGATTACTATCCTCGTCACATTTATCGTAAATAATATAGTTTTAAGGCGACAACATTAAACATCTTCCAGACAGCATGAACCCATTGATTCCACTGTTCTTTTTAAGCCACTGGTGCTCTGTAAAACTTAAGCGGAATTTCTGCTCGAGGTCCGATGTACGGATTGGCCGTGAAAGTACCTTTTAGGGTGCTGCACCAGAACATTATGAGCCTGTACCCGGGTAGTTGCTGTCATCGAACAGCTTCTGTGTTGTTTTTGCACCCAGTGCTCTTGTGAACGTTGGTATATCTGAGAGGCTCAACCCTCCACGGTTTGTGGTAAGCTGTAAAAATTTCCTCCGTACCTTTGCTGGTTTTCCTCCCCAGAGGAAAATCCCCGCCATAGCGGCAAGGCGTCCTGTAACACGGCGAAGTAGCAGGGCGATGTGTGCTATGTAAAACGCAAAAGCGCATGCCCGTGTCTTGATGACTGTTGCTTTTGCCGTTAGTGACAGGTTAAAATGAGTGGCTTCTCCTATGAGATCGGTAGATCTCCTAAGCACGTCATCCCAGGTCTTCTAGATGCGGAGCATCTAATACTCGAGGCTTGTAGTGCGGCGCCGTCCGCAAGCTTCCTCCTCCTTCTTCCACCATCTGTGCATCCCTTCCTCCTCTACACACCGCGCGCGCTTCTCCTCTTCACGAACATTCGCTAGCTGTATAATGTAGCGCGCATGCGCCGTCACGCTTCGAGAACATCGGCAGCTGACACGCGCGCATGCGCCGTTGCGCTTCTCCCCCTTCTTGAACATTCGACAGCTGACAGTGCATGCGCCGTCGCGCTGTATATATACTCAAGGTCGGTGCTCGCTCGCTCAGTTGCCGCTCGTCGGTTGGTTTGTACGGCGCGTCGACGTCCGAGGTCGCAATGATCGACGTCCCTTCGACCAGCGCCGGCCAAAGTGTTGGCGGAACCGACACCAAGTCGTCGTCCGAAGACAAGGCAGCGCGGAGAAGAGCTCGCGACGCCGAACGTAAACGTCGGCGTCGAGCGGAAGATGCTCAACTTAGAGAACGCGAAGCCGCTGAGAGACGTCAGCGTCGAGCAGCAGCACCGGATTCGGCCGCTTTGAAACGTAAGCGTCGACAAGAGGACCCGGACTTTCGAAAACGGGAAGCCGAGTGCAAGCGTCGGCGACGAGAGGCCGATCCCGATGCTGCCCGCGAGCGCAAGCGCGCCGAGGTAGCGGCGTGGTGCGCCAAGCAGTATGCCACACCCAACACTCGCTTCAAGCGCGATTTCGGCCACACCTGCAAGGTGTGTGATCGTCTTTGGACACCGCCCTTTCGCATACGTGTCGTACGTGTTCACTCATTTAACACCCCTCCTACAACCACGTTAACCAATTTAGCCAGCGACCCAAGTAAGTCGCAATTTAACACCCCATTTCACAACCACGTTAACCAATTTAGCCATCGACCCAAGTAAGTCGCACTTTAACACCCCGTTAACCAATTATATGCTCCGCATCCTCCTCAGTGTTCCCCCGAGGGAAGCTGCGGGCAATTTGTTTTTGATACATCTCCTTCCTCAAAATAAACGCCTAACACCTTAACAGCTTGAACGAAGCTCTCTATAGCGGCACTCGTTCGTCCCTCGTTGCCGTTGCAGTAGTGTGTAACAAGTATAACATTTTGACCTCCAAGGAGGTGCCGGTGAGAGATTTTTTCTGTGCGTCGTTGAACAATAAACGATAGTGCTCAATGTGCACGCCAAAGGCTGCTAAGGGAGAATGAGAGACAGGAGAATTCGGCTTTTAATTAACGCGCACGCTGCGAATTTTTTATTGTTCAACTACGCTCAGAAGACAAGACAGCGTTGCTACGTTATACTCGCTGGGCGTAACCTCCTAGGTTTTAGAAAGGTTTAGCGAGCATTGGGCCGCAGTGCCATGAATACAGTGAACTAGTATATATACCATGAACTCGAGGTGGTTAAAGGTGGGAAGTAGATACGAAGTGCAAGCCTTAAAAAAGTGTGCGCGTGCCTTCTCTCGTTCAGTCGTTGGAATGTCCGCAGGATGGTGGTGCTTCTATATGAGGAATATATGATGAAAAGATGCGAGATGGTGGTACTTGGAGTGTCGAATAGGTGGATGCACGGACACAAAGACAGATGCAAGGATGGACGCACACATGGGTGCATGGACGGATGGACGCATGGACAGACGCAGGAGCGGATGCATGGACGAAAGCAGGGATGGACGCACAGACGAACGTGCGGACGCACGAACAGACGCACGCACGGCCAGGCGGATGGACGCACGGGCGGCCACACAGACGCACGCATGGGTGGACGGAAGCAAGAATGAATAGATGGACAGATGCTTCGCCCTACTATCCATCATTCAATCCGTGAATATGCTGCCATTTTTTACGTGCCTGTGTTCATGTATTTCTTGCTGTTTTCCGCCTTTTGTAACTTCATTTCTTTTTCTTACTTTTCATTCATTTCGTTCTCTCACTCTGCCTGCTTCTGTGTTCTCTCTATATCTTTTTTGTGTCTGTTTCCCGCTATGTGCTTGGCCTTCTTTCTTTCATTCTCTCTTTCTCTCTCCTTGCCTTTCTTTCCCTTTTTCTTTGTTTATCTGAAGTTTTTCTCTCTCTTTCTGAAGTGCTCTCTTTTTGTCACCCTGTTTTTCATGTCTCTCTCTTTCTATGTCCTTTTCTGACTCTCTATAAGCTAGGCTTTTATTCCTTTATTTCTTTCTGTGTTTTGTTACTCTTCCTTTCTTTAGCTTTCCTTCCCTCTTTCTCATTTTCCTTCTTATTTCTCTGTCTCTTAATGCTATTCAGTGTTCCACTTCGTTGATCATGGCTTTATCCAGTAGTGAGGTTTGATCGATTCCTATAGCGCATACACACCTGTGGAGTTTTGCACCATGGAGCGTATGTTACCGATAGCTCGAAAAGCTTCGCTATTAAGATAAAAGAAAAAAAACAGACACAAAATGCATTCGAAAGCATAGGGCTGGCAACTGTAAAACTCCTAAGGGCGAAGCTCCTTATGACCGAGTCTTGTTTGCATCCGTGACGCTCCAGAAAAACGAAACCGAAACAAAACCCTGTGCAACGAAAAACGAAAACATCGGTGTGAGAAACCGACTTTAGGTGCACGTCATAACACAGAACACAATATGGTCACAGAACACAATATGGCCAGCTGTAACGTGCGTCCTACCCTTCGGTGCAGCTGTCCATCCGTCTGTAAATGCACCGTGCGTTCGTCCATCCGTCCGTTGATCTGTAAGTCCACCCATCTGTCGTTCCGTCCACCCACCCGACCGCCTGCGCGTCTGTCCGTCTGTCCTTTCATGTGCCGCTGCGTCCGTCGGCTTGTCCGTGAATTCATCTATCCCTCCGTCCGGCTACCTGTCCGTCCGCGCGTCCATGCGCCCGTCGGTTTGTCCGTAAATTTATGCATCCCTCCGTCCGTCCACGTGTCCGTCCGTCTTTTGTACTAGTCGGAGACATAAATGTAGACAATATGCACCTCATGACCTAGCTTCAACTACTCGTCATCATTCCCTTCGTAAAAATGCACGGATTTCTCCTTTTTCAATAGAGCATACCTTGATTTCTTAATGCGCAGTTAAATGTATCGATTCCACATGTTTGCTGAGAGAAGCAATGGAAGGCCTTTCCTTCCAAGGCAGCTACTACAAGTCTCTCTAGCCTCCACAGTGTTCTACACGTACCATGTATGAGAGGGAGAATGCAGCATGCAAAGTTGGGTAAGTTGAGAAAAGGTAACTATAGTGGAGCTGATTGGTGGGACGATATACAGAAAAAGCAGCTTATACAAACAAGCGCAGACTGATTTAATATTTGGGGTTTAACGTTTCAAAACCACCATATGATTATGAGGGACGCCATAGTGGAGGTATCCGGAAATTTCGACCACCTCGGGTTCTTGAACCTATATCTGAGTACACAGGCTAACAGCATTTTCGCCTCCGTCGACGCAAGCGCAGACTAACAACTGGCCTTATTGCAGGTCGCAATCAGCCTTTTTACTTCTCTAAATCATGAGAAGATGCCTCCCCAAAGCTAACTAGAACAATGAAAAGCCGTGAAAATGGTCACGTTAGAGAGTTATCGAAGAAACAGCTAAAAAGCTACCTAAATGACACGCGAAAGGCTTAATAAACACAAAACAATGCACGGCATATCCGCGGAGTGAATGATAATGAGTTGGGTGAAGCGTCCATCCACTGTACGTCCGTCTGTCGGTCCGCGCATCCGTTCATGCATCCGATCACATTCAAGAAAGCAGATGGCGCGCGGGTAACACCGACGAGACGCGAGCCAAGGAAGCGGAATGCAAGACTCTTCAACAAAGATGCCGCTCTGCTTCGTCGATGCCCCAACAACAGTCCGCCGCGTACGGCGACAATCCAGGAGACTGAGAGAGGCACTGGTTCCCCGCGTACTCAGGCACAGCCCGCGCAGCGGCCAATCACAGAGCAGTAGTTCAGCGCCAATTAGCATATCCCGACTCAACTGCAGTTTGCAGGTACTTCAATGAGACAGTGCCGTCGATTATACTTTCGGCAGGTACTGCCTTCTGTTTTTTCTCGTATCTTCTTCTCTCGGTTACGCGTGACGTATGACAAGATTAGACTAAGAGGAGCTTCGGCCCTGAAACGAAAAAGAAACACGATGTACATTAAAACAAATGTGCACACTTGAATCAACCGCCTACGTGCACGTGAAGCTGAAATATGTATACTTTTGCCAGTCAAAGTATTCGATGGGTAGCTGATGCGACCCTCCCCTTTGCTCCTGATATAAAACGCCTCGATAATCCTGCCGCCTAATAACTGCCTCTGTCGTGTTTTCGAACATTGTGCGCATTTTCACTGGCGGCAGTGTGAACGAGTGAAGCATTGTTTGAAGAAACATCATTCGACTGCAAAGAAAACCGGGGAGAATTCACTTGCCAAAGACCAACTGATCTTGCCAAATAACCAGCCGGTTGGTGTCGCAATAGTTAAAACAAAGTGTTGGACTTTTCTAGTGTGACTGTTACCTGAAGACGAATAAGCCACTTTGCCAATTTGCCGTCCTTTCAATTTACTCAGAAGAAGTACACTTAGTGCATCATTTACCCAATGGGTCGCACTACTTGAAAGATATTTTGTCTTGGGCTCTGTTTATAGGACCATTGTCACAGGAATATCAGCTCAATTGTTATTGAATCAGGTCTGTTTCAACTCGGCATTCGTAAATTACTACTTCAAAATTATTTCCGTTATGAAAAATAGGATCTGAAAATGCATATGTATTCTTTTATAAAATAAATTTATTAATTTCTCGGCCAATCCACCAAGGTGGTGCGAGCCAGTGATGTAGGCCATCATCGTGAGGTAGACAGCTGCATGGCGCGCAGCGCGAGCCACACGCGCACTGCCGAATGTTCCAGGATAGTGTAAGGACGTGGCACTCTCGAAGCTGACGCCTCTGTGCTTTCGCAGTACCCGAGTGCGTCGAAGTTCTATCCCCAGGCGTCTTATTCGAAACATCTTCGCCGAATAATCAGATGACATCGACCACCTCTTTCCCGCCCCACCCTTGAGACGAACTTGCAGCGCCGTGGATCCCGAGCTATGGGCACTTGTCCACCAGCTGCTGACGCTGATGTACCGTGAGGACTCTCAAGCCATCGTCGTTGCTCTGATGGTCTCCAGTGGGAATCGCACCTGCGTGCTTATCTGCTGCTACGTCAACATGAGCATGCTGAAGTGGAACCCCGAGGAGACGTGCGTACAGATTGTGGAATCTTACGGCAAGGCGAAGGCGGCCATGAACCAGCGTGCCATGGACAAACCTTCTGTAGCTGATGGCGTCACGGATGGCTACGTTCAGCACTCGAAATGGCCCCAGCATCTCCCTGGCCCGCATCGTTGTGTACGAGGCGTCGACCAGGCGTTGTTGCTGACGAAATGCGAAGATCTCTACGAGATTGTCGTGTTGCAGGTCGTCCCCATTACGAGGTGCACCACGATGCTAGGTTACCACTTCGTCAATGAAAGTATGCTGAAGAGGAACTCCGAGAAAACTCACCATTACACTGCAGCGTCCTCCGGCGTCGCCCAAGGGGTCTCTGTCCGAGAGAGCGACGGCTTCAGCGAGGATCGTTTGACAACGGACGGCTGCAGGATATGCGAAACCCTCTACATAACTGTCAGATCCAAGGTTCCGCTGGCTGCTATGAATGAGATCAGGTTCGACCAGAGAACGCGGTGCGCGGCAAAAGGGAGCATCAGCGATGCCTCCTCAGTTGGCACAAACGACGAAATGGCACTTCTGCAAGCATTTCAGCTAAGAGCTTCGGGCTGACAGTGGCATTTCTGGCCTAATCTACTGCAATAATGGCGCTCTGGTCTACCTGTTGTTTAAAGCGTTGATATGTTTTTGGGAGTAAATTGCAAGACTATCAAGCTTATTTAGCGTATAATCAATAAATGTATGAAATGGCCGTTCCTCTTTGTCGGTATTTTCTTGGCATTGTTTATTTCTCTCTTTCTTTTTTTGAATTGGTCTGCCTTGTTGCCATTTTGTAATGCCTGTTTCCGTCTTTCTTTTATTGCTTTCTTTTTCTTCCTTTCTAGTTCTCTCTTTCCCTTTCTCTTTCATGTGTTTCACGTTTTTCACTTGGAGAGACAGTAAATATAGAAGAAAGCCAGGAAGTTTAACCTCGGCTGAGCTCAGTAGAATAGGCTGAACTGCGGAAAAGGAAGGTTGCCTCTGACCAGGGCTGCTTCTTTAGCTTCGCCAGCATTGTTAGCACTCCGCACGAACTATGTACGCTAGGGAAAAAAGAGAAATTGTAGCGTTTCTTCCCCAGTGAGTTCACGCTTGCAGTCAAGACTGCAGAGAGTTCAGAGTGTTAGTGTTGTAGAAGCTAGTGAGATGACGCGAACAGGACGTTGTTGATGATGACGGCGTCCCTTCAATATGCATCTTGCTAAAGACGAAGTTTTTTTTCAGCCTCATTGCTACTGAGTGCTTTTAGCACCGTCGTACAAAACAACGTCCTATAAATTGTGAAAACCGCCCCACGTAAACTGTGGCTACACGATGCCGACTGTAGTGGCCTTCATTAATTAACCACACGAGAAGGTGGGTTACGTTAGCGATTCACGTAAAAATATTCAATCAGATTTTATCTCGTTTTGATAACGAAAATGCATTGATTTGTGTTAGTAATGCCGACGGCATGCCGGCCTGCAGTTGTGAGCTCAAGTACACACGTGGTATATGTGAATATTCCTCGGAGTGCGTGAAATGATCACGGGGGATAAGTTGCACCTATCGCGCAAAGTAATACTTCACACAAGAGGGCGCGTGAGTCTAAATCCGGGACGACAAAAATGAAGTCGCGTAGCTCACAGAGCTCAAGCCACGAGCAGCGCGCGCATCATCGGACATTCGACAACCTCGTTCAGACCACGTTTTTGATGCTACTTCGCCAGTGATATTACACTGAGGTGGCTGCCTACCTACGCGCCCAGTGACCAGCATGCTGCTCCTGCTGCGCCTGGTGGCATCACATCACGTAGGGCAACGCCCCACTTTCAAAGCGACCCCTGTGGCTTCCTGGCCCATGTCGTCGTGTACGAGGCGTCTTGAGCGTCGTTACAACGTGGCTGTTTACTCGTCGGCCGTGCTCCGGGGCACCTGCAACGTCGTGGGTGTACCATGCTATGGATGCAAAACAACGTGTTGGTGGTGCCGATGAACCGCAAGGGCCTGTACGTGATCATCGCCGATCTGGGCGTCTCCACCACGAGATGTGCTTGCGTGCTCACGTACTTCTGCGCTAAAACAACAAGCTGAAGCGGAACGCCGAGAAGATACGCTAATACGTTTTTGTGCGCTAGAGGGACGCTAGTTCCTCCAGACCACCTTCTGCACATTGCGGTTATACATGACAGCTGACGGCACAGTATCGACGGCATTGAGCTCCGTTGGTTTAGTAAATACTGGGCCAAGGTCGGCTTTGACCTGCGAAGTACGCAGTAGTGTAGGACGCGAAAGCAGATTTGAAGTCCTCAACGAGGGTCGACGGGACTTCGACACCTTGTCGTTGGTTCCCGGTGGTAGGCGTCTGGCGTGGTGGCTAAAACGTCTGGAAGAGGGAGGTTAAAGTGACCAGACGGCTGCTGCATCGGCTGAAGCCAGTTTTGCGGACCTCCTGGCTGCGCACTCCAACGTGGAGAAGAACTTGTGCAGGCGCACTAATTTTAGCTGGTCACTGAAGTCGACGTATAGGGTCGGCTTTCGAAAGCGTTGTACCAATGTCCTCCGGGCGTGTGTCCTTGCTGGTGCTCTGTTGCCCCGCGCTGTAGTGTATCACGGAAGCGTATCTGTGCTTATTAGATTGATTTTTCATGGAGCATTGTCGCAATTATGAATATCAAAGGAATCTACTATAACGTTGTATTATGTAGATATGATATTTATTTGTTTCATACTAATTGTTGAGATGGAAATATGTTATAGTTGATACGGAGCGTTGTGAAATGTCTATATTTTTATTTGCTGCGTATAACTTTTTGCGATATAAAAGCGTTGTTCTCGCTGTTTTGTGTCGTCCATCGGAAATGTTGAAGCTTAACAGGAAGGATGCTTTGCAGAGGAACTGCAAACAATTTCTTTCTACCGGAAACAAGTGACGGAATTCGATGATCCAAATTTGTGGAAAGGAGCGACCTCCCTACACCTCTAGATTGTTGGAGATGCTCTAAATCATTTTTTGATAATGGTACCAAAAAATAATTCTTAAACGCTGACGTGTTAATGTGTTTGGTGGGTGGCATTTGAATTTGCATATTTATCTTTTTTCATATGTGGACAACTTTAGGGCCCGTACACTCGAGTGCTGTAGTACGCTGTCGTCGTCGCTTGGCGTACCTTTTCTTGTGTAGCATACTGAGCACTTGCTTGCTTGCCCGAAGGATAAGTCATCTTCCACTGGTTCTGCAAACGCCTTCATGATGATCAGTAAAAAGCATCTGTTGCGCTTAGCGGAACACAAGCAAAGCCTCGCATAAAAATAAAGAAGAATCAGGCAAAAAATAGAGAAAAAGGGGTAAATAGGAAGAAAATCGGGGCAATAAAGCGAAAGGAGTGAATGAAAAAAGTGAAATAAATAAATAGAAATAAAGTTATAAAAGCTTGGTAGAGGCAAAAAAGAAGAGCAAGCTGCCCTGCTCCACACTCCTTTTAGGCTTGACGCCTTGACGCCAGCTGCCTTATCAAATTTTCTTTATTTCTGAGAATTTCGGTCACTCTTCTTGAAACACCCGGTACACACACGGGCATTGTTGAGTGTTATATAAAAAATAATGCACATTAACACGATAGCTATAAAGAGCTCGTTTTGCAGAAATGCTTTTGTAGGCGACGCTGGTTTCCACAAAAAAAAAAAATCATCCTAGCCGTGAAAAAAAAAAAAAGATCGAGAAAGCTGCTAGTAAAATAAAAGATGAAAATTTCTGGTTCGCGTTTTTCGTGGGGATTTTCATTGACGACACCATCGACTGTCATTTTGAACAAGTGCTCAATGTAGAATCAAAATGCTTCAATGATAATCCATCGAAGACAATAATGCAAGCGGCAACCTTACCCTTCGCTAAACGGAATACGTCTGCAGCCTCCGTAATCAACCGCAGGAACACCGGCGTCCACGGAGGCCACGCTGAACCACCCGGAGCCATGATAAACATGAAGGAAGAAAAGAAGAGCCTGTATTCTGTGGCACGAGCCCAATGAAAAAAATATGCTCGGAACGCAATGGTTCACGTGCAAAGGTGCGCGAGCTACTGCGGGGGTTAAAGACAATGAAGTCCCGAAGCGTGCATGCAGGGCGCGAGCCGCACGCGCACCGTCGAACGTTCTGCCGTTGATGGCGTTCAAGACAACAATTCAGTAGCAACGAGGCCTCTCAAGTACTGGCGGTGCTCCCAGCGGCTGAGCTTCTTGGGCGGCCATGATGTTTGAGGCGTCTTCGACGTGCTTCGATGCGCCTGTCTAACCGACCGCATCACCTTCAGTAGCTGACACGCACGGCCTCCCGAGGCGCAGGCGTTGGCCAACAAGATGGTGTTGCTGATGATTAGCGAAGACCTGTACGTGATCGTCGAGGCGCTGGTCGTCTCCAATGATGGCAGCATCTGCATTTTTACGTACTACTTCACCGACGACGGCATGCTGAAGCGGAACGGTGAGGAGACGAGCTTATACACTACGGCGTTTCGTGACTACGTCAAGGTTGCCAAAGAAGCACGTCGTGGAACAACCTGCTGCTGCTGGTGGAATCGCGGAGGGCAGACTCTAACAGCTCCTGCAGCTTCATGACCAGTGCCACCGGGTATGATGCGTCTTCGCTGTCGCTATATTGCGGCTATTCACTCACCAGCACCAGGCGACTGCAACATCATCGTAACCCAGCAGCGGCTGCAGGAAAACATGCCGATGGTGCTGATGAACCACAAGGGCCGGTACCCAATCGTCGCTATGCTGGGCATTTCCACCCCGGGTTGCGCCTGTGTGCTTACGTACTCATTCGACGACTCAACGGGCTAAAACGGAATGCCGAAAAGATGCCCCAGTGCAATCCTAAGCGTACTTCATTGGCGCTACCGTGTCGGCTGACCAGAGGGCCGCCTGTTTCTCAAAACCACTTTCTGGAGGCCGATGTTTGCAGCGGGGCAGTCTCACCAGAATTGAGCTCTGTTGAGCTGGTGAATACTCGCACCAAGGTCAGCGCGGACGTGCGAAGGCCGTATAGAGGCGCACTGAAGCAGATGTGATGTCTCCACTCAGGGTCGATGTGGCTTCAACACATTGCCGGCGGTTTCTTGGCGGTGGGCATCTGGCGCTGTGGCGAATGCGTTTGAAGAAAATGCGTAAGTCGACCATATAGCGGCTGAATCGGCTGAAGCCAGCGCCGTTGACTACCTTTTGTTGGCGGCCCACTTCAACATGAAAAAGAACTTGCACAGGCGCACAAATTTGAAATACTTCTCTTAAGTCGACATCTCAGGTCGGCTTTGTAAAGCGCCGGACAGCTGCTCGCCGGACGTTTGTTCTTGCTGGTGATCGGTTGTCTCGCGCTTTGTTACGGTATATTATAGAGCATTTTAAATTTGACGTATAATGTTGTTTTACGTAGATAAGCTGCTTGATTCGTTGCGTAAATATTGAGATAGAAACCAGGTTCTCTTTAATATGCAACGTTGTGAATTGCATATATTTTTTAAATTGTCGTGAATCATATGTTGCGATTGGAAATATGTGAACGTGATGCTTAATAGCTGTACACTGGTGTGTTGAGGTCATCTATTGTGTTAGTATACTAGTGGTATCACTTATTTATTAAATAAAGCTATCGTACCGGTGAGATCTCAGTGTTCACATTTAACCTTTTTTTGCCTATGCGTGCTTCGGTGACCTTCCACTAATGCCGCGTTGAATGGCATAAGAACTTCTCGGTTTGCATGAAGGCGCGTTCTACGCAAGGCTGGTGTCCCGTGCACGCCACGTTTTTTTGTGACCGTTAAACGCGGCATGCGTTTTAAATGCGGAGCATTTCGTAGTACCACGATGTTGCATCTCGGCGTCGGCGGCGGCACCATGGATCCACACCCTGTGCATTGATTGATTGATTGATTAAAACTTTATATTGGTCCTGAGAAGACGCAGAGAAGACGCCGCGCCACCCGGCTAATCTCACGTAGGGACCGTCAAGCCGAGCTTGGCGACCCGTTCACGGGCACTCCGGATGGCCAGGGTTTGATCCTTAAGTTCGGGACTGCGCAGACCACCTGTCCTCGCTGATGGCGGGGCCGATGGCTTCGATCGCGTTTTCTGCGGCATACTCGCGTCTATAGTGCCGGCGGCAGAAGGCACCCGCGAAATTGTCGCTCCCCTCCCCCTCTATCGCCTCGAAAGGCCGATGCAAACAGTGTCTGTAGTAAAAAAAAATGGCAGCATATCCACGGAGTGAATGATAGAAAGTGGGGTGAAGTATCCGTCCGTCCATTCGTTCTTGCTTCCGTCCGTCCATGAGTGCGTCTGTGTAGCCGCCCGTGCGTCCATCCGCCCGTCCGTGCATGCGTCTGTTCGTGCGTCCACACGTTCATCTGTGCGTCCATCCCTGCGTTCGTCCATGCATACGCTCCTGTGTTCGTCCATGCGTCCATCCGTCCATGCACCCATCCGTTCGTCCATCCTTGCATCTGTCTGTGCGTCCGTTCATCCACCTATTCAACACTCCAAGTACCACCATCTTGCATCTTTTCATCATATATTCCTCATAAAGAAGCACCGCCCTCCAGCGGACATTCTAAGGACTGAACGAAAGAAGGCACACGCACACTTTCTTACGGCTTGCGCTTCTTGTCTACTTCCCACCTTTAACCACCTCGAGTTCATGGTATATACTAGTTCACTGTATTCATGGCACCGCGGCCTAACGATCGCTAAACCTTTCTAAAACCAAGGAGGTTACGCCCAGCGAGTATAACATAGCAACCCTTTCTTGTCAGATAGTGCTCAATGTACGTGTCAATGGCTGCTAAGGGGGAATGAGAGACAGGAGAATTCGGCGTTTACTTTCTTACGGTGACACACAGACAGATGCATGGATGGACGCATGAACGGACGCAGGGGCGGATGCATGGACGAACGCAGGGACAGACGCACGAACAGACGCACGTACGGACGGGTGGATGGACGCATGGACGGTCCCACAGACAGACGCATGGACGGACGGAAGCAAGAACGAATGGACGGACGAATGCTTCGCCCCACTCTCCATCATTCACTCCGTGAATATGCTCCCAATTTTTTATTGTTCAACAACGCACAGGGTTTTTGGACAGTTTTTCGTGCCTTTGTGAGCGTCTTTTGGTGCCAGTCGACGCATGAAACCGCACGGACTACATCGATACCAAGTATTTCCCTGTGGGTGAGCTTTTGGACCCTTTTAGATGCGGAGCATCTAATACTCGAGGCTTGTAGTGCGGCGCCGTCCGCAAGCTTCCTCCTCCTTCTTCCACCATCTGTGCATCCCTTCCTCCTCTACACACCGCGCGCGCTTCAATCCTCCACCATCTCTGCACCCTTCCTCCTCTACACACCGCGTGCGCTTCTCCTCTTCACGAACATTCGCTAGCTGTATAATGTAGCGCGCATGCGCCGTCACGCTTCGAGAACATCGGCAGCTGACGCGCGCGCATGCGCCGTCGCGCTTCGAGAACATCGGCAGCTGACGCGCGCGCATGCGCCGTTGCGCTTCTCCCCCTTCTCGAACATTCGACAGCTGACAGTGCATGCGCCGTCGCGCTGTATATATACTCAAGGTCGGCGCTCGCTCGCTCAGTTGCCGCTCGTCGGTTGGTTTGTACGGCGCGTCGACGTCCAAGGTCGCGGTGAAATGAATTCCAACGAATCCACAAACACAATGATCGACGTCCCTTCGACCAGCGCCGCCCTTTCGCATACGTGTGTACGTGTTCACTCATTTAACACCCCCTCCTACAACCACGTTAACCAATTTAGCCATCGACCCAAGTAAGTCGCACTTTAACACCCCGTTAACCAATTATATGCTCCGCATCCTCCTCAGTGTTCCCCCGAGGGAAGCTGCGGGCAATTTTTTCGAGACTCTTTTGTTTGCCCATCTGCTCAGCTGAGTGCGCTAAGCTGAGGCCACGGCGGAGCGGGCGCCGGCCCTTCTCGGAAGCGTGTTTCAGCACTCTACGCACGGAATGTCTATGCAAGTCTCTGTCGATGGGGAGAATATCACTCCCGATGATCTTCAAGATTCTGGATGGTCTGTGGCTACCACTAAACGTAAACTTCGTGGGACACATACCCCCCGGACCGAGACACAAAAACGCGTCTCAATGCACGGCGACGCGTGGTCGCCTCAGCGCTCCCGGGCTGGGGTGAAGAGGCGTCTTATCGCTGCTTCTAGACTTCCTCACCTTCCAAGAGATCACCATCGAGTCATCGTGAGACCTAGAAATGGCCTGGACATGAGAACTGTGAGTCAAATTGAGTTCGCGAAGGCACTCGCAGTGGCTGCAGCGCTCAGTGAGGAAGAAGTCACGGAAGACGTGGTATGCCCGAATATGATGCAGAACATTGCAGTTATAAGCACTCCAGCGCAGAGGAACGGTAGAGCGTATTCCAAGATCATTGCCATTACTCTCGGTACCGCCAGTTTTGATGTTAGGGCCTACCGAGCTGCCCCCGACGATACCTGCAAAGGTATCATCAGAGGTGTTGAAGTGGACATCGGCCAAGAACAACTATATTCACTTATTGTACACCCAAGGAACCCGACTGCACTCCAAGTGAAAAGAATCAAGAATTCCACCACGGTGATCATCCTGTTTGACAGACTAAAAGTGCCAAATTACGTCGTATGTGGAAATAGTTTGGTTCGCTGCACCGTGTATCGTCGACAGACGGATGTCTGTTATGCCTGTGGAAAGCTAGGTCATCGAGCCAATGTTTGTCCCCATTCAGAGGAGGCCATCTGTAGAGGGTGTGGTATGTCATCTCCTTCGGAGGATCACGTCTGCACTCCAGAATGCAAGTTGTGTGGGGGTCCACATCTCACGGCAGACAAGACGTAAAAGCATCGTTTTCAAGTGCCCTAAATAGTCCGTCGACGAATACGAGAGCGACGGATGCAATATACGATGGAATTTGCGGAACAAGACGCCGACGACATGAACTTCACAGATAGTGGAGGAGACTTCCTATCGCTACCAGCCGCTGCAAGCGGCCGCGCTACGACTGAGCACCCGAGAAGCAGCTGGCGCCCGCGTGACGTCAGCCAACAGCTACAACCACCGCGAGGGCGATCCCGTTCCAGAGGCAGAGCAAGGGGTCGTTCGAGATCCAGAGGACATTCTAGATTCAAGGGCCGTTCTAACTCACGGGTGCCTAGCGTCCGCAATGGTGTGCAGCAAGGAAATCAGCACCAGACCTGGGCATCCAAGATCAAGGGCTCCCAACCACAGGCAAAGGGGGGTACTAATCCAGAGCAACACTCAGATATATATGCGCAGATGCAAAGAGAAAATGCTAACCTCAGGGCCATTGTCGAGCAACTCATGGCTGAAATAGCCGACTTAAGGAAATCACAGCAGGTTTCGCCTCCGTCTCCTTCAAACACAGTTCCCTGTGCAGAGGCCACATCGGATGCGAGTCACCTCATTACCCGTGGACGTCCATCCAGGGGCAAAACCAACAAAAAGGAGAGCGCTAGCACAACCGGCCAATAACGAGGACAGAGATTTCAAAACAGAGGTCAAGGAAACCTTGAATGATGTCAAAAATGCTCTCAGGGCGGTGGTCGAGTCGATTGCGGTATTGGACAGCAGAGTCACAAAGATCGAGGCTGACCAAGTTAAAGCTTTACAATCAGCCGAGGCTACTCCGGCCCAAGTAATACCTAAGGTCAGGGTCGTGCAGAAGGTGGCAACCCGTAGCGTCTCTCAGGAGAGAGCTTTTGAGGGTCCCAACAATGGCGGGACACGTTAAAAATTTCGTAATTTGGCAGTGGAACTGCTGGGGCTTCCAATCAAAAAAGGCAGCTCTCCAGCAGTATATTAAATCCCAGCCAATTCGACCACATGTTATTATGCTACAGAAGACGCTTACGGAAACAATGAGCCTGCCAGGCTACACCCGTCACATCACGAAACCTACAGATGGCCGCGGTATCTGCAAGTTTGTGTCCAAGAAGTACACTTACATTGAGCACTATTTGCACATGGCAAATAGCAAGATTGAACACTCTCTTTTAGAAATTATACCTGGCAACAACCTTAAAAATAGCACTTTCATACTCCACATATGTAGCTCTCCAAAAGGCAGGCACCATCGCTTCACCTCATTGTTATCAAAAGCCGTTACGATCGCTAGAAAAGTGGACGCGCCCATAGTTATAGCGGGAGATTTCAACGCACCCCATCAAGCTTGGGGCTACCCTTGTACCACTGCCAAGGGAGCCGAGCTCTAGCAAGCGGTATCGGATCTGAATCTTACTTTGGTCACTGACCCCACGTTTCCTACCCGCACTGGAAATTCTTGCTCTAGGGGTACTACCCCAGACCTCACCTTTGTCACAACGACGAGGGAGGTATCATGGTTAAACTTAGGAGAAAACTTGGGGAGTGACTATTGTATTTTGAGTACGACATTACAAATTCAAGCAAAGCCTCCTACAGCTTTCAAATTTACAGATTGGGACCTCTTCCGTAAGATCAGAGCGAAGAGCGCAGAAGGGATTAATGACTCACCGAATTTTGACAACTGGCTGTCTCAGCTGGTCGAAGACGTCAAGTCGGCCACTAAAACGATAAAGACTGATCTACCGATCAATAAAATGGATAGTAGGCTTGCTCATCTTCTTCAGGCTAAAAGTGCCCTCCTATCTAGGTGGAAAGCACACCGTATGAATCGAAGACTGCGAAAACGCATCGCGAGTCTTAACCAAGAAATAACAACTTACTGTCAGACGCTGGAAAAACAGCATTGGGACGAGATTTGCAACAAGGTGGATGTTCAGATGAAAGTTGGGGGAAAATGGAACCTCCTCAAACATCTGCTGCAGGAGACCAAATCTAAATCCAACCAGACGCGCTTGGTAGACTGAATACTGCACTCAGAAAGGAAGGTTAAATCGGACACGGAAATAACGAAGTGTCTGGCACAGAGATACCTCCCTTTGGACACGACCCGGCCTCCTTCTGGCTACGCGCAATACACGGGATCACCAGCCTTCGAATTGGACAAGCCCTTCCAGGAAGCTGAGGTCCGCACCATCTTAAACAATCTTAATGGGAACTCCAGCCCGGGCCCGGATGGCATTTCAAACAAGACACTACGCAATTTAGACGATTACTCTGTCACCTACCTCACCAAAGAAATCAATCATATTTGGGAGACGGGGACTTTCCCTGAGCAATGGAAAAGGGCGTCGGTTATTCTCATACCTAAACCTGGCCGGAGTCCCAGTTTTAGCAACTAACGACCCATTTCAATGACGTCCTGTATAGGCAAGGTCGCCGAGCATGTCATCAACGATCGAATATCAAAGCACATAGAGAAGACTAACCTGTTTCCGTACAACATGGTAGGTTTTAGACCACACCTATCTACTCAGGACGTCATGAAAATGCTGAAGCATCCCATCATAGATCAGGAGACAAAAGACGTTAGAGCTATTCTCGGTCTGGATCTTGAAAATGCCTTTGACAATGTCTCGCACTCCCACAAACTTGCCTCCATCTCTTTTCTCAGCCTAGGAGCCAACTTTCACAAGTTCACCAGCTCGTTCCTCAGGAATAGAAAAGCCACTATACAGCTTGGGGATTTCGAGTCTGAGCCCTTTGATCTCGGTTCCTTCGGCACCCCGCAGGGCTCAGTCGTCTCCCCACTGCTTTTTAACATTGCAATGTGCGACCTTGCTGCAAAGCTCTCAAACCAAGAGGGCATCAAGTTCGCCATCTACGCGGACGACATCACCATACGGATTGTCGGTGGGTCGGAGGGCTCTGTGGAGAGCTCTCTTGAAGAGGCCGTAGACTGTGTTCAAGTCTACATAAATGAAATGGGCCTCAAGCTCTCGCCAGCAAAGTCCGAACTTCTCTTATATCGACCCACGAGACAGGGACCCAAACCCAAAAACTGGCAACCACTGGCTGACATCGACATTAGGCTGCACACGGCATCGGACAGCGTATTCCAAGGGTGGACTTAATACGCGTTCTGGGCATAATTATCGAGGCTATTTGACAGAACGGCCGCACGATCGACCGTCTGACTTCTAAGGCGGAAGGGGTCACCCGACTAATCTCACGCATTTCCAACAGTCGGGGTGGTCTTCGAGAGCACAACCTCCTCAGACTATTGAATGCATTCTTGATGAGCCACATAAGCTATGTCGCATCTATGCACAGGTGGCAACTCAATGAAAGAAATAAATTGAACATCCTCATAAGGAAAAGCATCAAGAACGTTCTTGGCATTCCTATGCGCACAAGCACTGAGAAACTTGGAGTCCACAACACGCTTGAAGAAGTTATCGAGGCTCGAAAAACGGCACAGGTTGCCAGGCTTTTGATCACACCAGCGGGGAGAAAGATTCTGGTTGACACTGGAGTCAACCCCCTGACGCTCGAAGTGCAAAATACGCCACTCGATGATTATATACGCTCTCGCATCAAAGTGTGCCCCCTTCCACGAAGTATGCATCCACGGTACAACGCGGGCTGGCGTGTCGCTCGAGCCTCCTCTCTTTTAGCTCAAGCTCACAAACACTCGTCTGTTTCATACTTTGTTGATGCCGCCCAGTATGGCGTTTCCGCTCGCTTTGCGGAAGTATCTGTAGATACTAAGGCTCAGATTTTATCCTCGGCATCGGTTCGAACCCTTTCTTCTTACAAAGCAGAACAGATGGCCATTGCACTAGCACTCCTTGATCCACAAAGGACTGATATTTATACGGACTCTAAATCCGCTGCTAGGGCCTTCGCTCCTGGTTCCGTGTGCAAGGAAGTTTTGAGAATTCTCGCTCACAAGGAACTCACCCACCGCACAATTATTTGGTTCCCTGCCCACCTTGGCCTGAGGGTCGAAGGCCTTCCCAATGTCAACGAGCTAGCCCACTCCAAGGCGCGAGGCTTCACTTACCGCGCCGGGACTTGTGCTTCTCAGACAGAGGAGTCAGCCACCAGCCTTCATTTTAGGGACATTTTGACTACCTTCAACGAGATCACGAAGCATTATCAATTAGGCCGTAGGTCATTTCCATTGCCACACGAAAAGTTGTCTAGGCCACAGGCAATCTCTCTTCGCATGCTTCAGACGGGAACATACCCTAGCCTCGTAACTTATAGCCATTACTCCGATATTTCAGAACTTTGTCCGGACTGCCAGAATCGCAGTGATTTTAACCACATGCTCTGGAGGTGCCCTTCTTTACAAAGAAAAAATGAAGAATTTTCTGAGAACTTCTTTCATTTAATGCTCACGAGTCCGGTTCTCATACAACAACTCATACTGTCCAGAAAGCCCACGATGCGGCGGTGAGGCTGGGCCTCCCCGTCCCAACGTGGGAGCGGCCCTCGATCCTACCCCTATAAAACGGGGGTGGAATCCTTCAGGACCCCAATAAAAGTTTTTCATCCATCATTCATTCAACAACGCACAGAAGAAATTCCCCCCCGGCACCACTTTGGAGGTCAAAAATGGGAAACTGGTTACACACTACTACTACTACTACTACGAGGGACGAACGGGTGCTGCTTTAAGGAGCTTTGCCCATAAAAAAGGTCGCTCGTGCTGTACAACTGGTCACTAGCGACCCCGTATAGATAGGCACTGGATCGCGCGTTCGGAATTCAGTCAACGGCGTCATTACTTGATGATGATGATGATGATGATGATTTAAATGATGATCCTTGCTACTCTGGCGCACACCCCCAAAGGGGAATTGGCCAAGAACCGGGGGGCAGGATCTCAAGTAAAATGTTTATTGTTTTTTCAAAAACAAAGTAATTTTGAACTGAAAATATATATATAGAAAGACAAGCCAAAAAACCGAAAAAGGAGTATACGGGAGCAGGAATCGATGCAGTCTATTAGATGCGATTTCAGACGTCCCTGTGGCTATAACCAAATGTAATGCTGCCAAACGATCAAATTACTGCCACGTTTAATTCTAATCCTATTTTTTTCAAGTGTAGCTACCAGGTATCTCTTCCGCTGATAAGAATATCGGTGACAGAACAAAAATAAATTATCTATCGTTCTCATTTTTTCGCAAATCTTTTTTAAAGATGACGCCTTTAGACCAACTTTATGCATATACTAATTTAGTTGCGGAATTCTGCAACGCAATCTTGCATAAGTAACTTACAATTGCCGCGTTGCGCACCACTGTCTATTCTAGCAGCATTTTAGATGTGAGAAATCTCAAAATTTATCCAATCAGTAGCAGTTGGATTCATGCAAACTGAGGTTTCTAAACCTTATTCCTGTCGCCTCAGCCGTATCAGGCAAAATCGGGATAAGGGGACCGCTAAGAGATACTGTGGCTAGTGCATGCGCCATCTCATTGAGATATATGCCACGATGGCCGGGTACACATAAGAGCTGCAGTTTTTGCAAGTTAGTCGGTATCAGTTGTCGAAATATGTGCATAAGTGTTGTCTCCTGAAGACAGAGAAGCACATACTGAAAAAGAATCTGTAATTACGACTGCTTCCGGTTCGCCCAAAAGAAGTTTCCGTAGTGCCAGTACGATAGCAAATAATTCTGATATGAATATTGGTGTGTAATCTGGGAGTCTAACCGAAAAGGACCAGTCAAGGGAACGTGAGAAGATACCTGCTCCAGCCTTTTCATTTGATACGGGTGCATCAGTCGCAATTATGTTGTTCATGTTCACGTCTGCCAAGTAATCCTGAAGCCGATCATTTAAATATTGAAATGGCATTTGCTTTGCGTTGGAGGGATAAATATTATCAAATTCTATCTGAAGACCTAAATTATAATTTTTTCTTCAGAAAATATGTTTGATTTTGACGTTCAGTGGTTCTAGCAGCGCTTGAACGGACATGATCTGTGGGTAGTAAAATCACGGCCACCAAGTTTCAAATTATAAGCTTGTCTCTTTATTAAAAGCATAATACGATTCTCTCTGGGGCAAAGTGTATAGTTTTAAAATGTTTGCTTAATAAGCATTTATAATAAATTCAAGAATGACGGTAGACGCGCTTCCATGTATAGCACATTGTTAGCAACAAACTTGTGCAGTCCAAGGCACAGTCGTAAAGCTTCCCTTTCTAATAGTATTAGCGGTCTCTTATTTATAAGTCGCACTGCCCGAAAATAAGACACAGGCGAATTCTATGATAGGACGCATGTACATTTATAAACCATTACCCATGTATTTCTTCGCAACCCCGTTTTTCTGTTGCTGAGCTTGCGTAACCACCCCATGGCTCGTGTTGCTTTGGACCCAATGTGATCGATGTGGCTTTTCCAATTTAACGAGCTGTTATATATGATGCCTAAGTATTTAAGTGAATCCACCTGGGGAATCTGCTCTGTGCCATACATCAAGGAGATGTTAACAGGATCCCTGAACGAGAACGCTAGAAGCGCGCTTTTGTTTACGTTTAGAGACATTCGAATTTGTTCAAGCCATTCCTCTATCATGTTTAGGTAAATCTGTAATGTCTGATAAAGTAATTGTAGATCACTGTTTGTCGCAAAAAAAGCAAGCTCATCTGCATACACATATAAATGAATATCACTATGTGTTGGAATCGAACTGAGTAAGATGTTAAATAACACCGGTGAGAGCACTGCCCCTGTGGTACGCCACGTTATTGTCGATATCTGTTAGAAAAACAACTCCTTTGAAAGCAATAACACTCTCTCTCCCTTAAATACTCTGCTACCCATGCTGTCATGTAGTTTGGTAAGTGATACATTTCCATCTGCTCTATTAGTATTTTATGCTCCACTTTGTCATACGCCTTGGCCAAATCCAGAGTAACTAATGCACAATACTCTCTTCTACGCCTAGCCAACTGTATACGACTCTCCAAATCCACGTGCGCACATCATATGGAGCATCCCGATTTAAAGCCGATTTGACTGGGGTGCAGTATTGATTTCTCCTCAATGTATTTTATTACACGTGCATTCAAAACTCTTTCAGTTAGTGTAACCAAATTAGATGTAAGAGAAATGGGCCTCATATTGTCAAGTGTATACCCAAGTCTCTGTTTTATAGGTATTGGAAATATTTTGGAAAGGTTCCAATCCGCAGGTATTCAAGAATTTTTCGAAGATTAATTACCCATATTACAGAGTTCATGTGGGGAAACGTCGTATAGTACTTTTATCATTGCTGAGGTTACTCCATCTGGTCCAGGTGCTATAGGAGGTAATTGCTTCACTACATTCGCTAGTTCCGCTAATGTCACCTCATTGAACTCCTCCCCTGCAATTGGCTTTACTATGTGTTTTGGCATTATTGATCTGAATCTTTCTTCGGATCGTTTAGAAACGTTTTCTAATATTTTTGTGAGTTTATAATATTTCAGTGAGTTTAAAAATCAATAAAATTATAAAAAGGCAGGCGTTCCTTGGCGTCACTTGCTAGGCGTTCTATCACGGGCAGGAGGGCAGGGTTAAGTTCCATTTGGTAAGCAAGGTCTTGGCACGTGTATATGTTCGTGTCGAACTTAGCTTTTAAACGTTCGCTGAATGCAGCCGGGTATTTACCAAACGCTTCTCGCCAACGTGGACGCACTCTAGTTATTAAAGCGCATCCGATGGTAGCTTAGGTTCTTTTTCCCACAGCATAAGATACACTTTAAGTGAGGCACGGCTGGGCTAGACCAGCATTCGCTATGCTATTTTTCGTCATTCTTCAAAGAAGCGTCGTACCCGCTCAACGCTTGCATGGAATTTTGTGCCAATTGTTCATGGAGTGGCTGACGACGATTAGCAATTTATGCCTTAAGTGGGTATGCGCCACAGTCCTAATACTGATCAAAAACAAGTTTTTTGTAATGGGTTGGCGCATTGAATGACCTACTTATTACACTATTCGCATGGTGTGACGCCTTGTTGTTCTTTTGCTGTTCTAAAACGCTTCGTTACTCATGCTAACGCGATTCCTTTTCCGACATCAAGCCTGCCTAGGGCGATTTTGCGAACGAGTCCCAAGCTCCGGCGTGGCTCAGCGGTAGATACTGGGCTGGCACGCAGCGGACCCGGTTTCAAGCCTCACGGGAGATGGTTACGAACTTCAGCGACTACGTCACCGGTGAGGCATTTAAATTTTACCTTATTCACATATTCGAGAACGACGAGTCATGGCAAAAAATCAAAGAGGAGATGATTACCCGTTTTAATGACTATGACCAAGACTCCCTCATTGCCAACCATCTAGAGACAACTGCACACTATCGTCAATTTCCTAAGCAGTCCTCAACCATTCGAAAGTCCAGTGCGAATCGGCAAGTGCCTCAAGACGAAGTGGCACATGAGTTTACTTTCAGAAGACCATGCGTGTTTTGGGAAAAACCTAACCATCAAGGACGCCTCCCTTCTGCACGAAAGCCGGCATTTCGAAAGTCCTCACTCCAGCCTACGACGCGAGACATTGCCCACCGACCTGATGCTCGTAATTCTTCGTCTCGCATACGTGGTCCACCACGCGGTTTTCCATCACGCGGCTCTTCAAGCGCTCTTGACGCTCACCGTTTGCCTCATAAGGACATCATGTTCACGATAGACGAGTTTACACACCGAGAAAATACACAGTTGAGCCATGCTTCTTCCGCACGGGTTCATGCATCACCGCCCGGTGCATACACACTAGACAGTTGAAGCAACACCGAAGAGTTAGGCACATCGAGCGTCAGACGCTGCCATGCGCAAGAGCCTCTCGTAGTGAACAGTGCAGAAAAAGCTTCTGAAGAACTTTCTGTCAACTCTGAAGCATCATCTTCATTGCCTGCATTGCATGACAACTGCTCAAAGACTACCAGCTGCCGACTGGAGACCCCATCAGGTTGCCATGAAAACCAGCGCGATGTTCAAGAAGGGCTTCCACCGCGATATGGTCCACAGCAACGTCAGCAACGCCAGCAAAAGCAAGTCCGTGAATCGCAGACACTCCAACGGACACACCAACAAGCACGACGACGCAAAGCAAACCTCTTAAAACAAATTCAAGAATCGAAGCAACTTCGCATAAAGGATTGGCGCCAGAAACGCATTTGGAGCAAAATATCAAGACTGCGCCTAAGATTACAGCTCCGAAACCTAAGGAAACACCGAACAAGACAAGAAGTTACCAGTTCTACCATGCAAAGATTCAGACACCATCCCATTAATTTACGACAACGGAGCCAACGCCACAGAAAACTACGAAAGAGACTGAACGTTATAATTTGTACAACGCATGAACATAGACATAATTCCTTGAACTTCAGTTCTTGTACACGCAGGCTGCAAGCACTAATTCTGTCTCATCCGCGACACAAAATACAGTGCGTACGACAGAGGATTCGGCGCCCACGACATTCGACCTTCAAGTGCTCCAAGGACTTAGAACCTTGTTCGTTCCTCCCAGCTGCTCAAGTCATGTCATGGTCAGTGCAGTTTTGCAAGACGCGGTTACCATCTCCAGAACGCCACAGCCAACCTCGCCCACCAGAACTCCGCCATTCATCGGACGGCCGCACTCATTTCTGAAGTTTTGCAGTTTACGGAACACCACTGGGACATGAAACCAATTGTGCATTTTGACGTTTGTGACTTCTCAACCTTGCCTTGTTTACTTTTTCTTCTTAGTAATCCATGCCTTCTTTCGGGGGGAGGGGGAATCGTGTGACGTATGAAGCGATGATTGGTAGAAGCCGAGAAGGAAGAAGTAGAGAGTAGAATAAACATGGCGTATGAGCCAGGCCACGTCTCCCAGTCATCGTAGCGTCACATATGTACCCCTTTATAAAATAGATTTATTCATTTCTCGGCCAATCCACCAGGGTGGTGCGAGCCAGTGATGTAGGCCATCATCGTGAGGTAGACAGCTGCATGGCGCGCAGCGCGAGCCACACGCGCACTGCCGAGTGTTCCAGGACAGTGTAAGTTCTCGGCACTCTGGAAGCTGACGCCTCTGTGCTTTGGCAGTACCCGAGTGCGTCGAAGTTCTATCCCCAGGCGTCTTATTCGAAACATCTTCGCCGAATACATCAGATGACATCGACCACCTTTCCCGCCCCACCCTTGAGACGTACTTGCAGCGCCGTGGAACCTGAGCTATAGGCACTTGTCCACCAGCGGCTGACGCTGATGAACCGTGAGGACTTGCACGCCATCGTCATCGCTCTGATCGTGTCCAGTGGGAATCGCACCTGCGTCCTTATCGCAGCTACGTCAACATGAGCATGCTGAAGTGGAACCCCGAGGAGACGTGCGTACAGATTGCGGAGTCTCACGGCAAGGCAAAGGCGGCCATGAACCAGCGTGCCATGGACAAACCTGCTGCTGCTGATGGCGTTACGGATGGCTACGCCCAGCACTCGAAATGGCCCCAGCATCTCCCTGGCCCGCATCGTTGTGTACGAGGCGTCGACCAGGCGTTGTTGCTGACGAAATGCGAAGATCTCTACGAGATTGTCGTGTTGCAGGTCGTCCCCATTACGAGGTGCACCACGATGCTAGGTTACCACTTCGTCAATGAAAGTGTGCTGAAGAGGAACTCCGAGAAAACTCACCATTACACTGCAGCGTCCTCCGGCGTCGCCCAAGGGGTCTCTGTCCGAGAGAGCGACGGCTTCAGCGAGGATCGTTTGACAACGGACGGCTGCAGGATATGCGAAACCCTCTACATAACTGTCAGATCCAAGGTTCCGCTGGCTGCTATGAATGAGATCAGGTTTGACCAAGGAACGCTTTGCGCGGCCTACGGGAGCATCAGTGACACCTCTTCAGTTGTCACAAACGACGAAATGGCAGGTGTGAAACCAGTTCAGCTAAGAAATTCGGGCTGACAGTGGCACTTCTGGCCAAATCTACTGCAATAATGGCGCCCTGGTTTACCTGTTGTTTAAAGCGTTGATATGTTTTTCGGAATAAATTGCGAGACTATAAGGCTTATTTAGCGTGTAATGAATAAATGCATGAAATGGCAGTTCCTTTTTATTGATATTTTTTGGCATTGTTTATTTCTCACTCTTTCTGTTTTTGAATTGCTCTCCATTGTTGTTTCTTTGTAATGTTTGTTTCCATCTTCCTTTTATTGCCTTTATTTTTCTTTTTTTAGTTCTTTCTCTAACTCTCTCTTTCATGTATTTGACATATATCACTTTGCCGAGCCGAGAGAGACAGTAAATATAGAAGAAAGCCAGGAAGCTTAACCTCGGCGGAGCCAGGTAGACTAGGCTGCATTTGGGAAGGGGAAGGTTGCCTCTGACTAGTGCGGCTTCTATAGCTTTGCCAGCATTCATAGCACTCCGCAGGCACAATGTACGCTAGGGAAAAAAGAGAGATTGTGGCTTTTATTCCTCAGTGAGTTGACGCTTGCAGTGAAGACTGCAGTGTGTTTAGAGTGTTAGAGTGTTGTAGAAGTTAGTGAGGTGACGCGAATAGGATTTTGTTGATGATGATGTCGTCCCTTCAATATGCATCTGGCTAAAGAAGAAACTTTTTCAGCCTTGTTGCTACTGAGTGCTTTTAGCAGCGTCGTACAAAACAATGTCATATAAATCTTGGACGCCGCCACACGTAAACCTGGCTACATGCTGCCGACTGTGGTGGCCTTCGTTACTTCACCGCAGGAGAAGGTGGGTTACGTTAGCAATTCACGTTAAAATATTAAATCAGATTTCATTTCGTGTTAATAACGAGAATTTCTTGCCATGTGATAGTAACGCCGATGGCATGCCGCCTTTAAGATGTGAGCTGAAGTACACACGTGGTATCTGTAAATATTCCTTGAGGCTCTTAAATTGATCATGGAGGCTAAGCTGCACCACTCGCGCAGTGTAATAATTCACACAAGAAGGCGCGTGAGTATAAATCTGGGACGACGAAAATGAATTCGCGTAGCTCGCAGAGCACAAGCCACGCTCAACGCGCGCATCGTCGTGCATTCGACAACCTTGTTCAGATGACGCCCTTGGTGCTACTTCGCCAATGGCATTATGTTGAGGTGGCCGCTTACCTACGAGCCAGTGACCAGCATGCTGCACCTGCTACTGCTGGTGGCATCAGATCACGTAGGGTGATGCCCGACACTCGAAACGACCCCTGCGGTTTCCTGGCCCATGTCTTCATGTACGAGGCGTATTGGGCATCGTTACAACGTGGCTGTTTACTCGTCGGCCGTGCTCCGGGGCACCTGCAACGTCATTGTTTTACCATGGTGTGGATGCAGGACAACGTGCCGGAGGTGTTGACAAACCACGAGGGCCTGTACGTCATCATCGTCGTGCTGAGCGTCTCCACCGCGGGATGTGCTTGCTTGCTTATGTACTTCTTCGCTAAATCAACAAGCTGAAGCCGAACGCCGAGAAGATAGGCTATAGAATACGTTTCTGTGCGTTCTTTGGTGACGCCAACACGTGCGCCGACCACGAGGACGCTAGCTTCTCCAGACAACCTTCTGGGCACTGTCGTTATAAACGACAGCTCACGGCACAGACTCGGTTGCATTGAGCTCCGTTGTGAATACTAAGCCAAGGTTGGCGTGAACCTGCGAAGTACGCCGTAGTGTAGCACGCGAAAGCAGATTTGGAGTATCCAAATAGGGTCGATGGGACGTCGGCACCTTGTCCGTGGTTTCCCGGCGGTAGGCGTCTGGCACTGCGGCTAAGGCGTCTGGAAGAGGGAAGGTAAATCTATCAGACAGCTGCTGCATCGGCTGAAGTCAGCTTTGCGGATCTCCTGGCTGCGCACTCCAACATGGAGAAGAACTTGCGCAGGCTAACTAATTTGAACTGGTCACTGAAGTCGACATATAGGGTCGGCATTCTAAAGCATTGTACGAATGTTCACCGAGCGTGTGTCCTTTGTGGTACTGTGTTGCCCCACGCTGCATTGTCATAGTATATTACTGAAGCGTTTATGTACTTCATAGATTGATTGTTCATAGAGGACTGTCGCAATTAGAAATATTAAGGGATGTTCTATCTCGTTGCTTTACGAAGATATAATATTTGCTTCGTTTCTTATTTTTTGTTGATATGGAAATCATGTTATCGCTGATACAGAACGTTGTGAAACGTTTTTATTTTCTGCGTATAATTTGTACCGATTTAAAGGCGTTGTTCTGTCTGTTTGGTGTCTTCTTTCTAAAAAGTTGAAACTGAACGGGAAGCATGCTTTGCAGAGGAACTGTAAACAATTTCTTTTATCTAGTGTTTTCTACCGGAAACAAGTGACGGAACTCGATGAACCGAATTTGTAGAAGGGAGTGACCTAGTTACGCCTCTCGAATGATGAAGATCCTTTGAGGGGTTTTTGATATTGGTACCAAAGAATGATTGTTTAACGCTGACGTGTTTAATGTGTTTGCGGTGGGATAACAGGTTTACACGGACTCAATCACATAACTTAAGTTTACGCAATCGTGATGCTTAAAGTGGTTGACCTACCTTCGTATACTGTTGATACTGGTTGTAAATGAAATAGAAGTATCGATCAGGTGGCATTTGAATTTGCATATTTATCTTCTTTTATGTGTGGACCACCTAAGTGGCCCGTACACTCGTGTGTTGTAGTACGCTGTCGTCGTCGCTTGGCGTAGCTTTCCTTGTATAGCATACCGAGTACTTGCTTGCTTGCTTGCTTTAAGGATAAGTCTTTTGCCGTTGATTCTGCGAGCGCCTTTATGATGATCAGAAAAAGGTAACTGACGCGTTTGGCGGAGCACAAACAAAGCCACACATAAAAATGAAGAAAAAGCAAGCACAAAATAGACAAAAAAGGGGTAAGTAGGAAGAAAATTGGGGCAATAAAGCGAAAAAAGTAAATGTGAAGAGTGAAATAAATAAATAAAAAAAACATGCCAGAAAATCATGGTAGAGGCGAGAAAGAAGAGCAGGCTGGCCAGCTCCGCACTCCCTTTCGTACTTGACTCCTTTACGCCAAGCTGCCTTTCATTTTTTTTTTGTTTTGAGAATTTTGGTCACATTTATTCAAACACCCGGTACACATGCGGGCATTGTTGAGTGTTGCAGCAAAAATATTCCATATTAACACAATAACTATAAAGAGCTCATTTCGCAGAAATGCCCTCGTAGGCGACGCTGGTTTCCGCGGGATATCGTTCTGGCCGTGAAAAAAAATCGAGAGCGCTGCAAATAAAATAACAGATGAGAATTTTTGGTTCTTCATACAGTCATGTTATGTCATGCCAAGATTAGTATCAATACAGCTATCGAAACGGACAGGAGAGCTAAACGTCATAGGCGGCTAGATAGATATATAGATACGCTCAATGTTGCCGAAGTTCGCTAAGAAATGCTTCGCATTAAAAAAAAAAACTAGCGCCAGAGTTTTCTTTAGTGTATCTTTGGAAACTTCATGCTCTACCATACAATTTAGGCGCCCCACTGCCTGGAGTGATGATGACGATGATGGTGGTGTCCATTCATCCTAGCTTCGCCGCGATAAATGTCAATAGCACTGTTTACAATACATTTTTGCAGAATACACTGACCGTCCGTGCCGTGAGCCTGCCGTCATGAAGAGAAATACATTCGTGGTTTTCTTTATCAGCCTCCGGATCATCAGCGATGACCACGGAGGCCATGCTGCAGCGCTGACAACGCATTCTTTCATTCACGCGAGAGGGCGCGTGAGTAGAAGCTTGGGCGCAAGACGTAGAAGTAGAGTGGCACGCAGAGCTCGAGGAGCATGTGGACCGTCGAGCATTCCACGCCCTCGTTCAGTTGCAACGTGACTCTCGCGAATCACTGGCTGTAATCCAGAAGACGAAGATTTTAGGAGCATACTTGGTGTCCGAGGCACTTCCACCACGCGTCAGGGCGCCTTGCTTCTCACTTGGCCCCACCCGCAGCAACGTGCAACGCCGAGTATTCCGAGCGGCAGCCGCAGGTCAACCAGCCAGTATTGCTGATAGTTCGCGAAGGCCCGCGCATGATTGTCATAACTCTGGTTGTCTCCAATGCGGGTGGCACACGCGTCACCACGAGCTACCTCATCGACGACAGTATGCTGAAGCGGAACGACGAGGAGACGCACCTATACATCTCTGCGTCCTCCTGCGTCGCCCAAGTGGTCTATGCCCGGGAGAGTGACGTCTTCAGCGAGAACCATTTGGCAACCGACCATACCAGTACTGGCAACAGCTTCTTCTTAACTGCGAGCATAACTGATCTCTTGGCTGTTTGGAACGAGATTGGGTTACACGTAACAACGCATCACGAAGTCCACGGGAGCATTTGCACACGTCTCCTTGGTTGGCTCCATCGGCACGTTCCCTTGGTCAAAATGGAGGTGTCCAACACGGCTAAGGGCACTCCTCAGCACTATGTCCCGTCCATAGCAGCGTTCCGCCATATAGCTTCGATGTGGCTTCGACACCTTTTCAGTGGTTTCCTGGCGGTAGGCGTCTGGCAATATGGTGAACGCGTCTGAGGACGATGCGTAAGTCGACCAGACAGCGGCTGCATCGGCTGAAACCAGGCCCGTTGACTGCCCGCCATTGGCTGCCCACTTCAGCATGGAAAAGAACTTGCGAAGGTGCATGAATTTGAACTATTTCACCAAAGACGACATACCGGGTCGGCCTTCCAAAGCGCCTGAGAACTGTTCGCCGGGCGTGTAATTTTGCTAGTGCTCGGTTGTCTTGCGCTGTGTTGATATGGTATATTAGGGAATCGTGTATGTGCGTTTAGATTCACACATAGAGCATTTTAGTAATTTGTAGTATAATGTTGTTTACGTAGATATGCTATTTCGTACGTTTCGTATTTTTCGTTGAGATGAAAGCCAGGTCAGCGTATACATGGGACATTGTGAAACGTAGATATTTTTGTTTGTTGCGAATAATTTGTTGGGATAGAAAGAACGTGAACTGGATAATTAAGATTTGCACACTGGCGTGTTGGCGTGACCTACTGCGTAGGAATACTATGTGATACCAGTTATCTAATAAAGAAAACAATTGTTCTGGTAAGATGTCAATATTCATTTTTTCGTCATACATGCTTGTGTATATTTCCGTTATTTTCGCGTGGAATACTGCATGCGTTGTTTCTCACGGAGTTTGTTTAAAACTTTATTAGCTTAAATTTTTGCAAGTGACGCCATATTGCGTGCCATTTCTCGAGAACTAACCACCGTGTTTCAAGTGCTACGTCAATTGAGGCGGGGTAAACACGCGGTTTTCAAGTTGGAAACGGCTTTGCCCTAACTTCCACGTGTGGCACTCTTAACGAGTAGCTGAAGTGATCGATCGATTGATTGATTGATTGATTGATTGATATGTGGGGTTTAACGTCCCAATACCACCACATGATTTTGGGAGACGCTGTAGTGGAGGACTCCGAAAATTTCGACCACCTGAAGTTTTATAACGTGCACCCAAAGTACCTGAAGTGATGACGACTTCCTAGTTTCGATTAGCGAAGCCGCTAGGAAGAGGAATGCACATTTTATTCGAACACAAGACTGAGGTTCTATTGGTGCGCTTTTATCGCCACCCGCATTTCTGCGCCCATCTGGTTCGAATTGTCAGTCACATTTTTATCACAGTTGTCAGTCGCAGCATTAACAGAGTGCACGTAATTTCTTACAGGTGTGGAGCGGTATTTCAAGCTTTTTCGAAAAATCATGAATATTATTAAGAACAGTGAACGCTTCCCTAATGAACGAAAATCATGGTTTATGGTGTAGTAAGCGCCATGTAGCTTGCGCATGCACTTGTGGTGCTTTCTCCGAGAGTGCTTAAAAACGCCAGGCCTGCGTGGTAGGCGCGTCGCAGTCACAGCGAAAGCTAGAAGAGCGGCCTTTCAGATATTTTTCGAAATACTCATTGGGTAACTACTGCAAGCACACTTGCTTGGTACCCACTATGGCACTAATTATAAGCTGTTGGGTAGTAGGCTGGCATTCGCTGTGCTGTTTTTCATCATTATTCTGAGAATCGTGGTATCCGCTAAACACTTGCTAGGAATTTTGTGCAAATTGTTCATGCAGTAGCTGACGACGATGAGGAATTATGGCTGAAGTGGGTATGCGCCACAGTTATTAGGGAAACAAGAACAAGCTTTTGTAATAGGCTGGAGTGTTGGAAGGCCCACTCGTTACGCTAATCGCATTGTGCGACGGCTGGTTGTTTTTTCGCTGTTGTAAAACGCTTTATAAGTCGTATTAACGCGATCGCTTTCCGCACATCAAGCCTGCCTAAGTCAAGTTTGACAACAAGTCGCAAGAACACGAGTTTACCTCAAAGATGCGTGGCACCCCTTTCTTTTAGCAGTTCTTCCTAACCGTCCATGTTACCACTTTACTTTGATTCATGTCACAACAAGCGTTGCTAAGGAATTGCCGTTGTGGGAATTTCTAAAAGAAATTGTTGATACTGTCAATTTCTCGAAAGCCAGGTTTAGCTTAGAGTATCTGTATACTAGTGACATAACAAATTTAAACGCTGCACCTGTGAATAACCTTTTCCCCGAACCTGTTTATCGAAAGCCATATTTGTTTTTGCCTGGTCACGATGTATTATTTCGTGTACGTAGAATGTGCATATCTCCTTCAGCGAAAACATTTTTCATTAAACTACACACTTCCACGCTGCCAGTGAAAACGTGGCTGAATGAAAAATTAATATACGTACCCTGGACAGTGAATTGTAGACTCTGCAACCAACCTGAAACTATAGAGCATTGTTTTATTCATTGTCGTGAAGCTTTTTATTTTCGGGACATTCTAAACAGAACAGTAAGAAAAGAACTTCCAATGACAGCTCATGATATTAGGTTCCCCCCATTCAGCAAGAGTCTGACCAACAATACCCCTTATACCTGTTTATGTGCCGGTTTAATATATAATAATATACCCGTTTATATTGTTGGGACTTCATTCACGGTGGAAAAGTCGCATGATTCATGGAAACGCCGAGCCACCACGGTCAACGAAGTCTGTCTTCCGAAAGTGGCTTCCCGTTCTTGACACTTGTGTGTGTTTGCTTGACTTCTGATGAAGTATGTTGTGTGTAATTCACTGGTGATGATTTCATGCATTAAAGAAAAAAAAGCACTGGAGTAGCTCAGTGGTTGAATGACGGGCTGGCACCCAGTGGGCAAGGGTTTGAGCCCCACTGTACCATTGGTGCTAGGTCATGCCCACCTGAGGCAAGTTTGACAAGAAGTTACAAGCACCGGCGTAACTCATTGGTAGAATATTTGGTTGGCACCTGGTGGACTCGGGTTCCAGACCAACTGTGTCATTAATGCAAGAATTTATTGTTCTACTTTCGAGCGATGTGGTTACGGACACCGGCGGCAGCGGCGGTGGCGGACAACATGCAACTGCGCGTGACCCAAGTTGTGATCTCATAACAGCTTTTGCTGTAAAAAGTCTGTAGAAAGGGTTGTGGTAAAAATGGAGGCGACATCCTATATGAACTGTTGGCTGTGGCACATCGCACTTCTTTTTTTACCATATTTTTGCTCCTCAAGGGACCTTGGTATGTGCACATTATGGCTTTCGCCTGAAAGCCTAAGAATGAAAACTAAGAAGGACGAATGATAAAAAGCAACATGATGAAACTGTACGAGGTTGTTTTTTTCTTCCCTCATTGCGTCGGCTATGAAAGGGTTTCACGTATTGTAAATACTTCACGTATCTCCACGAAGTGAATCATGACGAGTATCATGAAGCTAGGTCCTAAGCTCCATAATCTCTCCGTTGAAATCGATAACTTGTATAAATGATTTGGGCTTGTAGCTGTTTTATAATGCTGTCTCACAAGTGTGATATTAGCCTACTGTTAAAGCTTTTTTGTGTGTGTTTCACATTACCGTACCTTACCCGAGCGTTGCTGCATATAATGTAGCTGCGACATACGGACCCCGGCTAAGCCTAGCCCCAAAACGGAAAGTTTTTTTATTATGTACGCATCTCATGTCTTCCTGGGCTTCACAGAGCTACACTTGTAATATATGTGTGAGACGATAGTGCTCTATATAATAAATACTAAATGAAACGAAGAAAATGCAGGATTCACTGAATGCTCTAGTGACTAACTAAACAGCATGATAGTGAAAAGAAAGAACGATGCTGCTGCTGCTGATCATGAGGGAGTCCCCTTAATACTACTGTTGCGAATGGATGGATGGATGGATGGTAGAGGAAAAAAATATCCATTCAGCTTCACCATAGCTTCATTTTCAGGTGGTGCTGTCCGCAGCGTCGCGTGGCGCTGACGACAGTACTTGCGTGATACATTGACCGTACTGTGCACCCTACACCACTGCTTCCCGTGGCCTTCTTTTCACCGTGGAAGCACTCTTTAATGGACTTGGTGTAAAAATTTTTCAGTCAGAATCCAACGAAGAACAATGATGTGTACCACAAAACTGTTAAAAAACCCGCGCGCTCCTTGCATACAACGGCCCGCTGTAGCTACCAGAATCGGCTATCACTACACGCGCCATCAGTGCGCGGGATCGAATCGTGTAGGTCTTTAGCCAGAGGAGAGAAAGAAGAAGTGACGAGCCGTTCGAGCAAGCAGTGGAATGCTTCTTGATTTGCCGTGTTGTTCGGCGACGGCAAGAATGCATCGGCAAGACATCTTGCCCAAAAACATATCTACGCCCTCTGTGATCACACCCCGGAACATAGATGACCGCGGAGGCCACGCTACACGGCTGAGAACTCAATGTTGCACGTGAGAGGGCGCGCCAGTAGCAGCTTGAGTCGAAGACAAAGAAGTCGCTTAGCGCGTATAGCGTGAGCTGCACGTGCACCGTTGAACGTTCTAGAACGCTACCCAGTTACAGCGTGGCGCCTCAAGTACTCGTGATACTCCCGCCGCCGAGCTTCAGAGCAATAATGATGTTCGCGGCGTCTTCAACGTGTATCAGGGTGCTTGCCTACTCGTCCGCATCACTTGCACGAACTTGAAACTTGCAGTATCCCGAGGCGCAGACAAGGGTCAACAAGCCGGTGGTGCTGATGAACAGCGAAGACCTGTACGTGATTGTCATGGTTGTGGTAGTCGGCACTGCTGAAAGTATCAGCGTACCTACGTACTACTTCGCCGATTCCAGCACACTGAAGCGGAGCAATGAGGAAATGTGCCAATACACTGCGGCGCGTCTCTTCGCAGCGCTTGGGCGGCTAAAAACACGGCGCCTGGGAAGAGCCTGCTGCTACTGGTGGCATCCTGAAGGGCGCCACCTAGCACTCGAAAGAGCTGCTGCAGCTTCCTGGCATGAGTCGTCGGGCACGAGGAGTCTTTGTCGTCGTTGTATGAGGCTGATCGCTGCCGGACTCCACTCCAGGGTGACTGCGACGTCGTGATCATCGAAGTGTCGGTGAATGATAACGTGCCGGTAGCGCTGATGAACCGCGAGGGCCTTTACGTGATCGTCGCCATGCTGAAAGTCCCCGACCCAGGAGTCCCCTGCGTGCTTACGTACTCCTTCTCCAACTACAACAGGCCGAAGCGGAACGCCCGAAAGATGCGCCCTTACATTGTGGCATTTTGTTGCAATGTGCAGGGCGGTCAAGGACACGCCCCAGGGTACAACCTGCTGCTGCTGGTGGCATCGTCATGGACAACGCCCGGTACTCAAATGAGCCGCTCCAGCTTCCTGATCCGGATCTTCGGATACGAGGTGTCTTAACCGTCACCACACCGCGCTCTTCATTCGCCAGCACCAATCCAGGGCGTCTGCAACGTCGTTGTTACCCAGCTTCGGCTGCGGGATAACGTACCGGTGATGCTGATGAATCGTGAGGGCCTGTACGTGATCATCGCGGTGCTAGCCGTCTCCAACCTGGGTTGCGCCTGCGTGCTTATGTGGTCCTTCGCCAACTACAACAGGCTGAAGTGTAGAGCCAAAAATACGTGCCTATGCAGTGCTGCACCTTCTACGGTGGCTCGAATGTACGCCGACAATGACAGACGCTGTTTCTTCAGGCAGCTTCGTGGAGCTCGTGGTACTATGAATATCGCCTGCGCAATTGTTCGGTATTAAGCCCGGTTGGCCTGGCGAATACTGTTAGCAAGGTTGGCGTGGTACTGGGAAGGTGGTACGTGGCACACGGAAGGAGTTGCGACGTCTCCACTGGCTTAAGCAGTCTGACGGTTTCTTGGCGGCAGTCATCTAGGGCTGCGGCGAATGCGTCTTTTGAATACGAGGTCGTTACCATACGACTTCATCGGCTGAAGCCAGCTCTGTAGACTCCAGCTGCTCCTTCATGGACGGGGACTTGCTTGAAAGCGCAAAGCCATACTGTTTCACTGTAGCCGACTTAGCCATTCTGATTTTCCAAGCCTCGTTGGAAGGTTCGATGGGGGTTTTTTGGTGATGCTCGGCTATCTCGCGTGTTCTTTTCTGTTGAGGTTTTCTTGTATGGATTACATTGCTTGCGCATAGAGCATGTTCGAAATTAGACCTATGACGTAGATATGTTTTAACGCAGACGTGGTTTACGTAGATGGTTGTTTTTTGTCACGTATAGGGTACATAAATGATGTTAGCGTTGATATGTAGCGTATACTTGTTCAATTTTTGGCTTATTTGTTGACATATAAACCAGGTTAATTTGAACATCAATTAACGTAGATAATATTTACTGCAATTTATTTGCTACGAAAAGCAGGTGAGCTTTGATGTATATTTTTCTGGTATCATCCTTCGGGAAAGTTCATTTTTTTTTGTTTTCTTTGGTAGGATGCTTTGCGGAGGAACTCCTGTTAGTTGTTCTTCTTCTTTCACTTTGTCGAAAATACGTGACGTAGCTTTATGAGCCAAAAGAACGAAAGGCAGTGACCTGTAGCTGTGCCTCTTTATTTGTCGAGATCATGTGAAGTGACAGTTCCTAGTTATCGATTAAATAAATGCTGTCAATTCGTTGACCTTTCTATTTGCATATTTTCTTATTATTTGTTTTTCTGTGTGTATATAGCTTTTCTTACTACGTTCAGTGCTTTGCGCGTTCCTTACTGCTGCCCATTTCACTTCCTTGCAGAACTGCTCACGTTAGAAGTTGAAAAAAAATGCACAATAATGTTGGCGCAAATGCATTCTAACGGTATTGCGCTAAAGAATATTTTTTTTACCGAAATTCAGACGTTTTCAAACAGTCTTCACATCTGGCGCAGAAGCTGCCAAAGCCTCGAAGTAATGCTCTGATGCTCTATTTCGATTCATGCAGCGGTGGGACGCGGCGTCAGCGTCACGCGCAGCACGTGCGTTCATGTAGACTGCCTTTTCTCGTACCGTTAAAGGGCCCCTAAACCACCCAGAGGTCGAAATTTTCTGGTGGCGTTCCAGTTGCACACGAGTCTACGAGGAATGCTGGCAGGGTAGCTGGCCTTCGCTCGTTTCGCTCTTTCTTTCGCTAGGCTTCGTTCTTCCGCTCACCTGTCCGAGGGGCTTTCCTGTGTGTCTGAGGTGGAGACGCAAAAAAGCGCGCGCATCTGCTACTATAAAACAGGTTCTCAATTACGCATTAACCCCGTCTGTTGCTTGCGACGTCACCTTATCTTACAGGTGACGTCATGACGGCTGTTGTCAATCAAGGAAAGGCACGCGAGCGTCTGTTGGTGGTTCAGGGGCTCTTTAAGCGCTGCGCATTTGACAAGCCCACAGCAAAGCAGTGTCTCATTACAGACGCGGCGTCAGCGTCATGCGCAGCTCGTGTGTCCATGTAAACTGCCTTTTCTCATCCCGGTAAGCTCTTCGATTTTACAAGCCCACACCGAACAGTGTCTCATTACAAACGCTCATGTCATTAGTATCACTACGCGGCATTACACGGCTGTTTATTAGGATGCAATGGAAAGCACTTATAGTGACTTTTTAATTAGAAGACGAAAAGTAAGCCTCGCAACTATCTGCATCAGCAGGCGATAACTTCGAAGTAGCTCGAAAAGGAAGGGATAACGAAGGATTCGAAGTGATAGAGAAGTAAAAATTGTTATGAATATTAAGAGATTGGGAGAGAGAGAAGTCTGTGGACGGAGCCCCGATTGGTGAGCTGTCGTCGGTCGAATTGATGGCATGGCGAATGAGACTACAGTCAGCCACGGAATCCGCCGAGCGTCTCCTCGAGTAAAATGAATTAGCAGAACTTGTATAACCTCCTGGTATTGTGAGGTAACACAAATAAGCTTTACCGTGTTTACAGAGATAGGTTGTTCCTCCCAGATAACCCTAAACAAGGAATACAACCTTAGGTGCCTCGTTGTCGGACAGATTTGGCATAGAGGCATTTTATATCGACCCAACTGTATACATCGTTTAGGACACACCATGAATAATGTCATAGACATGTAGCTGTAGAGATACGTGCTAGGTGTGTGCGCGCACGAGCGTTAATTTGCGCTTATATGAACACATAATATGAGCAACCTTGCTGCGCGCGGGGAATCAATCATGTATGAAATACCTTCCACACGACGTTGACATTCTGCCCTTGTGCTCACCCCTGCTATGCTTCACAACCCGCGTTATGTCGTATAAGCTTGCGTGACATGAACTTATTGGTTTTGCATATTATGAAACTTTGTGAACTAGGGTTACTGCTAGTGTGACTACTTATATAAATGTGTTGGAAGTCAAATAAAAGTTGTGACGTGATTCATTGTTCTTCTTTCACAGCATTTAATTGGAAGAATTCAAACCAGCGTCTATACAGACAAGTGCGATGGCTTTGCTGAATTCAGATAGTACTGTGAAAATATGGTTTCAGAAATCAAAGAAACACAGTGGTTTTCTTGCAGGCTGTCGTAAAGAGTGCGTCATAATACGTCAGCAGTGGTTTTCGCATCGTATTGTCAGCGTCGAAATTTCAGAGACCGTCTGCCCCGGTGACTTTTGACGGTGGGCCATCTATAACCCGAAGTTCGCGGCTTTGATCCCGGCCGCGGCGGTCGCATTTCAATGGAGGTGAAATGCTACAGGCCCGTGGGCTGTGCGACGTCAGTGCAAGTTAAAGAACACCAGATGGTCGAAATTTCTGGAGCCCTCCACTACAACGTTCTTACGGTAGCTTATGGCGCGAAATAAACACGAGAGATGGACAAGTGCAATCCGTCTCTCTTGTCTCTCTTGTTGTAAATAACGTTTTTTAATGAATCAATCAAGTGAAGGAGCTGGGGCTCTTGTTGCTACGGGCCAGGATAAGCGCGCGCCAGCAGCTGTTGCGGACAGCTGCCGACGCCGAAGCGGGATCTCGGTTGCTTGGAACGCGCGCCTGCAGCTGTTGCTGTGAGAGGGGGAGGTAAACAGATCCCGACGGACACCTTACACAGCGCGACTAAGAAATGCGTTTGCATTTACAAAAACTAAAAACCGTTAAAATGGCCACGTGAGTAGGTTATCAATGAAACAACTAAAAAGCTACCGAAATAACAAGTGAGAGATTTAGAAAAAAAAAACGAGAAGAGAACGATAACAAACATGACGTGTAGCGAGAACAAACTTGCGCGCATGAATCAACAACCTACACTGTGGTAATTACGTGCACGTGCAGCAGAGATATACGTACATTTTGCCAATGCAATCCATGGGTAGCTGATGCACCCCTCCCCTTTCCTCCTGATTTAAAACGCCTCCAAAATCCTGTGGCCTAATAATAAGCCACTTTGGCAATTCGGAATAAGCCACTTTGGCAATTTGCTGCCGTTGCTGTTTACGCAGAAAAACTACGGTTAGTGCATCAATTCCTCAATTTGAAAGGGATCGCACTACTCCAAAGATATTTTGTCTTGCGCCCTGTGCATAAGACCATTGTCACAATAATATCTGCTCAATTGTTGTTAAGTTGGGTCTGTGTTGACGCTATATTCACAAATTACTGCTTCAAATTTATTTGCATTACTCCAAAGTGAGAGCCGAAAATTCATATGTACCTTTTTAAAAAAAATTTATTCATTTCTCGGATGATCCGCCAGGGTGGGTGCGAGCCAGTGCGTAGGTCACCATCATCGTCAAGTAGACAGCTGCATGGAGGGCAGTGCGAGCCACACGTGCACTGCCATATTTTCTAGGAAGGGGCAAGGACGTGGCACTTTGGAAGCTTACGCGTCTGTGCTTAGGCAGTCCACGGGTGCGCTGATGTTCGATTACCAGTCGTCTTATTCGAAACATCTTCGCCGAATGCATCAGATGGCATCTATCACCATTCCTGCTCTACCCTTGACAAACACTTGCAGCTCCTTGGATCCTGGGATATGGGCACTGATGAACCAGCGGCTGGCATTGATGAACCGCAAGGACCTGTACGTCATCGTAGTCACTCTGCTCTATTCCCAGCCGTCTTGTTCGAAGCATCTTCGTCGGATGTATCAGGTGGGACCGACCACCTTGCCCGCCCAACTCTTGAGACCAACTTGCAGCGCCTTGGATTCCGAGCTATAAGCACTGATGAACCAGGAGGACCCGTACGTCATCCTCATCGCCGTGGTCGTCTCTAGTACGGGCAGCCCACGGCCTTACCAGTGACAGTATGCTGATGCGGAACGGCGAGGATACGTGCCAATGGCCCCGCCAAGGTCACCGTTCACCTGCGCACCATGGACAACCTGCTGCTGCTGTTGGCATCACGAAAGGCGACGTCCGGCATTCAAAATGGCCTCAGCACCTTCCTCGCCCGCGTCGTTGTGTACGAGGGATCAACCACGTGGTGTTGCTATTGAACCGTGAAGGCCTGTACGGCGTCGTCGTGGCGCATGTCGTCCTCAGTACGAGGTGTACTACCATGTTCATGTACCACCTTTTGAACGACAGCCTACAGAAGCCAAACCCTGAGGAGTCTCGCCAATACGCTGCGGTTCGTGGTTGCTCTACAGACACTACAATGGTGACGAGGCAAACTGCAAATAATACTGCTTCGCAACCGTTCTGGGCTCCGCTCCACAGATCTTTTTTTTTCGCCAGAGTGACCAGGGTCCATCTGCAATGAGCTGTTCCGGGTTGACCCCGCCGCCGTCATTCCTGCTTAGCCCCGGCTGTCCAGCCGTGCCATGGGTGCAGTGGCACCGCATGTTCGAGACGTACCTGCTTGCTACTGGTGCTACGTAATTTTCGCCGCAGCGACGCAGGGTCATCCTCATTCACTGCCTTGGAATGGAGGGACAGCGCATTTTGTACACGCTACCAGCCGACGCAGCTACAACGCCAACCGCGTCGGGGAGGCTGGCTGGGACGCCGACTGCACCGAATGTCTACGACGTAGCCGTCGCGGCGTTCAGGCAACACTTCGCGTCATCCAGCAACGTCGTCGTAGAACGCCACCGGTTCCATCGCCGGTATCAAAGTACAGGCGAGTTTGTTGCTGACCTTGTCGCGGCATTGCGGGAGCTCGCATGAGGTTTTTTTTTTGTTTCCAAGGACGATGCTCTTCGAGATCAGTTCGTGGCTGGCGTTTCATGAAATCGTGTATGCGAGTGTCTCCTACTTTAAGGTTGTGCGCCTTAATTCACTAGGGCAGTTGAGGTAGCACTGCAGTTTGAGTGTGTGAGTGAAGAATTAAATGAGTTTTCTGCTTCTGTACAGCCTGTTTCGAAGCATTCACATACACATGCTAAGCACTCATTGAAGAAAGCAAGTCCATGCCCGAAAGCAGAGGGTAGTTCGTCAACGCATGATAGCGTCTCTCATGCGTCGCAGAGTGGGCCTTCTCATTCACCGCATTGTTTTCGTTGTGGCTCCCGGAACCACGACGCTGCGTGGTCTCGATGCCGAGCCCTAGGCCAGCGTTGTTTATTCTGCCGTCGCAAAGGTCAGTTTCAACGTGTTTTTAACCAGAAAAGGGTTGCGCAAGCAGAGGTGCATGAGCTTGAGTGCGATGACACTGCTTCGACATCCGATCATGCCGCGGCCAAGTTTTGGCCGTCCATCACTCGCCACGTGATGCGGTCCACATAAATGTGCAAATTGCTGATGTCAGGTAAACACTTTTATTTGATTCAGGCTCATCCTTCTCTATTCTCTCCAACGAATTATTCACTGACAGGTTCCCTAACGTGTCACTATTACCTGCTTCCCGCGTTCTTGCTTGATTATTATAACGTGCAATCTCTGCGCGTGGCTGCTTCTGGGTCAACGTTATTTTCAAGGGTCGGAGTGCGCAGCTCCTGTTCTATGTTGTCCATCGAGGCACCTCTTTGATCGGCCTTGATGGCATAATGGCTCTTAAGATACGTATTGAAGGTGCGACATTGCAGTGCTTTCAAACATCTATTTCTCCTACGAGAAGTGTAGTTGAGAATATGGCAGATATGAGATATGGCTGCGAAAACGTCACCAGCACCCATGCAGCCCGTATAATGGCCTCAGCGACCATGGCAAAAACTTTGCATCGATATTGTGGGTCCCCTTCAATATTTGCCTCAGAACGACAGGTTCATAATCACGCTGCTGGATTATCGCTCAAAATGGTCCGAAGTTTTTTTCTGCAGTAGCGTGTCCACAAGCACCGTCAAGGAGTTTCTAACCAGCGTATTTTCGCGAGAGGGTTATCCTGAAGGTATAGTAACTGACAACTGGCCATAATTCATTTCTCGTGAATTCACAGAATTTTTGCACGATCGACCCTTTCGCTTGCCTCATTCATCAGTTTACAATCCTCAGGCTAATGAACAAGTACTGTGCTTCAATCGAACCCTTAAGAACTATGCACAGGTGTGTCTTCTGGAGCAACAACCGCTCAGCCAAGAGGTAAGTGAGTATCTGGGTGTATACAGATGCACACCAAATGCCTCAACCGGCATTGCACCAGCAGTGTTATTGCATGGCAGGATGCTTCGAACCAGGTTGAATGTAGTAGGATTTTCTGCACGAGCTTTTGAAGAAAATCCAGCTAAAGAGCTCTCATAATTACGCCATAGGATCAAGAAACAGCAGCAATCCAGAAACAAAATGCGGACCGCAGAAATGCTGCCAAAGAGACTACAATCGCTGTAAGTGATTTCGTTCGTGTCAGGAAGCCGTCTATTCGTTTCGAAGGAGATACTGTCTTTTCACCACCAACAAAAGTTGGGAAGAAACAAAGGACTTCCTCTTTCCGGCTAAGAGAGGGTAGGACCTAGAACGCCTCAAAACTTGCCAAAGTTCCTCAGAGGAGTCATTTTCATCTTCCTCAGTGTTCCAGTGAGCTGTTGCCACGTCCTTGCGAGTGTGCTGTGCCTACTTCTCCTACAACGGTGCAACCACATCAGTCTCCCGTTCTGCCAGTTTCTCCTGCCGGGTTGCCCACACCGCAGTCTTCTGCTTCGCCAGCTGTTGTGGTGCCAGTGCCACAACCTACTAGTGTGCAACCAACCTTATCTGGTCCTACAACGGTGCAACCACATCAGTCTTCTGTTCTGCCAGTTTCTCCTGCCGGGTTGCCCACACCGCAGTCTTCTGCTGCGCCAGCTGTTGCGGTGCCAATGCCACAACGTACTAGTGTGCAACCAACCTCATCTGGCCCTGTGCAGTCTCAGCCTGCACTGGCGCAGACTGCTGCCACGCAAGCAACACGGCGGCCACAGCGAGAACGACGACCTCCTCTATGGGTGAAGGACTATGGGTCGAAGTAGTGCGGGTGTACAATGTGTACATAAGTGTTCCTTTTTGTTCGAACCCCTACTAACACCATTAACCTCTTTAAATAAGGAAGGGAATATGTTGTAATCTGACTTCTGTTTCAGTTTCGTTTTGTTCTTGTACCCGAAAAGGGGCGTTGTGTAAGCGTTTTTGTCCTGTAGGTGTCCTGAGTGGACACCTACAGGACAAAAACATGGAAACAGTGGAAACATGGACTTGAAGCTGGCTTCAAGTCCATGTTTCGGACTGCTCGTGGTCGCTCTGCAGACACTACATATATGCGATGACCTCTCCTTAGAAGCGAGCATCAAGGACCCGTTGGATGCAAGGAGTGAGGTCTGGTTGGACCTAGGAACGCTCTGGGTAGCCTACGGGAGCTTTGGTGACGTCTCCTCGCTTCGAACAAATGGCACGTTTCCGGTTGTGACCTGGGTGGAGCCGTCTGACGTAGCGACAGACGCTGTTTTGGAGTATTACGCGTCGAATGCAATAACAGCATGCATTCTGTTAGTGCTGACGGGAGCCGGAACTTGTAAATCGGATGGGGCAGCTCCATCGTGACTGTTCATGTCAGCGACTGGGTACAACCCGGCTTCTGAGCGCGCGAGCACACCTTGCAGTTCCAGACAGCAAGTCTCAGTGAACTAGCATGTGCAAAACCGAAGCGGACGAACTTGTCGAGAGAAAGGCTGCAGGCTGGCAGTGGCACTTCTGCCCACATGTATGTCAGGAATCGTGTTCCAGCCTCGATTATGGGTTGCAGGTACATTTTCTTCGTGGAATACGTTGCAGAATTATAAAGTTGATTTAGCGCAACATCAATAAATTTGCGAAATAGCAGATGTTCCTCTTTAGTGTCAATTGCTGGGCATTCTATCACGGGCAGGAGGGCAGGCTTAAGTTCCAGTTGGTAAGCAAGGTCCTGGCACGTGTATAGGCCTGTGTCAAATCTAGCATACTTTAAACGTTCACTGAACGCAGCCAGGTATTCCGAACGCTTCTCGCCAACGTGAACGTGCTCTAGTGGCTAAAGTGCACCCGATGGTAGCTTAGGACCTTTGTCCCAAGACGTAAGATACGCTATAGGTGGTGCACGGCCTGGCTAGACCAGCATTCATTATGCTCTTTTTCGTCATTCTTCTGAGAATCGTTGTATCCGCTAAACAAAAGAATGTTGTGCCAATTGTTCATGGAGTGGCTGACGACGATGAGGAATTTACGCCTGAAGTGGGTATGCGCCACAGTTAATACGTGATCAAAAATAAGCTTTTGTAACGGGTTGGAGTGTTGGACGACCCACTCTTTACGCTATTCGCATTGCGTGACGCCTCGTTGTTCATTTGCTGTTCTAAGACGCTTTTTACTCATATTAACGCGATTGCTTACCCGAAATCAAGCCTGCCTAAGGCATGTTTGCGGACGAGTCGGAAACACCGGCGCGTCTCGTGTTAGAGTTCTTGGCTGGCACCCAGCGGATCCGGGTTTGAGCCTCACTGTGTCCTCGGTACTATCTTTTTTTATTTCGTGCGATAGTGATTATGGACAACAAAGGCGGCGGACAAATACAGTACCGCTGACCCGAGTTTTGGTCGCATAAAAGCTTTCGCTGTAAAATAGCAACCTCAAGAAACACTGAGCAGTGCTTTTCAGGGGAAACTTCCTATATGAAACGTGTTGGCCATGGGCGGAACACACTCTTCTCACTTCGCTAATATCAATTATTTTATGCGGCCCCTTCTAAAATGGCCACAGTGACCGCCATGTTAGGGTGGTTGTGGCTACACTTCTGAGGCTTAATTTTGCTTTCCACTCCAGCAGTACTGCAGCAAAGGACTTTGATATGTGTTGCATCCAATAGTTGCATGACCGGTTCACAAAGCCATAATTCTCGGACAAGAAGCAGTTGCACAAAAACGGGAGATATATTTTGGCAGAAACCAGCTCATTTTGCCCAGCAAATGGTCAATGGTGAGGTGGGGTGCAGAAATTTAAACAAAATGTTCGACATTTTTGCAGTGTCCTAAATGCCGAAGGTCCGCGCTATCAACTTGCCGTCAATCGCGTTTAATTAAAATAATACACTCTAGGAGTCATTTACTTCATCTGAATTTGATCTAACGTCAAATATTTTTCTTTCAGCCCTGTTCATTTGGTAATGTCACAGGTGTATCTTCTCCGCTATTAATTTATTGAGGTCTGTTTTGACTCAACATTTTGTAAACTAGCGTCACTAAATTGAATTTGTGATTCAAAAGTAATATCCGCACAATTCTTATCTACCCACATCTTTTTAGGAGCGAAGCTCCTTAAGGCGTGGGCTGTGCGTCCCCTGTATGTAGCCACCTCTCGTTCAGTTCTAAGTATTACGCTAGCCACCGCCCGATCTAAAGGGTACACCCATATCGATCCGTCCATCCGTCTATCCGTCCGTCCATCCATCCATCCATCCATCCATCCATCCATCCATCCGGCCATCCATCCATCCATCCATCCGTCCATCCGTCCGTCCGTCCATCCGTACGTCCGTCCGTCCGTCCATCCATCCATCCATCCATCCATCCATCCATCCATCCATCCATCCATCCAACCGTCCGTCCGTCCGTCCATCCATCTGTCCATCCATCCATCCGTCCATCCGTCCGTCCGTAAATCCATCCGTCCATCCGTCCGTCCGTCCGTCCATCCGTTCGTCCGTCCGTCCGTCCTCCATCCATCCATCAGTCCATCCGTCCGTCCGTTCGTTCATCCGTCCGTCCGTCCATCCGTCCGTCCAAAAGATGCAAGATGTTATAAACTGGACGGCGGTACGTGTAGTTGATTATGAAAGATGCGAGGTGTTATAAAATAGGAATGATGCCACATATGGCGCGTGTCATCGTTCGATATAGTGCGGCGACGTACGCTAGGGGGAGCGTTGCAATAAAATCGAGTGGGCAAAATGTACGGAGGATTCATGGTTTACCAGGTTTACCTCCGGAGCTTCGCCCACTCATCATCATTCACTTCGTGGATATGGCGGCATTTTTTTAGAAGTGTACTAACTTTTCTGCCACTCCTCCAGGCTGGGTGCGATTTGGTGGTGTAAATCATGATCACCGTCAGGTATCGGCGTGGCGGGTAGCACGACCTGCACGCGCACTACCGAACGTTCGAGGATTGCGCAAGGGCAGTGCCACTCCGGAACCCTACACCTCTGTGCCCTGGCAGTACCCGAGAGAGTCGAAGTCATACTCCTGCTCGTATTATTCGAAGCATTTCCGCGGATTCATCAGGTGGCATCGACCACCTTTCCCGCCCAGCCCTTCAGACGAACTTGCAGCGCCGCGGATCTCGAGCTATGGGTACTTATCAACCAGTGGCTGGAGCTCATGAACCGCGAGGACTTTCACGCCATCAGAGTCGCTCTGTTCGTCTCCAGTACGTGTCGCAACTGCGTGTTTATTTGTTTCCACACCAATGTCAGTACTCTGAAGTGGAACGGTGAGGAGACGTGCGTACAGCTTGCGGCGTATCATAACAAGGCCAAGGCGGCCATGGACCTGCTCACCATTAACAAAATTGCTGCTGCTGATGGCATCACGGATGGCTATGCCCAGCCCTCAAAAGGGCCCCAGTGTCTTCCTTGCCCGCGTCGTTGTGGACAAGGCATCGACCAAGCGTTGTTGTTTACGAAGCGCGAAAATCTCTACAAGCATGTTGGGGTGCAGGTCGTCCCCAATACGAGATGCCCCACCGTACTAACGTACCACTTCATCGGTGAAAGCATGCTGAGGCGGAACCCTGAGCAAACACACCATTACACTGCGGCGTACTTCGGTGTCACTCAAGGGGATTCCGTCCAGGATAGCGACGGCTTCAGCGTGAATCCTTCGCTAGCTGACGGCTGCAGGATATGTGATCGCCAATCCTTGACTGTGTGCACCAGGGACCCGCTGGCTGCAAGGAGTGAGGTCAGGTTGTACCAAGGAACGCCCGGTGCAGTCTGCGGGAGCTTGAGAGACGTCGCCTCGGTATAGGCACAAACGACGCGTTTCCGCCTGTGTCCAGGATGGAAGTGTCTGACGCGGCGACCGACGCTCCCCGGGACTATGACACGTCGAACGTATCTTCCCACCATGGATTGTGCGATCGCCTGAGACAGCCAAAAGATCCGAAATGCATGGAGCATTTTCATCGCGGTTCCTCACGTTAGTGACCACGTACCAGCTGAGCTACCGAGTTCGCGAGGACATCATGCAATTCGGGACTGCGTGCTTCAGTGAGTTCGCTTGCGCAGAACCAAGGCGGACAAAGTGTTCAAGAAAAAGGCTACGGGATGGCAGTAGCAGCTCTGGCCCCCTGTAGGTCAAGGAAGGTGTTCCAGCTGCGCTGTTTCGTTACGTCGACATGTTCTTTTTTGAATAAGTTGCGTTACAATTGGGTTTCTTCAGCGTATGATCAATAAACTTATGAAATGGCTGGTGCTGGTTTTCTGTGTTGTTATTTGCGATGAATTCCAAAACGAGGAATAAGTGCAGGGGTAAGCCCCGTAGGGTAAACAAAGTCTTCGCATGTGTAGACTCGTGTTGAACTTCACATATTTGGAGCCCTCGTTGAAAGCAGCGGGATATTCCGAATGCTTCTCACTAACGTGGATGCGATCATGTGGATGCGAACGTTGGTTAGGACTTGTGCCCTATGCATGTGACTGGTGTTGCTGGTATGATTCCACTCGATTACTATCCTGGTCACATTTATCGTAAGATATATACATTTAAGGTGACAACTTTAAAGAGCTCGTTTGGGAGAAATTCTGGCGTCGGTGTCACTGCTTGTGAGCGAATAAGCATCTTATGCGTGACCGAAAAGTTGACAGCAATGCAAGTAAAGTAGCATTTTTCCTTTCTTTCCTTACCTTTCATCTTAGTTCTTTTAGATTTTCTGCTTTCATTTCTGTACGCACCTATTTTATGTTTACCTGTTTATTTATTTCTTGCTGTCTTTGGCCTTTTGTAACTTCATTTCTTTTTCTTACTTTTGATTTCTTGCGTTCTTTCTTTCTGTGTTGTTCTCTGTTCTCTTTACATCATTTCGTGTCTTTTTCCTGCTATGTGCTTGCCCTTCTTTTTTTGATTGTCTCTTTCTCCCTCCTCGCTTTTCTCCCTCTCCTCTGAATTTTTTCTTTCTCTTTCTGAACCGCTTTCTGTTTTATTAGCCTCCTTCTTTATATCTCTCTCTTTCTACGTCCTTTCCTGTCCTTCCAGGTTTTATGCCTTTATACCCGTTATTTATCTCCATCAATATAAAGAGAGTTCCTGCTTGGCTACCGGCTGCTGCGTACTTCTTGTCGGCCGGCGCTTCGCCGTGCCCTGCGTTCTCCGTGCGTCACGTCTGACGCACGATACTACAATATGAATACTCTTTGCCAGTCAAAGTAATCGATGGGTAGCTGATGCACCCCTCCTCTTTTCTCCTGATATGGAAAGCCTCGATAGTCCTGCGGCCTAATAACTTCCTCTGTCGTGTTTTCGAACACTGCCGCGCATTTTCACCGGTGGCACTATGAATGGGTGAAGCAGATTCGAAGAAACAGCATTCAACTGCAACAAAAACCGGAAAAAATTCAGTTGTCAAAGACCAGATGATCTTGCCAAGGAACCAACTGGCTGGGGTCACAATAATTAGGAGAAAGTGTTAGAATTTGTTAGTGTGACAGTGACCTGAAGACGAATAAGCCACTTTGCCAATTTGCCGTCGTTTCTGTTTATCTGAAAAAGTGCACTTAGTGCATCATTTATCTCATTTCAAATGGATCGCACTACTTCAAAGATATTTTGTATTGGGTCCTGTTGACAAGACCATTGTCTCAGGAATATCCCCTCAATCGTTATTGAATCAAGTCTGTTTCGATTCGACATTCGTAATTTACTAATTCAAAATAATTTGTAATATTCAAAAGTAAGAGCTGAAAATTCATATGTACCTCTCTATAAAAGGAATTTATTATTTCTTGGCCAATCCACCAGGGTGGGTGCAAGCCAGTGACGTAGGACATTATCGTCTGGTAGACAGCTGCATGGCGCACAGCGCGCGCTGTGGAATGTTCCAGGATTGTGCAAATACGTGGCACTCTGGAAGCTAACGCCTCTATGCTTTGGCAGTACCCGACTGCGTCGAAGTTCTATCCCCAGTCGTCTTATTCGAAACAGCTTAGCCGAATACACCAGATGACATTGACCACCTTTCCCGCCCCACCTTTGAGACGAACTTGCAGCGCCGTGTATCCTGAGCTATGGGTACTGATCAACCAGTGATTGGAGCTCATGAACCGCAAGGACTTGCACGCCATCTTCGTCGCTCTGGTCGTCTCCAGTACGTGTCGCACCTGCGTCCTTCCCTGCAGCTACGTCAACATCAGCATGCTGAAGCGGAACCCCGTGGAGACCTGCGTACAGCTTGTGGAGTCTCGTGGCAAGGCGAAGACGGCCATGGACCAGCGTGCCTTGGGCAAACCTGCTGCTGCTGATGACATTATGAATGGCTACGCCAAGCACTCGAAATGGCCCCAGCATCTTTCTGGCCCACATCGTTGTGTACGAGGCGCCGACCGGCTGTGGTTGCTGACGAACCGCGAAGATCACTACGAGATTTTCATGTTGCAGGTCGTCCCCAATACAAGGTGCACCACATTGCTGGCGTACCATTTCGTCGGTGAAAGCATGCTGAAGCGGAACTCCGAAAAAACTCACACTGCGGCGTCCTCCGGCGTCACCCAAGGGGTCTCTGTCCGAGATAGCGATGGCTTCAGCGGGGATCCTTTGACAACGGACGGCTGCAGAATATGCGAAACCCGTAACTGTAAGCTCCAAGGATCCGCTGGCTGCAATGAATGACATCAGGTTTGACCAAGGAACGCTGCGCGCGGCCTACGGGAGCATCAGCGACGCCTCCTCAGTTGGCACAAACGATGAAATGGCACGTGTGGAACCAGTTTAGCTAAGAGCTTCGGGCTGACAGTGGCACATCTGGGCAAATCTATTGCAAAAATGGCGCCCTGGTCTAAGTGTTGGTTAAAACGATGGTATGTTTTTGGAGTAAGTTTCGAGACTATTACGCTTATTTAGCGTTAATTCTATAAATGTATGAAATGGCAGTTCCTCTTTGTCGATAATTTCTTGGCATTGTTTATTTCTCACTCTTTCTCTTTTTGAATTGCTCTCCATTGTTGTCTCTTTGTAATGTCTGTTTGCATCTTTCTTTTCTTGCCTTTCTTTTTCTTTTTTTCTAGTTGTTTCTCTCTTTCTCTCTTTCATGTATTTGACATTTTTCACTTTGCCCAGCCGAGAGAAACAGTAAATATAGAAGAAAGCAAGGAAGCTTAACCGCGGCTGAGCCCGGTAGACTAGGCTGCACTGGTGAAGGGGAAGGTTGCCTCTGAGCAGGCCTGCTTCTATACCTTCGCCAGCGTTCATAGCACTCCGCAAGCAGTATTTACGCTAGGGAGGAAAGAGATAATGTAGCTTTTATTCCTCAGTGAGTGTACGTTTGCAGTGAAGACTTCAGTGAGTTTAGAGTGTTAGAGTGTTGTAGCAGTTAGTGAGGTGACGCGAATAGAATGTTGTTGATGATGATGGCGTCCCTTCAATATTCATCTGGCTAAAGAAAAAACTTTTTCAGCCTCGTCGCTGTTAAGTGCTTTTAGCACCGTCGTACAAAACAACGTCATATAAATCGTGCTTGACGCCACACGTAAACTGTGGGTACACGTCCAACTGTGGTGGCCTTCGTTACTTCACCGCAGGAGAAGGTTGGTTACGTTAGCGATTCACATAAAAATAATAATTCAGATTTCATCTCGTAATAATAACAAGAATGTATTGCTTTGTAATAGTAATGCAAATGGCATGCTGGCCTGCTGTGAGCTCAGGTACACACGTGGTATCTGTGAATATTCCTGGAGGCGCTTGAAATGACCACGGAGGCTAAGCTGCACCATTCGTGCAATGTAATAAATCACACAAGAGGGCGCGTGAGTCTAAATCCGGGACAACCAAGGAGGAATAACAAAAAATTGCTGAAGTGGAAGCTCCCGCAATGCCTTGCCAGCAGAATTGAAGCCATCTTTTGCCACTACCAAGATGGCGGAAACATGCTCTTTTCTGATAGTGCCCGCTTAGAAATCAAGTGGCTTTGATAAGTTAGTGTTAATTCTACGTTAGTTCTATATTAGAAGACAGTTGTTCCCGACGAGATAACACACAAAAACGAGTGCGGGTGACTGAATATTCAAAGGGCTTTGCCTCCAATCGGAGGCTCACTAAGAAAAACTGGTATCTCTAAGAGAGAGAGAAATAACTTTATTAAAGGTCCTGAAGGGGACTTGGCACCCCTTACGGGGGCCAGCCCGGTGGCTCCACCCATGCGGAGTCGGAGCTCGCCAGCCACCTTTTGGGCCTCCTGGACGGCCTGATGTTGAAGGGCCCTGTCGGGGCTCTTGAGGTGGTTGATCCAGTCGTCCTCGGTGGCAGGGGACCTGAATCTAGCGTTTAGCGCGGGACACTGCCACAGCATGTGACTGAAATCGCACCTTGAATTTTGACATTTGGGGCATTCTGGCATTATATCTGGTAGGTATTTGCTGCAGATATAGGGGTTCGAGTAACTGTGCGTTTGCAGCAGTCGAAGCGTTAATTCTTGTGCTTTATTTAGTGCTGAGTGAGGTGAGGGGAATTCCTTTCTAAATAACTTATAGTGCGAGCAAATTTCGTGATATGATAAGACGCACTCTAAGACGCACTTGGAGCACTATGTGACCCGAAAAAGTTTCCACTTTACACTCGTTGGGAGTGCGTGTGAAATGCTCCATTCTTAATCGCTGAACGGTGATACATAATGCCCCTAGTAAAGTGGCCTCCACAGCCGCCATCTTGCCAGAGGCACGTCTTCACTTCTAGGCTACGATTTCCACTCCAGCAATTTAAATGCTCCTTGGGGACAACGAAAATGAAGTCGCGCAGCACGCAGAGCATAAGCCACGAGCAGCGCCGCATCGTGGATTCGACAACCTCGTTCAGACCATGCCCTTGGTGCTACTTCCCCAACGGCATTACGCTGAGGTTGCCGCTTACCTACGCGCCAGTGAACAGCATGCTGCACCTGCTGCTGCTGGTGGCATCAGATTGCGTAGGGCGACGCCCGACACTCGAAACGACTCCTGCAGCTTCCTGGCCGATGTCGTCGTGTACGAGGTGTCTTGAGCGTCGTTACAACGGGGCTGTTTACTCGTCGGCTATACACCGGGGCACCTGCAACGTCGTGGGTATACCATGCTGTGGATGCAGGACAACGTGCTGGTGGTGCTGACGAACCACGACGGCCTGTACGTGATGAACGCCGTGGTTGGTGTCTCCAGTACGGGATGTGATTGCGTGCTTACGTACTTCTTCGCTAAATCAACAAGCTGAAGCGTAACGCCGAGAAGATACGCTAATACATTTCCGTGTGTTCTTCGGTGACGCCAAAGCGTAAGCCGACCACAGGGATGGTAGTTTCTCCAGACCACCTTCTGGACATTGTCGTTATACACGACAGTTGACGGCACAGACTCGGCGGCATTGAGCTCCGTTGGTTTGGTGAATACTGGGCCAAGGTCGGCGTGGACCAGTGAATTACGCAGTAGTGTAGCATGCGAAAGCAGATTTGAATTCTTCAAAGAGGGTCGATGGGACTTCGACTCCTTGTCGGTGGTTTTCCGGTGGTAGGCATTTGGCACTGCGGCTAAGGCGTCTGGAAGAGGGAGGGCAAATCGATCAGACAGCTGCCGCATGGGCTGAAGTAAGCTTTGCGGACCTCCTGGTGGCGCACTCGAACATGGAGAAGAACTTGCGCAGGCGCACTAATGTGAACTGGTCACTGAAGTCGACAGGTAGGGTCGGCTTTCGAAAGTGTTGTACGAACATTCCGCGGGCGTGTGTTCTTGCTGGTGCTCTGTTGCCCCACGCTGCATTGTTAGAGTGTATTACGGAAGCGTTTAAGTACTTATTAGATAGATTGTTCATAGAGCATTGTCGCAATGGGAAATATCAAGGGAATCTGCTATAACGCTGTTTTACGTAGATATGATATTTGATTAGTTTCATTTTTATTGTTGAGAGGGAAATCATGTTATCGTTGATGCAGAACGTTGTGAAACATCGCTATTTTTATTTGCTGCGTATAATTTGTTCCGATATAAAGGCGTTGTTCTCGCTGTTTGGTGTCATCCTTCTGAAAGTTGAAACTGAACGGCATGGATGCTTTGCATAGGAGCTGTAAACAATTTCTTTCATCTAGTGTTTTTCACCGGAAACAAGTTACGGAACTCGATGAACCAAATTTGTGGAAGGGAGCGACCTAGTTATGGCTCTCGACTGGTGGAGATCCTCTAAGGGAGTTTTGGTTGTGGTACTAAAGAATGATTGTTAAATGCTCAAGTGTTTAATGTGTTTGGAGTTAGATAACAGGTCCACATAAACTCGATCGCATAACTTGAGTATACGCAATCATGATGCCTATTGAGGTTGAACTACCTTCGTATACCTATGATACCAGTTATCAATGAAGTATAACAATCGATCGGGTGGCATTTAAATTTGCGCATTTATCTTCTTTTATGGGTGGGCCACTTTAGGGCCCGTACGCTCGTGTGCTGTAGTACGCTGTCGTCGTCGCTTGGCGTAGCTTTCCTTTTGTAGTATACTGAGCATTTGCTTTATTTATTTTATAATATTTTATTTATTTACAGATTACTGCAGGCCCATTTAAGAGCCCCAGCAGGAGGGGCAAGATCATAACACTGCACACAGGTGTAAAACAGCAAGAACAATTAAGAGGTACATCATATACAAAAGATACAAAAATATATCTTAGGTTATGTTTAAATACGCTCATGTGCCTCTACAGAGCTGGTTAACGATTGAGGTAGGCAGTTCCAGTCGTTTATATCTCGAGGAAAGAACGAGTATTTGAAAATGTTTGTTCTGGCGAAGTACGGTATTAATGAATGAGTTCGTCGATGCCAGGTTTGTCTTGTCGTAAGCGGTTTCAGATAAAAATCACGGTTTTCTGACAACTTGTTATTCAAAAGAAAAAGAAATTTGAGCCGGTGAGTTTTACGAAGTTTTTCAAGTGTGGGTATACTGTTTTCTTTCATAAGGTTTGTGGGGGAATCAGTTCTTCAGTACTTGGAGTAAATAAAACGGACCGCTTTGCGTTGGGTTAGTTCAAGAGCATCAATGTTTCTTTTTGTGTATGGGTCCTAGACGTTTGAGGCATATTCCAATGAGGGGCGTATAACAGTCAAATAAGTTAGTTTTTTTACAGTAGAAGGAGCATGCTTTAGTTTGTGTCTCAAAAGACCAAGTTTACGGAAAGACGACGCGCAAATATTCCTGCTGAGGTCGTTAATTAGAGTGACACCAAGGTACTTATACTCAACAACCTGAGCTAGTGTCTGGGTACCAGATTGATATGTAAATGGCAAAATATTTTTTTTGCCGGTTACTCGCATAAAGACGGTTTTGTCTGTGTTTAACCTCATCTTCCATAGCTCGCGCCATGCAAATATATTTTGGAGGTTAGTGTTTAGCAAGACCTGGTCGTCATAGGAAGTTATTTCATTGAACAGCACACAATCATCAGCAAACAGTATGATCTGAACCGGCGAGGAAGCAGTATCAACAATGTCAATAATATAAATTAAAAATAATAAAGGCCCAACCACACTCCCCTGGGGAACCTCAGAATTTAGAGGGAGCGGGTGAGAGCAATTACCGGCAATGCTTACAAACTGAACGTGGTCAGACAAATAGGAAGAAATCCGGGAAATTATAAATTCTGGAAGGCCAATAGATTCCAGTTTTTGAATAAGCTTATTATGAGGAACAAGATTGAATGCCTTCGTGAAATCCAAAAAGATGACATCAACTTGACCTGCCTTATCTAAAATTTGTGAAAAACTGTGCACAACAGAGATTAACTGAGTTTCTGTAGAAAACCCTCTCCTGAAACCATGCTGAAGATCAGAAAGTACGTTATTTTCATTAGGAACGTTATAATAAATTTAGCTATGATATGTTCAAGCACTTTGCAAGACGAAGACGTTATAGAAATTGGACGATAGTTTGGCACCAAATCTTTGTCACCCTTTTTGTGCACTGGAGCAATGCGTCCCACTTTCCAGTCACGAGGCAAGCGGCCGGAACGGATGGAAGCGCGGAAAGTGATTATAAGAAATTCCGATAGCATCTCGGCATATCGTCATAAAAATTGTTGGGAATTTGATCAGGACCAGTTGAAGTTTTTGTTTTCAAATTTAGGAGACACGAAATATTACCAGGTAACAGGAAATAATACCTGGAATGTCATCATTACTTCGAGAAAATCGGTGCAGTGGCTTGTTTCAGGCTGAAAAAAAAAAACGTTATGGAAGTACAAATTGAAAGGATTGGCAATAGTTTTCTTGTCGACAATAGTTTCTCCTTCATGTGTTATTTGATCAACACAATTGGTATTTTTACTCAAAAAATTCCAAAATTTTTGTGTGGCAGACGTAATAAAGTTGGGTAGAGTATCCTGAAAGTATCTAAACTTAGCTATCCTCACAGCCTCGTTCAGTGTGTCCTGGGCAGAAAGAGTAATATTGCGTAGAACACCCTTGCGTTTAAGCCGCTTTAGTTTCCTTTTCATGTGCCAGGCATTTCGCGTGATCCAAGGATTTGATTCGCACGTATTTTTAATTTGCTAGGAATAAAATTATCTAGACAACGCAGGCATATTTCTTTCAACTTGTTCCACAATACTTCAGGGTCCGTTCCTTGAAAGCTGCTGAAGGAAAGATCGAGGTGGTCCAGAACACTCTCGTCATTTGCATCCGGAAAGTCTTTCACAGTGATTGATTTGGCATGACACGTAGTGCAAACAGCCTGCATGGGACAAGAAAAATAAACCATGTCGTGATCGGAAAGGCTAGGGTCAACCAATACAGAAAAAAAGTTCAATCTATCTCGTTATAAAGAGCAGGTGAAGCAAGGATGCACTTGCGCCATGCACCCGTGTCGGTTGGGTAACAATTTGATGCATGTTTTGGCTTATCATAATATCTCTTGCTTGCTCGAAGGATAAGTCTTCTTCCTCTTTTTCTGCGAGTGCCTTCATGATGATCAGTAAAAAGCAACTGTTGCGCTTGGCGGAAGACAAGCAAAGCCATGCATAAAAATAAAACGGAATCAAGCGCAATATAAAGAAAAAGGCCTGAATAGGAAGAAAATTAGGGCAATAAAGCGAAAGAAGTAAATGAAAGGATGAAATAAATAAATAGAAATACAGTAAGAAACGCATGACAGAGGCGAAAAAGAAGAGCAGGCTGCCCAGCTCCGCACTCCCTTTAGGCTTGACGCCTTGAAGCCAAGCTGCCTTATCAAATTTTATTTCTGTGAATTTCGGTCACATTTCTTGAAACACCCGGTACACACACGGGCATTCTTGAGTGTTATAGCGAAAATAATGCACATTAACACGATAGCTATAAAGAGCTCATATTGCAGAAATACTTTTGTAGGCGACGCTGGTTTCCGCAAAAAGTCATCTTGGCGGTGAAAAAAAAAATCAAGAGAGCTCGAAGTAAAATAAAGGAGGAAAATTTGCGGTTCGAGTTTTTAAATATGAAAATTTGCGGTTCGAGTTTTTCGCGGGGATTTTCATTGACGCCACCATCGACTGTAATTTTGAACAAGCGCTCAATGTAGAGTAAAAATGCTTCAATGAACATCCATCGAAGACAGTAACGCCAGCGGCAACCTAGCCCTTCGCGAACAGGTATACGTCTGCGGCCTCCGTAATTAACCCCAGGAACACTGGCGTCCAAGGAGTCCACGCTGCACCACCCGGAGCCACGAAAAAGATGAAGGAAGAAAGGAAGAGCCTGAAATTAGTGGCATACGCCTATTGAAAGAAATTGCTCGGAACGCAATGGTTCACGTGCAAAGGTGCGCCCGCAACTTCGGGGGTTAAAGACAATGAAGTCCCGAAGCATGCATGCAGGGCGCGATTGGCACGCGCACCGTCGAACGTCCTGCGTGTATGATAGTGTTCAAGACCACCGTTCAGTAGCAAGACGGCATCTCAAGCACTGGAGGTGCTCCCAGCGGCCGAGCTTCTTGGGGCGGCCATGATGTTTGAGGTTTCTCCGACATGCTTCGATGCGCCTGTCTTACCAACCCCGTCACCTGCAGGAACCAACACGCACGGCCTCCCGAGGCGCAGGCGTTGGCCAACAAGATGGTTGTGCTGATGATTAGAAAAGACCTGTACGTGATCGTAGAGGCGCTGGTCGTCTCCAATGATGGCGGCATCTGCTTTTTTACGTTCTACTTCATAAACGACAGCATGTGGAAGTAGAACAATGAGGAGACGAGCCAATACACTATATGGCGTTTCGTTGCTGCGCCAGGGTGTCTGAAGAAGCGCGTTCGTAGTGGAGCGACCTGCTGCTGCTGGTGGCATCACGAAGGGCAGCACTCAAACTGCCCCTGCAGCTTAAGGACCAGTGCAGTCGGGTATGAGGCGCCTTCGCCGTCGCCTTATTGCGGCTATTTGGTGACCAGCACCAGGTGACTGCAACATCATTGTAACCCAACTACGGCTGCAGGAAAACGTGCCGATGGTGCTGATGAACCACGAGGGGACTGTACGCACGTCGCTATGCTGGACAACTCCACCCCGGGATGCGCCTGTGTGCTTACGTACTCATTCGCCGACTCAGCGGGCTGAAGCGGAATGCCGAAAAGATGCCCCAGTGCACACCTAAGCATACTTCATTGGCGCTAGCGTGTTGGCTGACCAGAGGGCCACCTGTTTCTCAAAGCCACTTTCTGAGGCCGATGTTTGCACCGTAAAGGCAGTCTAACCAGCATTGAGCTCTGTTAACCTGGTGAATACTGGCAACAAGGTCAGCGCGGACCTGCGAAGGCCGTATAGTGGCACAATGAAGCAGATGTGATGTCTACACTTAGGGTCGTGGCTTCAATACGTTGCCGGTGGTTTCTTGGTGGTGGCCATCCGGCACTGCGGTGAATGCGTTTGAAGACGATGCGTATGTCGGCTATATAACGGCTGGATCGGCTGAAGCCAGCGCCGTTGACTACCTTTTGTTGGTGGCCCACTTCAACATGAAGAAGGACTTGCACAGGCGCACAAATTCGAAATACTTCTCTGAAGTCGACATCTCGGGTCGGCTTTGTAAAGCGTCGGACAGCTGCTCGCCGGGCGTTTTTTGTTCTTGCTGGTAATCGGTTGTCTCGCGCTTTGTTACGGTATATTATGGTTACGGTATAATATAGAGCATTTTAAATTTGACGTATAATGTTGTTTCACGTAGATAAGCTGCTTGATTTGTTGCGTATATATTGGGATGGAAACCAGATCCATCTCAATATGCGACGTTGTGAATTGACTTATTTTTAAAAACATTGTCGCGAATCATATGTTGCGATAAAAAATATGTGAACGTGATGCTTAATATCTGTACACTGGTGTGTTGAGGTCATCTACTGTGTTGGTATACTAGTGATAACACTTATGTAATAAATAAAGCTATCGTACCCGTGAGATCTCAGTGTTCATATTTAACCTCTTTTTGCCTATGCGCGCTTTGTTGACCTTCCAGTTATGCCGCGTTGAATGGTATAAGCACTTCTCGGTTTGCATGCAAGGCGCGTTCTACGCAAGGCTGGTGTCCCGTGCATGCCACGTTTTTCGAGACCGTTAAACGCGGCATGCGTTTTAAATGCGGGGCATTTCGTAGTAGCACGATGTTGCACTTCGGCGTCGGGTGGCGGCACCATCTACACCTTTTGCATTTATTTATTGATTGATGAAAACTTTATTTTGGTCCTGAGAAGACGCAGAGGAGACCCCGCGCCACCCGGCTAATCTAACGTAGGGACCGTGAAGCCGAGCTTGGCGGCCCGTTCACGGGCACTCCGGATGGCCAGGGTTTGATCCTGAAGTTCGGGACTGCGCTGACCACCTGTCCTCGCTGATGGCGGTGCCGATTGCATCAATCGCGTTTTCTGCCGCATACTCGCGTCTATAGTTCCGGCGGAAGAAGGCACCCGCAAAACTGTCGCTCCCCTCCCCCTCTATGGCCTCGAAAGGCCGATGCAAACAGTGTCTGTAGTAAAAAAAAAATGGAAGCATATCCCTGGAGGGAATGATGGAGAGTGGGGCGAAGCGTCCGTCCGTCCATTCGTTCTTGCTTCCGTCCGTTCAGGCGTGCGTCTGTGTGGCCGCCCGTGCGTCTGTTCGTGCGTCCGCACGTTCAACTGTGCGTCTGTCCCTGCGTTCGTCCACGCATCCGCTCCTGTGTCCGTCCATGCGTCCATCCATCCATGCACCCGTCCGTGCGTCCGTCCATGTATCTGTCTGTGTGTCCGTTAATCCACCTGTTCAACACTCCAAGTACCATCATCTCGCATCTTTTCATCCCATATTCCTCATATAGAAGCACCGCCCTCCAGTGGACATTCCAAGGACTGAATGAGAGGAGGCACACGCACACTTTTTTACGGCTTGCTCTTTGTGTCTACTTCCCACCTTTAACCACCTCGAGTTCATGGTATATACTAGTTCACTGTATTCATGGCACTGCGGCCTAATGATCGCTAAACCTTTCTAAAACCAAGGAGGTTACGCCCAGCGAGTATAACATAGCAACCCTTCCTTGTCAGATAGTGGTCAATGTACATGTCAATGGCTGCTAAGGGGTAATGGGAGACAGGAGAATTCGGCGTTTACTTTCTTACGGTGACACACAGACAGATGCATGGATGGACGCATGAACGGATGCAGGGGCGGATGCATGGACGAACGCAGGGACGGACGCACGAACAGACGCACGCACGAACGGGGGGATGGACGCATGGACGGTCCCACAGACAGACGCGTGGACGGACGGAAGCAAGAACGAATGGATGGACGAATGCTTCGCCCCACTCTCCATCATTCACTCCGTGGATATACTGCGAATTTTTTTATTTTTCAACAACGCACAGAAGAAATCTCCCACCAGCACCACCTTGGAGGTCAAAAATGTAAGACTGGTTACACACTACTACTACGAGGTATGAACGGGTGCCGCTGTATGGAGCTTCGCTCCTAAAAAAAGGTCACTCGCGCTTTACAACTGGTCACTGGATCATACATAGGCACTGGATCGCGCGTTCGGAATTCAGTCAACGGCGTCAAAACTTGATGATGATGATGATGATGATAATATAAATGATGATCGTTGCTACTCTGGCGCACACCCACAAAGGGGGATCAGCCAAGAACCGGGCGGCAGGATCTTAAGTAAAAGGCTTATGGTTTTTCAAAAACAGTAATTTTGGACTGAAAATATATATATATAGAAAGAAAAGCCAAAAAATCGAAAAAGGAGTATACGTGAACAGGGATTGATGCAGTCTATCAGATGCGACTTCAGACGTCCCTGTGGCTATAACCAAATTGAATTCTGCCAAACGCTCAAATTACTGCCACGTTTAATTCTAATCCTTTTTTTTCAAGTGGAGCTACCAGGTATCTTTTCTGCTGATAATAATATCGGCAACAGAACAAAAAGAAATAATCTATCGTTTTCATTTCTTTGCAAATCTGATATAAATGTGACGCCTTTAGACCAACTTTATGCAAATAATAATTTAGTCGCGGAATTCTGCAACGCAATCTTGTATAAGTAACATACAATATCCGCGTTCCGCACCACTGTCTATTCTAGCAGCATTTTGGATGTGCGAAATCTCAAAAATTATCCAATCAGTAGCAGTTGGATTCATGTAAACTGAGGTTTCTAAACCTTATCGCTGTCGCGTAAGCCATATCAGGCAAAATCGGTATAACGGGACCACTAAGAGATACTGTGGCTAGTGCATCCGCCATCTCATTGAGATATATGCCACGATGGCCTGGTACCCATAAGAGCTGCAGTTTTAGCAAGTTAGTCGGTAACAGTTGTCGAAACATGTGCAAAAGTGTTAGGTTGTCTCCTGAAGACAGAGCAGCACATACTGAAAAAGAATCTGTAATTACGACTGCTTCCGATTCGCCCAAAGGAAGTTTCCGTAGTGCCAGTACAATAGCAAATAATTCTGCTATGGATATTGGTGTGTAACCGGGGAGTCTAACCGAAAGGACCATTCAAGAGAACGTGAGAAGATACCTGCCCCAGCCTTTTCATTTGATACGGGTGCATCAGTTGCAATTATGTTGTTCATGTTCACGTGTGCCAAGTAATCCTGAAGCCGATCATTTAAATAATGAAATGGCATTTGCTTTGCGTTAGAGGGATAAATATTCTCAAATTTTATCTGAAGATCTAAATTAAAATTTCTTGTTGAGAAAATATGTTTGATTTCGACGTTCAGGGGTTCTTGCAGCGCTTGAACGAACATGATCTGTGGGTAGTGGAATCGCAATTACCAGGTTTCTAAAAATAAGCTTGGCTATTCCATAAAAGCATAAAACGATTCTATCTGGGGTAAAGTGTATAGTTTTAAAAATGTTTGGATAGTAAGCAATTTGAATCTATTCAACAGTGACGGTAGACGCGCTTCCGTGTAGAGCACATTGTTAGCAGCAAACTTGGGCAGTCCAAGGCACAGTCGTAAAGCTTCCCTTTCTAATAAAATTAGCGGTCTATTATTTATAAGTCGCACTGCTCTAAAATAAGACACAACCGAATGCTATGATAGGACGAATGTACATTTCATATATCATTACCAATGTATTTCTTCGCAACCCCGTTTTTCTGGTGCTGAGCTTGCGTAACCACCCCACGGCTCGTGTTGCTTTGGATCCAATGTGATCAATGTGACTTTTCCAATTTAACGAGCTGTTATATATGATGCCTAAGTATATTGAGTGAATACACCTGGGAAATCTGCTCTGTGCCACACAGCAGGGAGATGTTGACAGGATCCCTGAACGAGAACGCTAGAAGTGCGCTTTTGTTTACGTTTAGAGACATTCGAATTTGTTCAAGCCATTCCTCTATCGTGTTAAGGTAAATCTGTAATGTCTCATAAAGTAAATGCAGATCACTGTTTTTCGCAAAGAAAGCACTAAGTCGCTGTTGTTAGGTATCGGAATTATTTTGGAATGTTTCCGCTCCGCGGGTATCCAAGAACTTTTTGAAGAATATTTAACCATATTACAGAGTTAATGTGGGGAAATGTCGTATAGTACTTTTATCATTGCCGGGGTTACTCCATCTGGTCCAGTTCCGCTAATATCACCTCATTGAACTCCTCCCCTGTAATCGGCTTTACTGTGTGTTTTGGCATTATTGATCTGAATCTTTGTTCTGATTCTTTAGAAACGTTTTCTAATATTTCAGTGAGTTTATATTATTTCAGTGAGTTTATATTATTTCAGTGAGTTTAAAAATCATTAAAATATACAAAGGCAGGCGTTCCTTGGCGTCACTTGCTGGGCGTTCTATCACGGGCAGGAGGGCAGGGTTAAGTTCCATTTGGTAAGCAAGGTCTTGGCACGTGTATAGGTTCGCGTCGAACTTAGCCTTTAAACGTTCGCTGAACGCAGCCAGGTATTTACCGAACGCTTCTTGCCAACGTGGACGCACTCTAGTTATTAAAGCGCATCCGATGGTAGCTTAGGTTCTTTTTCCCACGGCATAAGATACACTTTAAGTGAGGCACGGCTGGGCTAGACCAGCATTCGCTATGCTATTTTTTGTCATTCTTCTAAGAAGCGTCGTATCCGCTAAACGCTTGCAAGGAATTTTGTGCCAATCGTTCATGCAGTGGCTGACGGCGATTAGCAATTTATGCCTAAAGTGGGCATATGCCACAGTCCTAATATATATACTGATCAAAAACAAGCTTTTTGTAATAGGTTGGCGCATTGAATGACCTACTTATTACGCTACTCGCATTGTGTGACGCCTTGTTGTTCTTTGGCTGTTCTATAACGCTTCGTTACTCATGCTAACGCGATTCCTTTTCCGACATCAAGCCTGCCTAGGGCAATTTCGCGAACGAGTCCCAAGCACCGGCGTCGCTCGGTGGTAGATACTGGGCTGGCACGCAGCGGACACGGTTTCAAGCCTCACTGTGTCCTTGGTTCTATTTTTTTCCTTATTTCGTGCGATAGTGGTTACGGACACCGGCAGTGACGGTGGCAGACAATTACGGCAGCGCGTGACCCCAGTTTTGATCTCGTAACAGCTTTCGCTGTAAAACAGTAATCCTAACACACACTGAGCAGTGCTTTTCAGGGAAAACTTCCTATATGAAACTTGGCCGTGAGTGAAACACACTCCTCTATTTTTGCTTATTCGGTTCCTTCTAAGATAGCCATGGTAGCCTTCATGTTAGGGTGGGTGAGGATTCACTCCTGAGGCTTGATTTCGCTGTCTACTTCAGCAGTAGTATAGCAAACGCCTTTGATATGGGTTGCTTCCAAGGGTTGCATGACCGGTTCACAAAGCCATAATTGTCGACAAGGAAGCACTTACACTAATACCCGAGAAAATTCTTTTACCAGAAACCAGCTGATCTTGACCAGGAAATGGTAAGGTGGGGCGCAGAAATTTAAACAAAATGTTCGACTTTTCTCCTGTTTACTAAATGATCAGGGATCGCGCGATCAACTTGCGGTTGCTCGAGTTTAAATATTATAATATGCTCAAGGAGTCAATTACTCCAGCTGAATCGGATCTCACGTCAAATATTTACTTTCAGCCCTTTTCATTAGGTCTTGTCCCAAGCGCATCCGCTCAGCTGTTAGTTTAATGAGCTCTGTTCTGACACAAAATTTTGTAAACTAGCGTTACTCTATTAAATTCAGGATTCAAAAGTAATATTCCCACAGTTCATATCTACGCCCCTACTTTTTTTTAGAAATTTACTAACTTCTCTGCCAATCCTCCACGATGGCTGTGATTCGGTGATTTAAATCATGATCATCGTCAGGTATCTGCGTGGCGGGTAGCACGAGCTGCACGTGCACTGCCGAGTGTTCGAGGATTGGACAAGGACGTGGCGCTCTGGAAGCGTACACCTCTGTGATCTGGCAGTACCCGAGTGACTTGAAGTCCTACTCCAGCTCGTCTTATTCGAAGCATTTTCCCGGATGAATCAAATGGCATCGATAACCTTGCTCTCCCCACCTTTGAGACGAATTTGTAGCGCCATGGATCCCTAGCTATGGGTACTGATCAACCAGTGGCCGGAGCTGATGAACCGCGAGGACTTGCACGCCATCGTCGTCGCTCTGGTCGTTTCCAGTACGGCTCGCACCTGCGTCCTCATCTGTTTCTACACCAATGACAGCCTACTGAAGCGACGTGAGGAGACGTGCGTACAGCTTGCGGCGTCTCACGGCAAGGCCAATGTGGCCATGGACCTGCGTGCCATGGACAAACCTGCTGCTGCTGACGGCATCACGGATGGCTGCGCCCAGCACTTGAAATGGCCCCAGCATTTTCCTGGTGCGTATTGTTGTGCACAAAGCGTCGACCAGGCGTTGTTGCTGATGAACCACGAAGATCTCTACAGGATTGTCGGGGCGCAGGTCGTCGCCAATACGAGTTGCACCACCGGGCTAGCGTACCACTTCGTCGATGAAAGTATGCTGAAGCGAAGCCCCGAGGTAACTCACCATTACACTGCGGCGTCCTTCGGTGTTACCCAAGGGGACTCTGTCCGGGATAGCGACGGCTTCAGTGTGGATCCTTCGCTAGCTGTCGGCTGCAGGATATGTGATCGCCAATCCTTCACTGTGTGCACCAGGGACCCGTTGGCTGCAAAGAGTGAGGTCAGGTTGTACCTAGGAACGCCCGGGGTTGCCTGCGGCAGCTTGAGAGACATCGCCTCGGTTGGCACAAACGGCACGTTCCCGCCTGTGTCCAGGATGGAAGTGTCTGACGCGGTGACGGACGCTCTCCAGGACGCGTCGAATATATACCATGGATTCTGCAATTCCCTGAGACAGCCAAAAGATCCGAAATGCATGGGGCAGTTTCATAGCGGCTGCTCACGTCAGCGACCGTGTACCAACTGAGCTGCCGAGTGCGGGAGGACACCATGCAATTCGAGATTGCCCGCTTCAGGGAATGCGTACGCGCAAAACCAAGGTGGACGAAGCTGTCATGAAAAAGGCTTCCCTGCACTGGCGTTGAACCCGCGTTGAACCTTCGCTGCTGGCCGCTTCGTAGTGGTGGTCGGCTCTAGCCGTTGAAGCTTGCTCTTGGGGTGTGGCCAAGAATTAAGTAGCTATTGTTGGTTAATTGATCTACCATCGTTTCTTATACTGCAATAGTTGTTTGATCAGTGTTTTTTGTGCAGTTCAGACAAGACAAGATGCCCTTATCTTTGCCAGGGCCAGGGACTTTTCTTTGGTCTGCTTCTACGGATCCAAAGGAGGTGCCAGTGGATCTTTTTTTGAACAACGGAATATCATCTGTTCCAGTTGCTCTAGTCCCGAACAATGACGGCATCATTAGGATGAAAAACCCGAAGATCATTCAGGCGGAATTACGGTCAGTGACGGCCCAATACCAGTCCATAACGGAGGTCCGCCAGTTCGGCAGAGGAGGCATACTGTGCTTTTCGCCAGACCAGTCCTGTGTCCTAGATCTGCTAAAGTGCTCAACGTTTGCATCCCAGCTGGTGAGCGCGTTCATACCTTCTCATTTAGCATGTACCCGAGGTCTAGTGCGTGGCGTCGATGCCAACATGCCACCCTCCGAAGTACTAGAGCTGTTTTCGCCAGCAGGTGCTATTTCAGTCAATCGGTGTGGACGGGTGGTTGATAACAACAAAATACCAACTGAGTCTGTAATTGTGACCTTTGCGGGATCAGTCCGACCATCAGAAATTAAGGCTTGGCCTTTAATTTACAGAGTAGAGCCGCTCTCTCCTCGTCCGCTCCAATGCATAAAGTGCTGGCGTTATGGTCACACAATGAAAGGTTGTAGGTCAGTGGTCAGGTGTAAGGTATGCGGGGAAGGTCACAATTCTAGCGACTCTCTGAGTGATAAAGAAAAGTGTTGCCTATGTAGCGAAGCTCATGCGGCCGATAGCTCTAGTTGTTCGGCAAAGGTACGTGAACTGCAAATTCTAGAGATAGTAGAACGAAGACGGTGTTCACGGAAGGAAGCAGCACTTGAAATACAAGCACGAACACAAGGCTACGCCGGTGTTACAGCTCGTAATATGCCAACAATGGAAGATCTCTCTGTCCCTATTGCGGAAGCGATTGAGAAGGCAGTGGAGAAGGCAATGGAGCGCATCGCTGGGAATATTTGTGAGTCCTTGGCCCAGATTCTATCGAGCCAGATGGCTCAAATGTTGGGTACAGCGGAAAACAACCACAGTGCACCACGTAACATTAGTGACTCCTCGGAGTTTGCAAAGGAGTATGACTCTGCTACGCCACATCAGGCTACGGAAGCCCTTCACATTCGTGACTGCCCTAAAATTTCAAAGAAGTATGGCTCCGATACGCCACAGCAACCTATGGTAGCTGCAGATTCAGTAGAGGAAGGTAGCGAATCTCAATGCGAGCTTACCAAGAAAGTGGAGGACTCAGACGAAATGGAGATGGATCCCCGATCGCTAAAGCGCTCGAGATCCCCTTTATACAAAAAAGGCATCGCACCTGTAGATTCAAAAACCAAAAAGTACCAGAAGAACACCCTGTCTAAAGCTGATTTTCTTAAAGAAAATATTCCAAACAAGGCCATCGCTGAGGCTATTTTAGAGCAAAAATAGGGTCACTTAAAATTCTTCATTGGAATTGCCGATCAATTCACTCTGCAGCAACTGATCTAATATATTTGGCATCGAAATTTTCTCCAGATATTATTGCACTGCAAGAAACTTGGCTTTCAATGCATCAGTCTTTTCAATTAAATAGATTCAGATCTTTCCGTCTAGACCGTCCATCGAAAGGTGGAGGTTTGGCATTTTTTATTAATAATAGAATAAGTCTCAAAGCGAAAATTGCGTATAAGCTCATGCCACCTGACAGTGAAATTCTCGCCTTAGAAATAACCTTACCAGGCTGCATGCCTTTTTTGGTGGTGAATGCATACTTTCCTAAAGGTGTAATAGATACTCGATGTTTAGACGCTGCAGTTACTTCTAGTTATCAAAATAAAATTCTAATCGGCGATTTCAATTCTCATCATACGTGCTGGGGTTTCCGAACTGATCAATGCGGTAAGAGATTGTGGGAGTGGACAGCGGATAATAACTTGTGTTGCTTGAATTCAAGAACACCCACTTACATTAGTGATAGGTCTCGTTCAGCCTTAGATTTAAGCTTTGTGAGTTCATCACTCACTAGTTTGTCGTGGAGTGCGTGTGATTGTGCAACTAACAGTGATCATTTGCCAATATTATTCGAGATTGCTTGCCACGTTATAATGTCAGGCTCTCAGACTCGAGTGTTTATTAATTACACCAAATTTAGGAAAGATTTAGAATCTGCTTTGGCAACTCATTCTGAAGAGCAAGAAGATACAAAAGCCATGAGACTAAGTGCACTGATCAAAAGAACATATAAAAATGCAGAATTCGTTGTGGAATCCGCAAAGAGCACAACCCACAGTTCGTGGTGGAACTCGGACTGTGCCCGGGATTTCCGACGAAGAAAGGCAGCTTGGAAAAAACTTATGTATAACCAGTGCCCTCAAAACTGGTCTGATTACAAGTATCACGCTGCAATTTTCAAACGCACGGTCTCCTTAGCTAAGGAACAATATGATAGAAAACATTATGATTACCTTTCAAAAGCTTGTAACAAAAAGGCGCTGTTCAGGTTTATGAGATCACGTAAAATGATGCCATCTCAAAATAATATAGGGTTTGAGATTATGTCCTTGGAAGAAACGAAGAAATCCTTAGAAACCATGGCTAAAGGCCTGGAGTGTAGATTTACATCAACTAAGCCTTACGATCCACAAAAACCAGCGTCAACGATTGAAGTTACTGAAGTTACAAAGGAAGAGTTAGCACAAGTGATACAAGGTTTGCCCTCGTCAGCTCCTGGTCCGGACGGAATCACAACTGCTATGATAAAAATATTATTCAAATTATCACCATGTGACCTACTAAACACTGTAAATTATTCGTTAAAATATGCCTGGATTCCGTATGAGTGGAAATTAGCTAAAATAGTGCCGATACAAAAAAGACAAGGATTCGGATATGTCATAGAAAACATTCGACCCATTTCTCTTACATCTAATATGGTTAAGCTCATCGAAAGAGTGCTCAATAAAAGAGTTATAATATGGATGGAGGAAAATTCGATATTAAATCCACATCAAATTGGCTTCAGAACAGATTGTTCAATCTGGTGTGCACACGCAGATTTAGAAAGCCGCATTCAGCTTGCTCGCAAAAAAGACAACATGCGGCACTAGTGACATTGGATATTGCTAAGGCATACGATAGTGTAGAACATTCAGTATTATTAGACATATTAGAGAGCCACAATCTCCCAAAATATATATTGGCGTGGGTGAGGGAATTTTTAAGAGGAAGGGAGTTCTATTGCTTTAAGGATGGTTGCGCATCGTCAAAGTGCAAACAAACACGTGGTGTCCCCCAAGGCGCTGTATTATCGCCAGTTCTATTTAACATCTTAATGAGCACTATACCGCATTGCCAGGACGTGAAGGTGTTTGTATATGCTGACGATATTGCATTTTTCACGGCACATAGTGACATATATTCTTTATATCAAACGCTACAGAGATATGTCAATATGCTGGAGAGATGGCTAGATGCAGTCTGCATGACCTTAAATGTAAATAAGAGTGCAGTATTGATATTCCCGTTATCCGATCCCATCTCAATTTCAATATGTTATAAACAAGAGCCCATTCCACAGGTGGAATCTCTTAAATATTTGGGAGTAACTTATAATGCCAACCTAAACTGGACTCCTCACATAGAAAGCATGGCATCTAAAGCACAACTCGCCTTAGGAATTCTTCGTAGACTGAGCAGCCGCCAATATGGTCTACGCAGAAGCACAATGGTGATGATCTATAAAATGTATATGCGACCAATCCTAGAATTCGGGTGCGTATTGTTCTCAGGTGGCCCTGCCTATAAAATAAAGCCTCTGGTTATGCTGGAACGAGAAGCCTTGAGATTGTGTCTAGGACTTCCGAGGTTTGTAAGAAACAATCTTTTGTATCAGGAAGCACGATTACCTACATTGCCTTGCCGTTTTCGTATCCTAACGGTTCAGACGTTTCTGAAATTTTATAGCTATGCGCCAAGACGATCTGAGTATGATTTTATAAATGACCCAGACAGCTTTTTTCTTGCCCATTGGCCACGTTTTCGAACACCTCAAATTGCTTTTGTCCAGAAACAACTAGATCGGTTAAAGGTAAAAATTCGAGATGTGATTGCTGCGCAGGATACAAATCAAATTCTTAAGATTGAATTCGATGACATTTTTTCCTCTAAGGCCAAATTACAATCCTATAGGGTCTTAAATAGCCGACTGCAGGATTATCTTGCACATGCGGAAACGAATAACATTATAGCCACAGATGCTTCAGTATTGAATGAAAAGACAGGTGTAGGTATATACTCACATTCGCTTGACTGGTCTTTTTCATTAAGATTACCGGATTTTACCCCAGTTTTTGAAGCTGAGCTGTTGGCAATAGTTCTAGCGCAGCGAAAGCTACCTTTAAATGCCGCTAATGCGATCATAATAACGGATTCCCTGTCAGTATGTACGTCGATTACGGCGTCAACAAAATCGATGGCCTTAAAGACGCTTCTTATGCTAGTTCCTCCTCAGCTGCAGCTACTGAAATTAGTATGGGTACCCGGCCATTGCGGCTTAGAAGTAAATGAAATCGCCGACTCTCTAGCACGAACAGCATTGGAAGGGCCAGTACTATCAGTCCTTCCCGAAGTGGCCACTATAACGGCGACAAGATACAGAAAGCTTGCGCTCAGTGCAGACGCTATGGAAGCAATATTGTCAACACCAGAATTTACTCACTTAAGATTTCCATGGAAAAGTCATTGGTGTCCTACAAAACAGTTGGAAACCATAATAACCAGATTTCGATGTCGTGTCCCCCCGTTAAATTTCTATTCACATAGGGCTGGTCTGGCGATATCACCACTATGCAACTTTTGTTCAGAATTGGAAACAATAGAGCACTATTTTTTATCATGTCGCCGATACAAATTGCTTAGGAAAACATTCTTAGCCCTCCCATTTGCTAGCCTGGGGTTGAATTTCACTATAGAAAACATACTTTCCTTCGGTGCTTACGATCTGGGCTTCAGCCACGAGAACGTTTTCTACGCAGTTTGCAAGTACCTGAATGAAAGTAAAAGAATTAAGCTTTTAATTGCGTGATTATTATTCATGAAAAAAAAAATAATTTCAACGAACACGAGAGCATTGTTTAACTATCCTGATTCTTATTCAAGGTAATGAATAGTTGTCTTATCTGCACGAGTGACAAGCAACTATTGCACTCCATTCATTCTGACTAGGGTGTCTTTACTTTTTTCATTCTTTTTTTTCTGGTGGGTGGTTTTGATATTTAAAAAAAAAGAAAAAAAAATCTTACGTAGTTAAGTCATCGATTCTTGGCCAATCCCCCTGAGTGGGTACGAGCCATGTCTGGGGGATTCATCATCATCATCATCATCATCAAAGGCTTCAAGATGGCAGTAGCAGTTCTGGCCTCCTGCATGTCAAGAAAGGTGTTCCAACTACTCTGTATCGTTACAGCGACATATGCTTTTTTGAATAATTTACGTTGCAATTGGATTTCTTTAGTGTATGATCAATAAACTTATGAATTGGCAGATGCTGGTTTTCGGTGTTATTTGCGAGGGATTCCAACATGAGGAAAAATGCAGTGCTAAGCTCCGTAGGGTAAACTAATTCCTCGCTGGTGTAGACTCGTGTTCAACTTTGCATATTCGAAGCCTCCGATGAAAGCAGTGAGATATTCGAAATGCTGCTCGCTAACAAGGACGCGCTCATGTTATTAAAGCGAAAGCGAGCGTTGCTTAGGTCTTGTGCCCTATGTAGGTCACTTATGTCGCTGGTATGAATCCACTCGATTACTAACCTCGTCACATTTATCGTAAATAATATAGTTTTAAGGCGACAACATTAAAGAGCTCGTTTCGGAGAAATTCCGGCGTCGGCGTCGTCAGTTGTGAGCGAATAATCATCTTATGTGTGACCGAAAAATTGAGAGCGATGCAAGTAAAGAAACATTTTTTTCTTTCTTTCCTCTCTTTTTATCTTAGTTCTGTTCGTTTTTCTGCATTAATTGTCTTTAAGCACATGTTTTACGGGCGAAAAACGGAAGTTTATTGTACACTTAACTTGTACGTACACAAACGATACATCGAAAACAAGTAAAGACAGTCTATACATCTTACAAATGAGCACCAAAATATAATTGATCACTGAGTGTCCAAATGTTACAAGGTTCGGTGCGGGTTTTTGATGGTGCTCGGCTGTCTCACATGTTCATTTTTTGTTTTTTGCTGAGGCTCTTTTGTATGGATTAGATGGCTTGCCCATAGAGCGTGTTCGAAATTAGACGTATGACGTAGATAAGTCAAAACGCAGACGTGTTTCACGCAGATGTTGATTTTGTCGCGTATATAATATAGAAACGATGTTTGCGTTGATATGTAGCGTAGATATGTTCTATTTTCCGCGTATTTGATGACGCATATACCAAGTTCAGTTAAACATCAATTAACGCACATATTATTTGCCGTAATGTATTTGCTATGAAAAGCAGGTGAGCGTAGATATATATTTTTCTGGTGTAGTCCTTCGGGAAAGTTCGTTTTTTTTTTTGTTTTCCTTAGAAGGGTGCTGTGCGGAGGAACTTCTGTTATCTGTTATTCTTGCCCTCTGACTTCGTCAAGAAATACGTGGCGTATTGTGATGAGCCACAGTGACGAAAGGCAGTGACCTATAGTTGTGCCTCTTTATTTGTGGAGATCATGTGAAGTGACATTTCCTAGTTATCGAATAAATAAAGGGTGTCAATTTGATGACCTTTTTGTTTTGTACATTTTATTATTCTTTGTTTTTCTTTACTTATGTAGCTTTTTTTAACACGTTCAGTGCTCTGCGCGTTCCTTACTGCTGCATTTTTCACTTGCTTGCAGGGCTGCTTGCATTAGCAGTTGAAAGGAAATGCACAGGAATGTTGGCGCGAATCCATTTTAACAGGATAGCGTTAAAGATTTTTTTTGACGACACGAAGATGTTTTCAAAGAGTTTTCACATCTGCCTAGGAGCTGTTAAAGCCTCAATGTAACGCTCTGATGCTCTATTTCGATTCATGCAGCAGTGGGGCGCGGCGTCAGCGTCACGTGCAGCACGTGCGTCCATGTAGGCTCCCTTTTCTCATCCCGTTAAGCTCCGCGATTTTGACAAGCCCACAGTGAAACAGTGTCTTTTTACAAACGCTGGTGTCATTAGTATTACAACGTGGCATTCGATGGCTGTTTTTTATGGGGCAATTGAATGCACTTATCGCGACTCCTTAATGAGAAAATAAAAAGACAAGTAAGCCTCGCAACTGTCTGCATAAGCGTTCGATAACTCTGTGGTAGCTCGCAAGGGAAGGAATAAGGAAGGATTTGAAGAGACAGAGAAGTAAAAATTTATAGGACTATTAAGAGATTAGGAGAGAGAGAAGTCTGAGGACGGGTCTCCTATTGGTGAGCTGTCGTCGGTCAAGGGGATGGCATCGCGAATGAGACAACAGTAAGCCACGAAATCCGCCGAGCGTCTCCTCGAGTAGCATGAATTAGCAGAACTTGCATAACCCCCTCGTATTGTGAGGTAACACGAATAACGTTTACCATGCTCACTGAGAGGAGCTGTGCCTACTAGTTAACCCTCAATAAGGGGATACGACCTTGATGTCTCGCTCGCTCGCTGGATTCCGTGCCGACCGGTTGTGCCCTCGCGATCTCCGACGACAGCGTAGCTCTGGCCGACTGCATTAGCCCTACGCCAACTCCTATGGACGACAAGAGCTAGCGCCAGTGGTCCCCCGTCTCGGACTCCTGCAACCGTGTCCTTCTTTCCTATATTCTCGTTACTTCCGTCGTTTACTGTCTCTGCGCCTCACTCTCTCCTTCTTTCTCTATCTCTCTACTTTTTAATCCTATCCTTTTATTCCCTTCTCTGCACCCATCCCTGATGAGCTACTGTCGAGGTGTCCTCCCCCTAAGATACAGTTACGGGTCTCACTTTTCTCTTCTTTTCATTTTAAAATCACTTCCCCCTTGTTGTGAGGCACCTTCGGCATCGAGGCATCCTAAGTCGATCCAAGTATACATCGTTTAAGAGACACTGCGAATAATTTTATTGCCCCGGTGCTGTAGTGACTAAGGTTATCGGCTGCTGACCCGCAGGTCATGGGATCGAATCGTGGCCGCGGCTGTCACATTTCGATGTACGTAAATGCCATAGGCCCGTTTGCTTTGCTATATCAGCGCAAGTTAAAGAATGCCAGATAATCGAAATTTCCGAAGCCGTCCACTACAACGTCCCTCGTAATCTTATCGTGGTTTTGGGACGTTAAAAGCCAAATATTCCTAAATTAAAGACCGCAACACGGAAGAAAAAGTTGAATATTCGAACTACTTCATCATGCAACCTTGAGTTTATATGTACGGTCTGGTCCAAAACGCGCTCATCACATTAACAGCGCAGGTCGACCAAATACATTCATGGATTACTGAGGAATATAAAGCCTTCTCAGACATAGAGGCCACTAAACTTTTGATGTCGTCTCCAGATGACAATGGAAGTATATATACGAGCGTCCACTGCATCGTCTTCCGGCTACAAGACCCTTCCTCTTTTGTTCCTTTTTGCAACACGTGATGTGTTTCGAGGGATAGAAGGATTCGGAGTCACTATAGAATATAGTGTATTATCATCATTTTACTGGCGTTGCGCGCCGATAGCTGTAATGATGATGATGACTGATTTTGCTTAGGAGACGTGTTTTATAGCTTTCCCGAAGAAGTAGCGCGGTCACGTCTCTTCAAAAGAGTTTGCGATCGAGCGAACATGACCGTAACAATTGTCGAGCTGTCGTCTTTCAGTTGACTTGTTTTTTTTTAATCAGATTTTAGGTGGTTCCAACTGAGACGGCCATTGTCGTAAGCCTTCGAACTGTGCTTGCCGGTTAACGGTCACCCACCAGAGAAAGAGCAGAAAAGTACAGCGAAATTCTCAAAGGTGCGTTAAAGTAATCGCGTAATAAAGTTTTGTGCTAGCTCGGCTTTTCGGGCAAAACCTTAAAATGAGCTTTGCAGAATGATAAGCTATCGTAGCTGAGAGTTGTTCTGCACTACTGTATTGTATTTACAGCATTTTGCCCAGTTCGTGGGCCTTCGCCTTATATCTGTCATTTAAAATGATACAGTTGAAAATGTTGCTCTCCTGCAGATAAAGAAGAAAGCAAATCAAAACAAGACAGTCTTTGGGGATACCGTGCTGGGTTTTAGCCGCAGGAACGTTTGCGAAGCCGTTTGCGATTTCTTTCGGGAGACGAGAAGAACATAATGCTAAGTTCATCGTTAAAAAATATATCAAAATCAAGCATATTCATTGAAAACCTAACATTTCAAAATTATGAATATTTCCTTTTAAATAGCAATACACCGTTCATTTCATGGCCAATAACCCATGGTGGGTTGCGCCAGTATAAAAAAGCGACAAACAAACAATAAAACAACCATTTAGACAAGAAATCAAGAAAGATATACAAGTTACCACAATTAGTGTGCATAATTTACGTGGTCTTCAGAACCACTCTTTTTTTTTCTTCGTCTCACCTCTGAGCGAAAAAAAAGGCGTAATTGATGAATCGCTGCACACTTTTAAAATTTGCATTGAAGAGAATCATGACTATACCGGTTATTTATTCTTTCACAATATCGGGATGCCTCGTGGCAATGCTTAGGAGGCCCTAAGTGTGCTAGTCCTTGCATCCAATTGCTTTAAAATGTTTCCTTTTGTTTGCTTGTTAATATTCGTTCGTTTGACAAACTATTTATATTTCGCACGCGACTTATTTGCGCTGAGCTGTTTTTATGATTGTCTCGTGAAGCCCACTTCAGTCTCGTTTTCGTAACTCAGGGATTTCCAGGCTTCGGCAAAAAAAAAAAAAAAACACGCTTCGCTGGTGTACTTTTGTACGATCTCGCCGACATTTACAGTTTTGTTTAACATGTGTATACATGTTCGAATATTTCGAAGTACATTGAGGAATAATCAGTGACTACATCGCTGGAATCAGCCAGAACAGCTGGGCGTGACGTAATGAACCGAAGTATAGGCCTGCTGGGGTAGAGGGTGCTTCCGTGGTCGAGGCTTACGTCAGTGTCTGCCGCCTGAGGTGACCAACACATTATGTTTCGGATAACTAACGTGACAAGTTCTAGGTACATTTACTGAATCAACGGGGCTCAATAGCAAAAAAAAAAAATATTGCACTGAATTTTGCTACGTCAAAATGATGCATTGGCGACGGGGTTACGAATCGAAGTGTAAAACCATGACTTTTGTTTTCTCTTTCAAAAGCAAATCTCCCATAAAGGCATCAATAACAAACGGGTTTGCAAACAATAAATTCTCAATCTAAACGGATCGGTTTAGCGTCGCGTTAGGGCTTTGCTACTGTATGATCGCCGCTCGCTTTCTTTCCTGACAAAGGATCTCCTCTATTATCAATCGCTGGTTTGCAGTCGTCGAGCGCAGCGTGTACGCCAAATTTCGGCCATGTTACGGCCTGGTTAAAAACACTACAAATACAGCCTACAAGTTCTGGTCGTACAGCGTGGTTCATGAGCGCCGCGTGCTTGCTTGCAGCTTAAGGCGCGAAAACGACACGGACGAAGAGAGACAGTACACACACACGGAGCGCCTAAGTACACACACACGGAGCAATGCCTGAATGATAGGCTAAGACAGCATAATAACAACGTCAGAAATGGCAGAGAGGGCCACCTCGCAATTCACTGCCGGGATTGTCATTGCGTTCCTAACTTTAGCGCCTGCGCGGTAGTCGCCCGAAGCCCTGATAAATCAGTAAGACTAATCATTGAGGCCAAGAGAATAATCGAATTAGGTGATCTGTGCGTCAGCGTAGCCTCCATTTCTTTATCGCCAAAGGAGTTACGCTACTTAAATGCGGCTGCGCATTAAGGCACGGTGACGGCGCGCGCGGTGTCTATATATGTTCTGTGCTCTTTCGAAATAAATCTTTGTTGGAAGAAAAAGAAATTAAGCTGCAAATATGTTAAACCAACAAGCCCAGTCTGCTATTCTTACGCCGCGTGCATTACACACCACACAATTGATCAAAAACCCAGCGTGTTATAGAACCCAACGCTACTTGGAGGGTGGTCTTCCTCCGTTCTCCCGAAGTTGGGAACCTCGACGACGTTTGAGCGATTGCGCACGACCAGTGATCGTCATTGTCAAAACCGAGGTCAATGGCACTCGACGATAATTGCGAAAGTGTTCAAGCCGCTACACTGCTCCTTCTTTGCGACAGCACTTCACGGCGTTTTTCCTGTCGCGCTTCGCCATAGAAAACTTGGCCATAAAAAAATTAGCGTGGAAGCGAGGTGCCTGCTTGGAGAGTTGGTTCCTATAATGTGTCAAGCTTTACTGTTAGAATCGATCTCCAGCCTGAGAACCACAATCTGATTGCAGAGAAAGAACCGTAAGGAAAAGGGCTCCAAAATAATGAATTGTTATGCTAGTTGGTGTGACATCTGGCACAGAAGAGCGAAGGCTTGGAAGGGAAAGAAGAATACTGAGAGCATCTTTCTTCTAAATAGTCTTCCCTTCTTTTTAAGCCTTCGTTTTTCTATACCGGACTTGTAAGTTACATGTAAATGACTTGTAAGGACAAGGAATCACCGAGAAAGCAAAGTTTAACACCAGAAACACATCGCGGTTTGGAGAGCTCCGATTGTTCTTGAAATATAAGGCACATGGAGTGATGTACGCCGTCGGCAAACAGGCTGGGAACAATTTTTATAGCGAGCGCATGCTGCTGGAAAACATAGTCAAGAAAGTTTAAACCCAGGAACAAAACAGGACAGGTAAATAGACATATGAAAGCACTCGCGAACGCGAACGGCGCAACAACCTGTATAGAGCGATTGATTGATTGATTGATTGAATTATTGAATTATTGATTAATACGTGAGGTTTAACGTCCCAAAACCACCATGTGAATATGGTAGACACTGTAGTGGAGAGCTTCAGAAATTTCGACCCCCTGGGGTTCTTTAACGTGCACCCAAACCTGAGCACACGGGCATACATTTCCGCCTTCATCGGAAATGCAGCCGCCACAGCCAGGATTCGATCCCGCGACCAGCCGGTCAGGAGCCGAGTACCTTAGCCACTAGACAAATGTGGTGGGGCCGTATGTGTAGAAGAGAGACACAGCGCTTTGTCTGCCCTCTGCGCCGCATCTTGCGCTTTTACGTACCACTTTGGCATGCACCGAGCGTTCCAGTGTATACAGCACACTCCTATACATGCACTAGCTTTGAGCTGCTATAACTGCGCTCAAACAATCCTCCATTGGTCTTACAGTCGAAACCTAACCTAATATAATACTCTTTTAGAAAAAAAACCTCTTGACCACATTTTCTCTTTCACCTAGGTGTGCAACCAACTATTAACTAGCTCACCGACCGACTGACCGACTAATAAGAGACAAGCTAACTAACTGACTGAGTGACTGACTAATTAACTAACACTCACTCAATCTCTCCATATGCTATACCCTGAATAGTTCACTTCTAGTTTCATTGCATATATATATATATATATATATATATATATATATATATATATATATATATATATATATATATATATATATATATATATAGCCTTCTATTCTTTCTTTACACTGTCGAGAATGTAACTGCATGCTAATGCTTGATTAATTCGCACTTTTGTACCGGCACAAAATGAAAGAATCACGTGTGATGTTTGAGTCATGGCATATCAATAACAGTGGTGCCACATGCGTGAGCCGACCGTCAATTAGTGAGCATAAAGATGATATCAAATACCTCAACAGTTACCGGTTACGCAGACCCCTCACTTGTACCTGACAAATAGATTCGCACATTGCATGGACATGCGCAGATAAGCGTTCGTGTCTTCTTCTTTTCCGTCGTTGTGTGCACCATTGGTTGTTAGTGAGCGTTTGGGAAGTCCTAACTTCCTTTTCATAATCATATTGTTACGAAGAGAAATCGTCTAAAAAATACCTTTACTTTAGGTAAACAGGCAGGGATACAATATGGAGCCCAGTCTGCACGAGCATGCCCTAAACATCGTCATCTTTTCTAAAATGTTCATTTGTAACACCCCGTAGCAATACGTTGATTTTGGGACGTTAAACACCACATATCAATCAATTAACTTCATTTTTGTATGCGTGTTTGCACGCACTGTTTCTTTATAATGAATCATATCTGATGTTCAATTCCATCCCAATCATTGAAAACGAGCGTTGTCTTCGTATAGTGGGAGAAATCGGAAACAATTAGTCGAGCCGAAGCGCTTAATGGAAAACCGACTAAACGACGTTGTTTTGTTTGTTTTTTATATACGAGTCTGATGATCGAACAGACAAGATGACGCTGCGAGGCCTCTTTCTATTTTATCCTTTCCTTTTCTATGTGTGAAGCGGTGTTTCTTCTGATGACCCTGCAGACCCGCTGGCTTGACTTCCTTCCTCTCTTCGCTGGATGCTGTGCCGTTCTTAATCACTGGGGTCATTCATCTTAGGCAGGTGCTAAATCTCGGTGCAAGCACGCAATGATGGTGCTCTCTTCTGTCCTCCTTTCCTTCTCACCCTTTGTTAAAGGGGCTGTGCCGTAACTACCTTTTTATTCAACCTGTATTGTTTTTTCTTGGTTATCTCTCCATAGTTACTATAATCGCTATAGTATATTCATACTATATAATGAATATTGTGGGCATTTATTGGGCACTTCTTCATCACCTGCACATGATCATCATCACATGATCTTCTCTCTCATCATCGCTTGTGCGGGCACATATTGATATTGTTGGGTGCCTCCGGTGTGACTGGTTCGCCGCGTCTTCGTGGAGTATTAAAAGCGTCTCAGGTGTGACGTCACAATATTCTTACTTGAAGAAGAATGAACAACAAAAACAAGAAGACCGGGATATACTTTTTTCTATTAAAGTCTGTATATTTCTCTCCAAGGCCAGCGTGGAACGATTCCAGGAAATGTCGAGAAGTACAAGCGCACAGACATAGATCCAACTTGTTATCGTCATCGTCTCCTATGTGAGTTTTAAGACGAAAGCTACACAACTATATCGCAATACACAACACTAGGAATATGTAGGGGCTGGAAAATTGGCGAAATGAAACGCACAAAATAAGTGATGAAAATAACCCATAACACTGCCATGAGTCTGTTGTAGTGAACTACTTCGTTCGACAAAAATAAAGATAAATTACGACTGTTACTGGGTGTCTGACAATGGTCACTGGAAGCGGCCGCTGTGAGATTGGCCTCAGTGGTTGTATGTAATTATTTGGAAGTGACCAAACGTTGGAACATTAGATCAACTTAGAAGTGTGGCAGCTTGGGCTAGTTGGTATGACATGACGATAGTTAAAGCGCGAGAACAGAACGACTACAAAGAGACAAGAAGGACACGAAGCGCTCGTGTCCTTCGTGTCCTTCTTGTCTCTTTGTCATCATTCTGTTCTCGTGCTATAACTATCGTCATATTGGAATCAACGTTTTGGAATTCAATTATACTTTGATTCAAAGCACTTGCCGTTCCATATGGAAATTTTTTTGGTTGTTTACACAGCATGAGTAATCAATGCCGTTTTGAATTTACTAAAAAAGAGACATGTACAATCTCCCACAGCGGAGTACACAATGTCCTACTGACTTAGCAGCTAAACGAGAGGAAATATGGGTGCTACTTGACCATCCACAAAAAGGTCACGACGAGTCATGGTGCTTGCGCTGGCCGCCAAAAAGCCCCTCCCCTCCCGAAACACAATGACCAGGCCAGCATCCCCCCCACTCTTTTTTTTTTCGGGCAACAAGCTCGCGTACCAGGCGCAGTTCTTAATCAGCGTGGTCATCCATCTCGGGCTGGGTGCCAAATCCCGGCGCTGGCAGCGAAGGGTGTGGTGTATGGGGTCTTGGTTCCCGCGCAACTTGCGTGGTCAGTGGCTCCTCCCACGCCGTGTCGTGCTAGCACGTGCTTCTGTTTACGGCTCGGGCACCATGGAACACAATGTGGGGGGAGCTCCTCCCGATCTATTTTTCCTCGTGGTGTTGGGAAGCTGAGGAGATGACAGTGGCGAGGAGAGTGCACATTGTGGGCCACCGTTCTTCCCCACACGATGCCCACCGCGGTGGTCGATAGTATAGACATGGTGCTCTACTGCTAGACTGAAGGTCGCGGGATCGCATCCCGGCTGCGGAGGTCGTACTTAGAGGAAAGCAACATGTTCGAGATTTGGGTGCGCACTGAAGAACTCCAGGTGGTCGAAATCGGCGGAGCCCTCCATCACGGCTTCCCTCATAGTCGTAACGCGTTTTGGGACTTAACAATTATTTGGCACTCAACAATTATTATCACTACTTCTCCGCAGAAAATTTGTCCGCAAGAGAATCGCAAAGGTGATATTGAACTTCTTCAATCATTGTGCCTTTTCTGTGCGAGAAGTGGAAGTCTTCCAAAGAGCTTCCGTAAATCAAATATATATATATATATATATATATATATATATATATATATATATATATATATATATATATATATATATATATATATATATATATATATGTATATATATATATATATATATATATATATATGGAGAGAGAGAGAGAGAGTAGACCGTTATGGTACAATATATTACAGTTCAGGTTCTATAGGTTACATTTGGTATAGAACAAAGCAACTGTTCCTTAGTGTCTGGCAATATTTAGGCCATAGCAGCCGAGTACTAGCAGATCACAAGAGGGGATAGCTTAATTTTTGTCTCTAGCAAGGTGTCCTTACGTCCAGTTCTCTCTCATTTTTCCTTAATGTTACTACATTGGGCTGAAAATGAGGAGGCTGACTACTTCAAAAATGAGTGTGTCGGTTCTGATATATACGGTTTCATTGACGCTGAAATTGTTTTGAGCTCACCTGAGAGAAGCTCTGGAATCACAACGGTAATCATTATTTAGCGGCAGCACATGACCACCATATACTTAAGCGCTTAGATGTAGATGGAGAGGCGCGTTATGTGCAGCCGTGTTTTTGAAAACAGTTTGCGAGCAGTAAGCCAACGTTCACCCTAGTTGTTTTTCGACGGTCATCCTTGAGAGTATAAGATGTGATTCTTCGCAACGAGAATGGTAGAGCTAATCTCTTTCGCTTCTGTTTTATCCGAAGGTCACAAAGAACCTCTTCGTTGTGGTGACGATGTCGTCGATTGTTTCCAACGGCAATTCCATTACACCTGTTCGATTGAGGCACACCTATAATGTAGAGGAAATGAGCATTAGAATGGGCTGCGTTTTGAATTTGAACGTTTCAGATCTATTGTTGCTCTTGATAAAGACAGGGAGAAAAACAGAAACGTGTAAAAGCAAGAGGAAGGGAGGTTAATCCATATTACGTCTGGTTCGCTACCTCACGTTAGGGGAAAGGGGATTGACAAAAAAAGGTGAAAAGAAAAGTGAAGTGAAGCAGATATGAACGTACTCACACACAATAAAAAAGGAGAGTCAACGAAACATTACAGAGTGTATAGTAGGCCACGGCTCCGTAAAAATCAAAATAACGATATACTTTCAATAAAGTCGTGATAAACTTCTAGACGAGATTCTATGTATACGCTCTCACCAGCGGCACAGCCAGGGGGTGGCACACGGGGCCCGTGCCCCAACCCCCGAATTTTTTTTTCTTCGTAGCTCACAGGGCGGGAAATGGCCATTTCAAGGGGTGCTCCCCCCGAGAAGATTTCCGGCTGTGCCCCTGGCTCTCACTGCCCAACTTGATGTGGAAGCCGTGCTGCCATTCTGAACTCTCACTCATCACGTATCTTTCAAGAATTATATTTTGGTGTATAACTGTAATAATAATTAACCAATCAACTAACTAACAAGCACACTAATATACTAACCATTCTGTACAAGTGAGACATAAAACGGTGTTACTCAATTGGTGTTTTTTTTTCCTTCGCCCATCTGAGAGGTTTGAAAATGAGTGAAGGAGTCCACACTGCTTTATTGCAGTGTGGACATGTGGAAACGAACTGTACATTACCATGTTAATTTTCTTCCTGGCTTCGATTTTCTATGTGATTTTATTGCAATTTTTTGAGTAAGCAAGATTTCTTTCTTTTTTTGCGGTACTTATATTGTGCCTATGTGAGACCAATACTGGAATACGCCTGTCTTGTGCGGGATCTGTTTCACAAAGTACATATTCATGCACTAGATTGCATTAAGTAGATAGCAGCAAGATTTGTTCTGGAAAATTATGACGTAGTTGAAAGCTCCCAATATATGAAAAGATAACTCAATTAGCAATACTTGCAAGATCAAAGACGTAATCTAAGATTGAAACTATTTTATTCAATCTATAACAAGAAAACAGGCAACATCCTTCAGAATATTTAAAACAAGCACATTATCAATTCTCTCGTCATGACCACAAATTTAAAATACGGCCGTGCAACCCCAGAACAGATCTGTTTAGGTATTCTTTTTTTTCCGCAAGCCATTGTCGAATGGAATATATTACTAACCGATTTAGTTGGCCGCAAGACTGCGGATTCATTCTATGAGACACTGTGCCCCCGCAATAATGCCTAAGATGGCGCTGCGGGTATTGTTTTAAGTAAGTAAATAACAAAATACAAAATGGAGTAACCTAGGCTATAAAACCTCGAAGTCTCCACAGCAAGTAGGCTGAAGAAAAACAGAACAGAACAATTAATGTTTTGAGAAATGGGATTTCGGTAAACTACTTACCAGTCCCTCTTGCACAGCGTTCATCAATCTCTCGGCATCTCTGATCTTTGCGTAGAACTGTGAACTCTGAAGAGACAATTCGCGATTACGTCAGACTCTGCGGACAGCTTAGAACTGCGCGCACACACTGGTTTCACTGCTTTTACTGTTTTCGTGCGCTTAAAATGCCGTGTGTGACTTACCTTGTTTTGGGTGGTCCTTATAGCACAGTCGAGAATCTGCAGTAGTAGGGAATACTAATCAGGACAGTACTGTTGGAAGCAGCTGTGTTTATCATGTAGAGCGCAAGAAAGCACGAAAACTCGTAGCGATGCCAATCATACATTGCCTTTCTTTTTATTTGAGAAAGGACGTTGGATCATGCCTGCACATGTTCAGTCGTTTCTGGCAACACTATCTCGAGGCTCGTCAGCAAGACGTACACTGTCGTCCTTTATGAAAGGGAACACGCGAACGCGTGGCTTGCGCTCGGCGGCGTGAGCCTACAGCACCATCAACCGACAGCAAAAGAAAACACTTTGGCTTTCGGCGTCATCTGTTGCCAAAAAAGATTACGAGTCACGGCCGGGACAAGCGCTGCTAGATTACACTTTCTCTCCGCTCGCGCAAAGGGTGATGCCTGCAGTGCGTAGTCTACTGCAAACATATCAAACGTTGTGCGCGACCACGGCGCAAGCTGCAGTAATCGCCCGATATCGGTCGCCGCGCGAGTGGTGAGGGAACGTAATCTAGCAGCGTTCGTCTACCGGCCATGACTCGTTTTCTTGCTTGGCAACAAATGACGCCTAAAGTGAACATGCTTTCTTCGCTTGTCAGTAGATGATGCTGTAGACAGCTGCCGCAGAGCGTAGGCCACGCGCTCACGTGTTCCCTTTCGTAAAGGACGACAGTGTACAGTCTGTTTCACACTTAGGGGAAATCTCGGAGCGCATGGCTTCACGTTGCGGCCAGCGCTGCAGTCGCACGAGCTGCAGTCGCGCGCCGGCAACTGCTCGTGTATGCGCATGCGCATACGCTTGAGGAGCGTGATATTGAACCACACCGTCGGCAATGGCGGTGCACGCTTGCCACATATTCGGGCAGCCTGCTGATCACATCGGTGCTGGGGGACGAACTAAGACAATATTCTATACTAAACGTTTCGCGTTGCCAACCTCTCGGCTTTTATTGGTGATAATGGGGTTCTAGAAACAGAGTTTGACAGCATACGTTCTTTGAACTTTTGACACGCCGTAGTGCTGAGTGCGTTCACGTGTGTGTGTGTGTGTGTGCGCGTGCGCGTGCGTGCGTGTGCGTGTGTGTGTGTGTGTGTGTGCGTGTGCGTGTGCGTGTGTGTGCGTGTGTGTGTGTGTGTGTGTGTGTGTGTGTGTGTGTGTGAAGCATAGTACGGTGCGATGGGGAATACCATAATGAGCGCGTACCATGTGTGGAATTTCTTTCACGCTAACAGAAGAAAAAAACTAGCACTCTACAGATAATCTCGTGCAGCTATGCGGGTTGAACACAAAAAAAAACAAACGAGAAGGAATCCTGTAGGTTAATATAACGACCTGAATCTACTTCTTCTCGATGGTGTTTCATTACTTGAGGCAGCACTCACTTGCCGGTGCCGAAATGCATGCGTTAAGCTTCTTACTTCACTGAATACCCCATCATTTTCACAGTGAGGCATACTGCGGTTGCCCCGCCGTGGTGGTCTTGTGGCTAAGGTACTCGGCTGCTGACCCACAGGTCGCGGGATCGAATCCCGGCTGCAGTGGCTGCATTTCCGATGGAGGCGGAAATGTTGTAGGCCCATGTCCTCAGATTTGGGTGCACGTTAAAGGACCCCAGGTGGTCAAAATTTCCGTAGCCCTCCACTAAGGCGTCTTTCATAATCATATGGGGGTTTTGGGACGTTAAACCCCACATATCTATCAATCGTACTGTGATACGACTAGAAATATCGGCCTGCAGTCCCCCAGCAACGATGAAATTTGCCCGCTGCCCGACAATGCGGCCAGCGCCCGCCGCCGTGGACGACGACGCGGTTCAACCGTTCAGCACAATGCCCCTAGAGCGCCTGCGCACGCGCAAGCTGCTGCTGCCGGCGCGCGACTGCCGCGCTGGCCGTACATTGCCGCATCGCGAGACCACACGCTGCGAGATATCTCCAAAGTGTGAAACACGTAGACTACATCTTACTCGTGATAGCATTTCAAGACTTGTGCATCATTATCTTAACTTCCCCTTCCCCACCACTGCAAAGTATGTAGGCGTGTGCACAAGTAAGGTAGGGGGGGGGGGGGGGGCGGTGACACCTCTGTTCCCGGATCATCTAAGGGAGACTCCAAATCTGTCGCATACCTATCGTCAGGCAGACCTGGCTGAACATAGGTGTTGATTAGGCCGTCTTCAATATCAGAGCTGTTTAACAGTTTAAGCCAGCCGTATAGTCTGTCCAACACGAACAAAAAAAAAGTCTCCGTGCCGTGATGACGTCAACGTGCGTTGCCTATCATTTCGCGCTGCTGTGCGCCTGTAGCATAGAAACTGCCCAACCGTTTGGTCGCGCCAGACTTGATGTCACGGCCAACTGCTTATGCACTACTTCGTTCTGTATAAAGACGGCGCATTGCGACGGCGCGCAGCGCTAGACGCAGACATGTAGTAACCGACGAAGGTTCGCAATGCCGATCAGAAAGCCGCTAACCGGGAATCGTGGCGCGCTGTCAAGCGAAATTGCTGGACTCTGCTCATTAGTATGGCTGGCTCAGTGAGAGGCATAAGCTAGCGCACGGGCGGGGTGGGTGGTAGTCAAGGGAGCCACCCGACCTATAACCTAAGAGGGGGGGGGGGTGCAATGTCAGCACCACACATTGACACAACGCAGAGGTGGTTCCTGCGACTCGGTGGGCGGGGGGTGTGGGCGAAGACGAGTCGTACTAAGAAAGGTGGGCGCTGCGACTAACCTATTCCTTCCCCCTGACAGCCCCGCACAGGCTTATGGTGAGAGGTCACTGTGCTGGACTCCAGGAGCGTAGCCAAGAGGTGGCACACCGAGCACTTGCCATAGAGAGTGAAAAATGACCATTCTAAGGCGATGCTGCCCCCCCCCCCCCCCCCCCGGCGCAAAAAATATCTAGCTACGCACCTGCTGGACTCGAGTGGAACTTGGCATTATGCCGCACGGCCAGGCTAGGAACCGATCAGCTGCGCTGTGCCTTTAACTTTACGCCACTAATGCGAACTACACCCGGCTTAATTTATTATCGTGGTTATGACATGTAAGTTTTACACGATAATGACAACCGAACATCCCCAGTGTCACATCCCATGAACTATAAGCACTCTACCTTTACCCCCAGGAAGCCTGGAAAGACAGGCCCTTCTGCAAAGCGCGTTATCGAAGCGGGCGAGGGGCACTCTGGTGTAAGGGGGGGAGGGGGGTAGTGGCGGAGAAAGTTGTTCCATCACCCTAATGGTGAGCAGGCTATGGAGGTGTACAATGGAATCTGCGGGTCACTTACTATTTGTTGAGGTTTATTCTGCACGCCTTCTTTCATCTTCTCATCAGCTTCACGAACGCAACTCTCGTATGCGTCGCAATAAATGGATACAGTCTGAGTGGAATCAAAATAGGAATAAACGCAGTTATTCTCATTACTCAATAATGCCGAAAGTGCGACCATACAGTTCTTTCAGCTGACAAGCTCAGTTAAGAGAAGTTAGCACTCCTCAATCACTCTTAGTCATTAGTTTGTTGGCATTTCGTAACTACGTTCTGTATAAATTAGCATATCGAATTACCATTGCTTGCATGCAACAAGGATCGGAGAGAGCCATTTATCGACCAATTTATCGAACATTATTAATTTATCGAACAATCGACGCACGGTCGGTCTACGAGACAAACAAGTCCTTCAATATGCCCTACCTGCTCAACGTTGTTTTTGGGTGTGAACGAAGCCATTTTGGCAAGCTCTTTACTGCAGTCCTTCATCGCTTTTCCGAAGTAGGCTTTCGCTTCCATCATGCGCTTTCTCGATACTGTAACATTCGGCGTTGAACGCTACGTAAGAAACGAGTCCCTTTCGGTAATAAGAAATTTTCAACATTCCTGATCACGAAGATAACTTTGGCTCTTGAACTCGGTTTAGACGCAAAGAAAGAGACGAGGGTTTTGCCGCATAACAACGCTTTTGACTCATTGCTTTTTCTATCCACATGGCTGGTTATACGCTGTTTAACAGTTGGATTATATGTTTAGGTAGTCTGAACCAGCACTTTCTAACGCTGCTGTGGAACGGGGCTGATAAAGTGTGAACACCTTATGTTGTTTGACGTGCATTATAACTTCAATTGTACGCTCGATCTGACTTTCCTGTTCTGTTCTGTTCTAACTGTTTTGCTGTGGAGGGGTTGGGGTCCATATGGCCTCGGCTACTCCATATCAATGAGTTCTGCAGCAAAAAAAAGAAAATACTGAACGGTACTCAATAATGAAGAAACAAAGAAAAAACGATAACACGCTGAAACCAGTTGAAATATCATGCCAATGTACACTTTGCTTGCAGCAGTTAACACAGTCATAATATGTTCGCACGCGCACCTTTCTTTTCTACAGTCAATATATGCACTAACACATTGTTTCATGTATGTCAACCCCTGGCTGTCTGCCGCAGGCGCTTATCCAGTCTCCACTAAGAAGTCTGTCAGGAACATGTCCGCCTTTTGCTGAAGATGCATCTCAGGCCATCGTCCGAGTAATTTCTTTAATGTGAGGGGCTGTCTGTCCAAACTTCCTAACTTGTTCCTCAATTTTTCTCTTTCATTCGCGTATTTAACGCACTCCAAAAGCATCTGGCGAACATATTCTTCTGCATGACCACAATGACATTCCATGGAGTTAGATCGATGTATTTTGCGCAGGAACTGTTTGTGTATAACATTTCCAGTCGAAGTCTATAGATTAATGTATCCAAGTGTCATGGGAGATCTGTCGCTATTGAAATTTTTTTGTGCGGATCTTCATAAAGTATTTATTTCCTTGATTTAGGGCTATCAAATCACTTCTCCATCGAACAATGGTTAGCTCCGTGAAACTTGAGTGGTTTTGAGCGAGATGACAGCTGGTGTGTAAAAAAACATTCCGTCGCCGTAACAAAAAAATGTTAAATCATAAACTACGCATACAGCGAAGATAATCACATAGCGAACATTTTTATCGCCTACTAAAGCTAGGACATCTGCGGCGTCAAGAAACTCACAGGTGCGAAACTGTTTGCAGCTTGGGACGCCTGTAATCGCAAATACGACAAGGCACGAAATCAGAGTCCAATGTGCTTCCATAGATGCCGTCCACTTTTGGCGCTTCACTGGTTAACCACTGCGATAGATGTCGCAGGAAAAAAAAAGGAGCTGTTTTCCGACTGCCGCGTGGTCTACGAAGAGACGCACCTGACACCTCGATCTACGAATACATACAGTGCTCACAGGGTGTCGAATCGCCCGGATAGTCGGACCGACCTGACCAGTGGCATATATGTAATCAATTTTACACAGAGTTGCTGAGGTCACGTGGGGCTTGCTTTAACAGGCGCACGCTGGTAAACAGTTATAACGGTGAGGAATTTATTGCCGACTGCCGAGGCGTTTGTTGACTTTTGTGCCTGCTGTGATGATAGGAGGAATAAGATACGACTCCAAAACGAGAACGAGGACGGTTCTTCTTCTTATGTGGTTCTTAAAGGGAAAAGAAGAGAAAAGTGGCCCCCCGTAACTGTCTGCATCGGAGTGCGACACCTTAACAGTAGCTCACAAGGAACGGGGGTAAGGAGGAATTAAAAGGATAGGATGAAAAAGTATATGTAGAGAGAGAAAGGAGAGAGTGAGGTGCAGGGACCGCAAGCGATGGAAGTAAAGGGAAGATAGAAAAGATGGACATGGTCGCAGGAGTCCGAGAACGGGGCACCACTCGAAGAGAGCTCTTGTCGGCGTCAGGAGATGGCGTAGGGCGAGTCCAGTCGGCCAGAGCTGCGCTGTCGTCGGAGATCAGCGTCACGAGATGGCGTAGGGCGAGCCCAGTCAGCCAGAGCTGCGCTGTCGTCGGAGATCGCGAAGGCACAACTGGTCGGCACTAAATCCAGCGAGCGAGTCCCCGACGGTTCTTGGAAGTTGAATGCACCATCTATTTACAGAAGCTTGAAATCTAACCTTCCAGTGCGTGAGACCTGGAGTCGTATACTCGCTAGTACATTGTAAGGACTAGCTTGACGTGCGCATGACGCAATTTCTAAAGTGACGTGATGGTAAGCATTTGTTACCGGAATGACACGCTTGGCTTAGCCAATCATAGCGCTTCCCAAATGAGCGTCATCGAATCAGGTGGTTGCGCCGATGCCTGCTTCGCTCGTTGGATTGAGTCTTCCATCTCTCTCTTCTATTACAGAGAAAAAAGACACAGAGAGAAAGGGATCATTTATTAGAAGGCAAAGAGGTTGGCCTGAGCTAGTTCACTCTAGCCTGCGACTCTGCACAGAGGGAAAAAAGTGATGAAGGGTGACGACGGGGACACAAACAAGTTATGCGTATATACGATAACGACGCAGCACTGTGACCTGTTCTTTTTAGAATACCTTGTGTCTCCAAGCCATGCTCTCACATTTCCAGCAAAAAATTGGTCACTTTTCATTTTATAATAATAATTGCTGCTTAGTGCCGCTCGCGTAAACAATATATTGTTCATTTTATTTTTCTTCTTTCCATCTCTATGAACTTTCTATTTCACTCTCCTTGCGTAGAATAACCAAACATAGTTTTCTGGTTAACATTATTTTCTTCTTTCTTTCTCTATCCCGAAAAGCGTAACAACGAACTGAGAATTGTTGAAAACATAAAATCTCTTTCTGATGACGTCCCGCGCCGTTTTGTGGGGTTTATTTGGGGTTGGCGAACGGGTTACTAATAATGTTGACCGAAGCTCGGTGAGGCAGTGAGTTGGTCTCTCTCATTCGCACCGTTGCGTTACTCGAGGAAGTTTTTATACTCCACGATTAGGCATTAAGTAGCATGCATCAATATAACGCAACAGGTCCAATGATGATCATCGCGATATGAACTAACCTTGGAGAATGGCGCTCAACTTATTAAGAGTATCGAGGCGGTGGTCGCGGTGACAGTGGGTGCCTACAACAATATGCCAACTTTTCGAAGCCCACTGGGTTGAGTTCAGGACCTCCCAGCGCAACCCTAGTGTGCTAAGCCGATTCAGGTGCAAGCAGCACGACCTGCTCTTCCTGTTGAAAGCATCCGCCGACTTACATCTGGTCATGGTGCATCTGATGAAGAGAGGAATCGCGAGCTACAACAACTGAAATTATTAAAGAAATAATTAAGTTCTCACATTTCTCTTCTCATCACCGGCATTCCAGTCATTGTTTTTAATACCATGGTGATCAGAAAAGAAGAAAAAAAAAAGGGCGGGTGAAGTCAGCCAAAGTTTGCATTATGATGTGCCCAAACTTCTGCAGACTGCGGCCGCGCCTAGGCGGTGTGCTCTCCCGAGTCTCTTCATAGCGTTGGCCCGTCTTTCAAAGATTCCTGTGGCCCGGGCGGACCAGAGTAGAAGCCCGGCCAGCCCCCGAGAACAAAAGACCGCAATCAGCCTCTTTGCTTTTATTTCTTTCTCTCCTCTTTTGTTTTTAATTTTTGGACTGTTCAACTGTGCCTCGCTAGGTCATTAGGCAGAGCCCACCGGCTTCATTAACCTTAAAGTGAAAGGGCGGAAGTTCCTGGCAGCACAACCTAACCCGCGTGTTAGGTCTATCTAACTTGAGTGCATTGTTGCACGCCACTGAGCTTACTATCTTTATCTTTGCTCGGTCGATGTGAGGAATGAAGACGCCGTGGAATTTCAGAAATTCAGGACAGTTCACCGAAGATGCCTTATTTGTTTATTACAAACTATGTTGATTAATGTAGCTCTGTGCGCCGTTCGTTGATAAATGTGTTTGAAGTATATGGAGGCGGAAATGTTGTAGGCCCGTGTACTCAGATTTGGGTGCACGTTAAAGAACCCCAGGTGGTCAAAATTTCCGGAGCCCTCCACTACGGCGTCTCTCATAATGAAATGGTGGTTTTGGGACGTTAAACCCCACAAATAAATCAATCAATCAAATGTGTTTGAAGTATGTCTCTTGAATGTAAGGTAGATAAGTCGATTATTTTTTCATGCCAGTGCTTGCTGAAAATAATTGTTTCGTATACAACTAGTTGGTGGGCACTGCTTCGGCTTGTTGGAACATGTAGAGCTCTTACACTGCTTGGTAAATTACCATGCCTTAAGAGACAAAATATTACTTTCCTATCAGGAGGCAAGGGCCGGGGGCTCTTGTTGTAGAGTCAGAGTATCAACCAGAATATATGAAGGTTAACGCTTTAATGTTAGAGTCGCCTTGTATGGATTTCTGTCGATCCGCAGTGCTATGGGTGATCATCCTATATGCTTTGGACTGAAGCAATGCAGGCAACTTTTTTACCTGCGTGTGCGCATAGGCTTTTGGTTATTGATTTATTTTTATTCGCTGTTTCTTCAGCACGAGCATCACGATTTCCTGAGCACTGATTCGAGCACAATTTACCTGCCCACGTTATTTTATCTAAAAAAAGGATAGTCCTCAATAAATAATGCGCATTTCATTGCATCCAGTATAATCCGCCTAGCTTTCACTAAGCCAGCAGCTCGATCGAATGTTAAGAAAGACTCGATGACTGAAGGCGCGTAACGGGCGCTTTTCGTAAAATATGGAGGTGCAGTGAACCGCTTGATTGCATCGACGACACTCATTACGTTATCGCTAAACTAGACAGAACGAATACTTTTCCAGGCGTAGTTTTAGACACGTGGAGGTCGTCGTAGCATTTGTGAAGAAGGAGAGAGATAATGAGTGGAGTCAGCTGATTGAGATGTCAAAATAGGTCATTCAGCAAGGCGCATAACCTAATAATAATGTACCTGGTTGTTCAGGCGCCAAAGATGCACCGCTGTGACAGTGGCAGGAATTTTATTCGGGTGGGGGGGGGGGGGTACTTAACGTTGCAGCACGGCCGCCTTATTGAATTTTGTCAATAACATGAATAACAAACGCATTATCAGCGCCAATTCGTATTTAATATCACTTTTTGAAAGCGGCGCACCATAAAGAACAAAAAATGTTTTTTGTATAAGAATATTATGTTTGCATGCCCGCAAAATCTTTCCTGGAATAACTGTCATCAACATTATTTCCCAGTTATTGTGTGTGTGTGTGTGTGTGTGTGTGTGTGTGTGTGTGTGTGTGTGTGTGTAAAAAGGAAAAAAAAAATATCACGCTTATCACGTAAACTTTGAAACTACATCAGTTTTAAACTCAAGAAGAACATGATAGCAAGAAATGAAGCCCACAAAATAACCAGGACGAGAACAACTACTTCATTGCAGATTATTTATACAAAAATCTTAATTTTTCCGCACTCATGCTGCGGCCAGGAAAAAACAAGAATGAGAAAGTGCATTCCGATTACGTGTGAAACAAAAGTCCGCCGGAAACGCTGTGTACAGTATGCTTACCAAAAAGCTTGCAAACGTGCATTTGAAGATGCAGTCTCTGTCGACAACTAAGCCAGGTTCATAATGTCCAAAATGGGGCAAAAAAACGTGCTGCGCAATCGCAGAAACTGTGATGTCCTTGGGTGGAAGCTGCCGTCGCGCACGCACCATGTGGACATAACTATAAAGGACTAGCGCATAAATAAAGGAAGTTTTTCAAAAGTGTTCTGAAAGCGCGAACCATAATTCTGCACTGTATATAATGGCAGAGGCGTCGCATATATTTCAAAAAGCAGTAAGGAATAGAAACGATAAATGAATGCCACAGACGATACCCAATAGCTGAATTCGTTCGGTAACGCCGCGAACAATTAAGGTGAACAAGGTGAAGCACTCGGTTAGCTGTTAAGGTCTTCTTGATGCTCCTATATTTATATCGGGTCATTATGCCAACTGTTAAAACGTGCGAGATCATGAAGGTTTTAAAAGGTGATGAACATTAATTTTCTGTCATAATTACTGGCTCATTCACTTGAACTCTGGAACTGCAGTTTCCTTTCTTTTTTCGCTTGCGCTTATTATTTATTCTCCTGCTTGGTAGCAAACGAAAAAGCTGACTCGGCGAGAAAGTTTAGTGAAGCGGTTAATAACCTCCGACACGCTGATGTCGACACCTGCTGTGGGCGTACAGAAGTGACAGGTCAGCCATGCCTTCCTCTGACATTGTGGCGCGACGTTAATAATACGAGATGATCACCAAACAAGAATGTGAGTTGTGTTCCGTTTTATCTGAGGTTGTTAATATATTTCCGAACACGGGACCAGATTATCGCATTTCTCAACCTGCGTTTGATTTAGCGTTACTCGGTTTATCTTCTGTCCTTATCAACATCATTAATTGCCTCTAAGTGTCCCTTTGGTAATTTTTCATTAATTGCATTTAGACGCCGAAACATCGTAAGTTTCACACGAGCTTCTAACAAGATCACAAGGGGCAGATTCTACAATCTTCGTGTATACTGTTAACGCCTTATTAATGTTTGGGTAATTAACCGGAATCTGCTCGAGGACATCGATAAATCATGGCTTTTGTCCATTAGTACGTAATTTATTGGCAAATATGGTAAACGATGCAGTAAAAACGATTCCGTTATCAGGGTGCACACTGCATTGCCGCCACTACAAATTTTTAACGTCGTTAGGAAGGGTGAACAGAAGCGTTGTCCGAGTCACAGTAAGTTCGATCGTAGCGCACGTTTTTTTTTTAACTGTCCTCGTTCTTTCTTCTTTTTTTGGTATTGCTCTGAAGTACTTCTCGCGTTGGAGTGTCGAGCAAAACACGCTTCGGCGCGTGAGCAACACATATACGTCTGAAAACTACGCGTTCCAGCCTCTGCCCACATACACACGGATGACTTGTTGTAACGCTTATTCCAAATCGAAAGCCCATCTTTCCAAGAGAAAGCTTGCTCGGAATCACTCCGTCCAAATAAATGAGGGCCCACTACCACAACAGATTTCGGGAAGATTTCGCGAAGGCATCGATTGGTTGCTCCAGGACAGCTCTCTGCTGATGTAAATGGAAAAGAACATGGAGTCATGTGGCCGTGGCATCGTCCCCTGCAGCGATTACGTCCCAGATTTGCCCTTCTTTTTATACATTTGAGCTCTTCATGTCTTCGTGCGAGGCGTGTGCCAGGAACTAATCCGCGCACCTCCGTGAACGTTGACCCCAACGACTGTTGGACGGGAGGGATATAAAAGGGGGATAACATTTCGACCATGCCCCAATTGCCATCAGCGTGCCCACAGCAAAACCGCGTGTGAGAGTCTCGGTTCGTCTCAAGTCTCCTCCCGTCGTTCTTTACGTTTCGCCGATTTGCTCCGAGACGTCCTTGTTTACTCTCTTGCGCGGGTCCCTGCTCTTGACTTGACGCCTCCCGACAGCCGTGCCACGCTTTCGTGCCGTAATTACGCTGTCGACCGGAACTGAAACAATGGTGGCGTCCTCTTACGTATCTATAAGCGACTGCTACAACTACTGCCACCGAAGCACCTGAAGTGGAACACTTGGTTCTTGCTCTTTATGTCACCTTACAGCGTCGAGACGCACCTTACGGACGTTGCTTTTTCTCGCATGTCTTGTCGTGGTATCAAGGGGTGTTTGTTTACGGTGCGCTGGTATGTGATTTATGCAGAGATTGGGAGAGATAATTGGGAAAGTGTTCTGGAAGGCAGATATATCGAAATACATGCGCTGGAAGTCTAGAATACAGATACTGAGAAACATTTGCCGTTGACGTATGGGTATATTTTGGAGATACTTTGGAAAAGGTTGCAGAAAGTATTTCGATATACAAATACAGCGTCACAGTACAGGAATACCTTTTTCGGGAAGGTATATATTCCGCGATGACATTAGTTGAGCAACACAATGTTGAAAACCAAGTTGAACAGCAATGAACCTTCCAGTTTAATTTTCTTTATTTCAGTACGCTAACTGCTTCAGGACCTAACAGAGAGCCCCGCCGCAGTGTTCTAGTGACTAAGGTACTCGGCTGCTGACCCACAGGTTGCGTGATCAAATCCCGGCTGTGGCGGCTGCATTTTCAATGGAGGCGGAAATGTTGTAGGCCCGTGTGCTCAGATTTGGGTACACGTTAAAGAACCCCAGGTGGTCGAAATTTTTGGAGCCCTCCACTACGGCGTCTCTCATAATCATATGGTGGTTTTGGGACATTGAACCCCACATATCAAACCTAACAGAGAGGGAGGCTTACATAGTACATTACGGGTAACAGTTACGTAATTACTGGTATCAGTTGCAAATATCAAATAGCAATAGGTGTGCTGTACTGGCATTGAGCGGCAGTGACTTTCAGAGGCCGACAACATTGCTTTCGCGATTCTGCCGTCAGCGTCGTCGCTCGTTTTACCACATGGGCAATTCTTTGCTTTGGGGGAAACCATCGCGGCTCTACATACATGTTGCCGACCAGCGGTGCGCCTTTGGTTGTCTCGGGACAAATAAAAAAAAGCTTTATTTTTTCTTTGGAGGCATTGAAAACGCACCTACACTATTATCTCACACGATAGAAATGTAACGATATACCCATTTACTGCACAGCGTCGCGATACAATCTATACATCGTAAAAGCGTTTCACTACTGAAATAAGGTCTTTTCAAATGTATATCAATACAGAAATACAGATACTCAAAATTATTTTCGAAATACTATCGTGATTCTTTGTATCGCGATACTGCCAAGATCTAGATAAATGGGTATGTGGTATACAGGTATATGGTGTATTGGTATATGACATACGGCATAGTGATATACATTTGGGTATATGATATGCAGGCATATATTATACTAACCTATGGTGTAGTGGCATATGGTATTGGGGTACATGGCATATATTGTCTGACCTCCGTCCTTATAGTATGACGTATCCTAGAATATCATCGCTTACACTTATCAAAATGACACTAAAGAGAAAAATAATTTTTCGCATACTAGTAACTTACACTTTCAAAATACCGAGAAAAACAAACCTTACCTCAAGAAGACGCTGGGTAAACAGGATAACGTGCGAAAAGTAAATGTAGGTAGTGACGCCACCTTCGAATTCCCGCGCCAAACGTTGTGACGTCGTAGACTATGACGTCCTCCTCTGGGTCATACGTAGAGCTCTTAAGCATTGAAAACAACCTGCACTGTCCCCTGAAGGGTTCACAGACTTGACACAGCAAGTTTCATAAAATTTTATTGAGCCAATATTCCCAAAGTACTGAATATACATTTTGAAATCCGCGACAGCACGTGCGACGATTTTGGTGCGAAATTACAAAATGAAACGTTGACCTTGCTTTTTTCTCAAATTATATACTTATAATGGTTAAATTAACTGTATTAGACAGAGCACACTCTATCAACCTAAACTGATTTGTTGTTTTGCTTTATTGTTTCTTTAAGACGGGACAAGACAAAGGACGATGCACGCAGGTGCTAAGGCAAGCCATCTAGGCAGTTCTGTTTTCGTTTATATACCGTGTATTGGTATCCTGGTGTTGGGTATATTGGTTTACGGTGTACTACCACATGATATAACGTATAGTGGTTTACGGTATACTATTGATTGATAAAGGGGGGGGGGGATTAACGTCCCCAAAACCACCATATGATTATGAAAGACGACGTAGTGAAGGGCTCCGGTTTACCATTTACTGGTATACGGTATAGTGGCATATGGTGTATTGGCATATGGTGTATTGGCATTTAATATACTGGTATATGGCACACGTGGTCTCACTTCTGGCCTCTTTGGTACGACGTATCTGTGGGAGTTTAGCGCAGATACTTCTTAAGGTGGGTCAAGACGCACACAAGTGCAATGGCAAGCTTTATATGTATTGCTTTTTTTCATATAACGTGTCGGGGTTCTCGGTGTATGGTACATATAGTGTGCATATGTGTTATGCATATATTACATGACATATTCCAATATTAGCACCTGTCTGTGTCCTCCTTTGCCTTGTCCCGCCTTCGGGAGTACCTGTGCTAAACTCCTATAACGTGGTACGTGGTAAAAGTGTACCTGGTATACTGGTATGAGTTATGTGGTATGTATGATGTATATGATAAGGGACGCTAGTATACGTAGAGGTGCTAGTTATAGAGGTCCAGTTGCAGGCACACTGCCCCTTTCTTGTTCTGACATTGTTTTTTAACACTGAGTTAGTGGTGTTGTTTGTACTTGAAGTATAAAAAAACGCCTTCTGCCGTATACGTAAAAGAGTAAATGGGTAATACGAATGACCGTACAATATCCTAATAAGTGTGGCCAAGAAAGTAGCCAATTAGGGTCAAGTTTTTTGTTTCTTACACGCAGACTTGCCCCTGACAAATGCTTACGTTAGCTTACGTCAAGATACAAGAGCTAAAGACAAACACAAAGCAATGGCGATGTCTGTGGAGAAGTGCGCCGCGTTACTGCTGACCGTGCTTTCAAAAACGGGACGGAAACTCAGGCTTGAACAGGAGCACGGAGAAAAAGGCCGTTGAGAAGCCATAAATCAATCTCGGGCTGCACTTAGAAAGCAATTAGCCGCGACCTGCTGCTATTTAACGACGTTCGCTTCGGGAAGGATGGGACAGCAATACTTTCCGCTTGTCCGAGTAGTACGTATCGCGTCGTGTAGGAGCACAGGAAACGCGTCTTGATGGTCTCAATGTTTGATAGAGTCACGCGAGTCGCTAAGCATAGCGTTCGACGCATTTTCTTTTTCATTCGAAAACGCTAAAAATTTGCATGTTCCCTAGAAAAAAAAACATAGTTAATGTGACCGAGTCATGTGTCTCAAGTGAGAGAGAGAGAAAAAACATTGTGAGGGTGATGACCTTCACCTGTGAGAAAGAAGTATTTTTTTTTCGAAAGGAACTGTATTCGAGATTCATCAAAATTTGAGACGTCTTTGTTCCCAGATTACTTGAGCTCAGACTGTGTTTAAGAGTGCGGAGTAATACTGGCCTCCGCTGTAGTTGAGATTTAAATGGGGCTGATGATGAATAGGCGTAATTCACAGACCTTTACGTTTGTAGTTTTCCGAAGTGGCATGGTCAATTGTCACACCCTGAAAATCAAAGATACAAAGCAAGCTCTATTCGTGATTTTCAATAGGTACAAAATAAATGGACAGTTTGTAATTGACATTGTCACTCCTCTTCATAGTTTTTCGTTGTTGATGAACATATCATACAGTCATGTTATACGTAAATGAAGGAAAAACTATCAGCATGGACCCCTTCTACAGTAATCTGAGTGAACATCTTATGTGAGTCGGACTCTGCCCAGTCTCTATACGCCAAAGTATCTGTATCTACAGACGCGTTCACAGTTAAAGGAGACATTTTCATATGCACTGTGTACGTATTTCACTGCCTGGCAAAAGCGGCTTATGGGTGATTCTTAAGAGCGAAAGGAAGAGAAAAGTGAGCCCCGTAACTGTCTGCTTCAGTGAGCGACAACTCAACAGTAGCTCACAAGGGATGGGGGTGAGGAGGGATAAAAAGTGTAGCTTAGATTCGGCTAATAATACTACTGGTCAGCTGTTCTGACTCCTTATGGCATACTAGATGCGAGCACGAACGATGGTTTTACGTCTACTTGCAGTGATGGGGCCCGCAATATGACAGGTACTCATTGGAGTGTTCCGTTTAACAGTGGATGGTACGGTACATATTGCTTCTTGTTACTTTATTCTTCTTTTAGTCTTTCTATTTTTCGTGTTCTTGTATGTTCCTTCAATATTATTATAGAATAACTGGCTCTAACGCACCATGCCTTCCCGCGTTGGTCATAACACACACACACACACATACACACACGCACGCACACACACACACACGCATGCACACAAACACACACACACACACACACACACGCACACACACACGCACACGCACACACACATACACACACTCACTCAATCATTCTCTCTCTCTAACACCCACACACACACACACACACACACACACACACACACACACACACACACACACACACACACACACACACACACACACACACACACACACACACACACACACACACACACACACACACACACACACACACACACACACACACACACACACACACACACACACACACACACACACACACACACACACACACACACACACACACACACACACACACACACACACACACACACACACACACACACACACACACACACACACACACACACACACACACACTCATCATCAATATAACCGATGAAAGTCGAGAAGCTCACCAGCCGCAGCGCGGAAAGTTAGTACGTATTCCGGTTCTCGCAAATATTTGGTCGTCAGCCCATGTTATGCTAACAACGTTGAGTTTATAAATGAATGGACAACCGAACGATTCTCTTGTGAAAACGATGATGAAGCAGCCGAGTGACTGTCGTCGTGTAGATGCTGACGCTGAAGCTCAGATGACATCCACGCGGAACCTCGCAGCCACACAATAGAGGACTGATACAGTCCGTCTCGCCGACTTATTCACGGAAACCAGAAACAAGGGATAGCTATATCCAATCGCTGAGTAGAAGCAAGAAGAAGCACTAGGCAAACACCACACAAAGAATGCTGCGAGAAAGACGAAAACGCAACAGGAAATGGGCAACGACATGGCACAAACCTGTGGGCATCCCAACGTAGCCAACATGCACCTAGGCTGCATTTGTGCGGCTGCTATAACGTTGTCAACTCAGCAGAAAGTAAGCAAAAGTTCACGGTAGAGAAATAGCCGGAAAGCCTCTGGAAGGGGAGGGGGGGGTAGAAAAATTGCAGATGGAGGGATGAATGGGCTGCTGAAAATATAACCTCCTTTCCGTCTGCAGGGTATACTCGGTCTTTTCAAACATAGCATAGTTGGTAGGACATCGGCACACTGAACAGCGGGGACAAGAATAGGAAATTGGAAGACCACAACAATAGTTCCGTTTCGTCTCTTTTTCCTTGTCCCACACTAATACGTATACCTTACGAGACGGCTTTCTGCTCTCCCATAGTTGAGTACGTCGTACTCTAAATCGTTAAGAACTTTTTCTAAACACACATACCTTACGAGAACCTTCCTTCAGAATGCAAAATTGGGGGCTTTCACATATCACATAGAAACATGCATGTACACGAAAGCTAACCGTAATATGCTGCTCGGTAAAATTGAAATGTGTAGTTAATCAATAAGCAGGGAATATCTTACTCTGTGTAGTAAATCTTCTTGCGAGGACGGAAGGGGGAAATTAATTTCGGTATGTTTAGAGTCATTGCAAGCAGCATGTAGTTCCCTATGTTCGAGACAAAGTTTGAGTGGCGTTCCAGCTCTCATGCTTTTACAAAGGGCTTTTCGGAGAAGATTGTGTTGCAAAATCAGACTTACTTTCGGAGCCGTTATTATAGGGTGTCCGTGAAGCTTCTTTTCCGGCCTTCTTCACACGTGACCAGTGTTCACAACTTTCGGAAGGAGTCCAGTAAACTGATTGCAACCGTAGTACGGGGCTCATAGCGTTTCATTAAGAAGAATGAAAAGGAGATGACAATGATTGGAATTAAAAGAAAAACGTCTATGTGACGATGCCATCGCTTCAACCATGACCTATTCCACCCGTCCAAGTGAACTATCCAATTTCACTTGTGTGCCATTCCTTTCTTTCGTAGCATCTTTATTTTGACTCCCTTATTGTTCTCCGCCAATGTTGAATAGCAAAATGGACGTACATTCTAGCCTCACTACATTTTTCTGTTTTTTCTCTCTATATATACTTGCGATAAACTTCATCATCCCTGTGGCTTACTGTACATATGATATCCTGCTACCGAAAACTATGTCGCTAGTCTGATTCGCGAGTGCTCGGAAATCATCCCCATCCCAAAGTCAATCCGAGTCTATCCACTATGGCTTCAATGAATGAATGAATGAATGAATGAATGAATCAATCAATCAATCAATCAATCGATCGATCAATCAATCAATCAATCAAAACAAACTAGCGAGTCTCTAGAGTTGTGCATCCTGCTGCGGTCGATTCCACGCAGTTTGGGAGAAAATCGGTATCACTGTGCAATACGCGCCACAACGCTACAAACCGCGCGACGTTCGGCTGATGCTAGCCGCATCTATAATAGTATAAGCGGGAGAACAACCACGTGCTACGCGGCGAGCAGCGCAGCAGCAGCGGCGGCCGTCCAGAGCCGGGCGCGGTAGCAGGCGCTTGCGCTTGCGCAGCTCGACACTGCCGCGGCTCCGAGCAGCTAAAACGCGGCGCAGGCAACGGCTGCGGCCGACATCAGTTGCGCTCCGACAGCGGCGCGAGAGGATCGGCCGAGCCGGTCGGGGCGGTCGAAAGGGGTATACAACAGCTCGAGACTTTTTCGGCGTCCCGGCGAAGTTAGAGGAACACGCCGAGTGCATCTATACGGCTGGTTCGCCAAGTACGTACTACCTACGAAACGTCGCCACTGGGTGGAATGGCTTGCGCCGGGTGCGCAACTTGCGCGTTGTTGTAATGTTCGAGTATATTTGAAGGGAAGAACGCAGGTGTACGACTGTCCAGCGAGAAAGCAGATGCGCAGCTGGCTTGGAGAGATGATTGAGGCCTGGAACAATGGATACCTTTGTCCAACAGACAAGTGTTCTTTTCTGCAACGTGGTATAGAGGCAACCTGGCGAGCCACGCATTTCCCGAATTTTCCGTAGTCTCGTCGGCGTCTGCATAAACTTCGACGGGGTATAACCTGCCTGCGCGTGTGTGAGATTTAGGTGGTTGCTCCCGCATCTCCAAGGAAATGTGAGCTTTCAATGAAGAGCACCCGTTTGCCCTTTCATGCTATCCCAAAATGAAAAGAGCACTGCGGAAAAGTCCCGAAGATTAAAGATATTAAGTTCCGTGCAAGTTCTGAAGTTTATTGCCATCTGTGTTTGTGTGCCTGTAACTGTGTTCGCGAAAAGACGATACCTCTCTGCTGAAGCGCCTTTCTCCAAACTGCAATTAGGGGTGTGACAATCGCGGGCTGTTGTCATTGAGCCTCTGTAACCTGTCCCCATTTATTTTTTTTCGAGGTGATTTCCTACTCTTTGCGAGTAGTGTGTGCGCCTGCGTGGTGTTGCACATCTTTTATCCGCAACGCGTTAGTTTGTTTCGCTTGCCAATTGTGCATTGATTATATTGTGGAACCGAATTCGCTATGAGCGTTATTTTCTACAATCAGATATCGATGGTTCCCGCGACCCTAAAACGTGTGCGCGTGTGTGTTCGTACACTTTGTCGCTGATATCGCTGCTAAGAGCATCAAGGTCATGCAAGATTAAGGAACAGCTTCAAGTAAGCCAGACTTAGCAAGGCTACGTCACTGTAAAAATCTATAACCAGCCTCACAAAGACAAGGAAGTTGATTGGCCTGTGAGAGGAAATGACCGCATCTCAAGCTCACGTGACCGAGTGTGCATGGAAATCAATCTTTAAGCCATGATTCAAACACTCACGCCGTCACTCGCTAAAATGTAGCGTGGCTGTTAGAAAATCAGTGATACAGTCAGCAGCACGGTATACCTTTGCCGGCGTAGCTACACGCTGAAACCAAACAAAGCAACGATGCATCGCGTCAACATCTGGATAGAAAAAACAAGATCAGGATCAATTGTAGTCAGTGCGGAACTTCAACACTATTGCCAATTAAACTGTAGGGCGTCAGCAGTGTTACTGATTATAGGACTGCTAACTTCTTTTTTCCAAATGCGTACCGCTTTAATGTTATCACGTCGGACAGACAAGATGATTGACATACGTTCTTGTAATACAGCATAAGCATTTCTATGAGCAGCCCATTTAATATATATTGAAACTGGTTTGACCTGCCAGACTTTACTCGCTGCGCCAACACTGAATTATTAGGTTTGCTTGCGTCCTGGATAACTTGACAACACAGGAAGTTTAATTTTTCATAAAGTATATATAGGAATTACTCAGAAGCAGGTTTTGATGTAACATGCATACTGACACTGTAGTCTGGCGGCCTCAGTGTAATTTACTACCTTTTTTTGCGACAAGTCTGCGATCGTCATGAAGAAATTGTGAGATATTCTCGGTGCTCCAGTTAAACGTAGACGACGTACGATTTTGTTGAGGCTGTAAAGCTTACTATATTAGCGCCGCGTGTCTCTGCTGGTGCAAAGTATTGTCACTTGTAATGGATCTGCTCTGAACATTTTATTTATTTATACAGCAAGTGCGCTACTTTATCAGGCACCATATCTATGTAGTGCAAAATATAGTCGACATCTCTTTGTTAGGTCACTGTTAGAGGTACAAGAAATGCTTGGCTGCAGTTATATATCTTTGACATTGCATTAGGTAAACTACGTCTACAAGCGTAAATTTAAGGCACGGCGAAAGGTGCCGATGAAGTGACACACCGCAGTTTAAATGCTTTGTCACTGTGTTCGAACTTACTAAACTTACTAATCGCATAATAAAAGCGCGGTATCTGGTAATCATCCCGTGACGTTTAGTTTTTCAGACTAGTCCGTGCGCTATGTCGTGACGTCATAACAAGCCTTTGTAACAATAGACAGCGACCATCGTTGTAGTACTTAAATGCAAGAATATTAGCTAGGCAAATATGTGAAGCTGACATAGCAGCACTGCTGTTCTAAACTACGCATGACTATTTCATTCCTTGTATTCACGTGCGAGTGATGAATGTGAAACGCTGTCACGAAACTATTCTATCGTGTGCACCCGTACGTGAGTGAAGTGAATCCAACGCAGGCATACAGTGTATTTACCCACACCAGCGTCAAACTGCTTCATACGCGTCGCAAGTATAAGCAACGTCACGTTGCCAACATCACCGGCTCTAAGACGACACGCTATGCGTTGATTCGAGCGTATAGACAGCCACATGAAAATACCTGTTGAGTGAATAAAGCGCATTGTGGCGGCGTCGACATGTCGTCTTGGTCGAAACTGAGCTGCATCGGAAGCAGACCAATTTGCACAAGCCTCAACGGATGTCCAGTAAACGCCGGTGAAGTTCGGGCGTGAAGTTCTAAAGTTAATTTAGAGCACTTCCGCCGGCGGTACCTGGTTTAATGGGTACGAAGACTGAAGGAAGCATGGCCAGCGCGTCATCGACCGCGTCCAAGCCAGTCGTTGCCCCGGAGACGAAAACGCTCGCTTCTACCGCCAAGTCCGAGCACTGCGACGAGATCAAGGTGGTGACAGAGTCTGAAGTTGAGGACGTGCGTGACAGAAGAGAGTGCGCGGCACCCAGTGGTGACGACGCCGGAGGTCAGCATCTTCATCAAGGAAGATCGGACAGCTTCGGACGTCCCGAGAGACCGCCGTCCCGGTCCGACACGCAGCGACCGCTGAGCAGCGCCGAGCAGCGCATCGCGGCAGCTATCCGACAACACTACTACCCGGAGGGCGGCTGGGGCTGGGTGGTGTGCGTCTGCGTGTGCCTCGTCAACGCCCTCAGCTGGGGCATGCAGCTCAACTACGGGGTCATGCACGCCGCCGCAGTCCGGCAGTTCGGCGAGGAGAGCGCCGACGAAGCCCGTGAGTTGATGAATGCATGCATTTATTCTTCTTCTTGTCGGCTTAGTTGACTAAACTTCGCTTACTAGAGTCTGTGGCGTCAGAGAATAGCTATGAAGGCACTTTTGGGCATTTGTTCTTAAAATGCTTGACAATGGTGACATGAGTTTTGACACAGGCATTTCTGAAGGGTGGTCCACTGGGTGAGCAGGTGGTGCACCTCGAATAAGGCATCACTAAATATCATGGACAAACGTGCAGAAAAACACAGACCCAGCGCAAGCTATGAACTGAGAACACTAATTAAAGAATACATATACACACATGCTGTGAAACATTAGGCCAAAGTAAAATAAAGCATGGTATTTAAGTTTGCAGGCCTCCTAGGGGCTTACATTCAGGAAATCTAATTCAGTGGCATTCAGTCTCATTCAGCTTCGCCATCTTCAAAATATTTCATGAGGGTATGGTAGAGGTCAGATGTTTCTCTTTGAAGTGTTAATGAAAGTAAATTGCGTATTTCATCACAAAATCGAGTGCTAGACCAACTTCTGAATGATGATGAAGCGAGGAACGCGAAGCAAACTGTAACTAAATAATGTTTTAGTAACGAAGAGAATCCTTTGCGGGCTGCGTCTCGTCACCGAATTTCGACTACACTAGTTCAGTGCTGCATTTGAGAGCGTGAAAAAAAAACGCATTTTCTAACATCTCAATAAGTACCAGGGCACCTGGATATAACAGGGTTTATTGCCACGCAAGCGCACAAACATATTTTAATTTCTTGCGCGAATGTTTTTAGCGCCAGCAACCGTGACGCTTTCACATTCGTGCACATTTGTTTGCCATGATTTTAGAATATATATATATATATATATATATATATATATATATATATATATATATATATATATATATATATATATATATATATATATATATATATGAACGAGTTTGTGACGTCTCGAGAGATGCAAAGGACGGGAACATCGTTGAAAAAAATCGAGTTCATCCACTCTGATTTCAAAAAATTGAAAGCGGTTTTGTTCACACCCATGACTACCGTTGCTACATGTGTTATCTCATACTCGCCCCATATTTTTTATAAATCACCTGGTCAATGTCAACACAAAGCGTTTGACGTAGACCGCGATATCGTGCTTATCGGCTACAACCTGTTATCTCTGTTCGCACAGCCCAAAACGCGCAAAATCAAGTTAAATCAGTTGACCACGCACGATAGACATGTGAGACAAGCCAGAAAGACTGCGCGACTGAACGGCGAAGCAGTCTGAGACGAGGCGCAACTGATATTTTTCGTACATATAGAACGATCGAGAGCTGATTGCCACGTGACGCCACGTGAACAGACTGCTCATGACACGAACTGTGCCAAAAAGATAGGAAACTCCAGCAGAGAATAACGCGACCGTTCTTTGTGTTTTCAGAGACAGTTTATGGGCTCTTGAAGGGACGCCTCTGTACTAATGCACAAACTGATTATCGGCTTGAGTTAGCGAGACTGACTCGACGGAAGCTGCCATCGTCTGAACGTAGGTGCACGACGAGCAAATATCTTATGGGAATACTGTAATGAGCGATAATGTAAGTGGAATTATTGCTGTTATTTCAAGACCACGCCTCATTGCCCTTACTTGACCTCAAGACCTCTTGGCGTCAAGAGGAACTTCGAACGTAACCGGATTTCTAACTCATCTTTAACGTGACCATTCTTCGAGAAATTGGAGGTTAGGCTCTTTGAGAACGAGTTAATTATACTCGTGTCTCAGAATTGGTTGTGAACAAGATCACTAGTTTTCTGCTATCTTTTTCGCTTTGTTATCATTCAAGGTGAAAGAACCTTGGAATCGCTTTGAACCGATGGCCAAGCGCTAGAATTACTAGTCACCAAAGGCAGAGGAACACAGCGTTTGGTCATGCTGTCGAACGGAAACGCGCAAGAAATTACCTCCAGTAGTCCGCAGAAGTTAGTCGACCTTCGCAACGTGGCGTGTAGGACATAATTGGATTGTACACAACTTTTAGAAACCTTACTTGTGGTAATAACTTTTATAATAATAAATATACGACTTCATTACCGGCGTTACGAACGAGAAGCGCTTTCGCGGACCGGTAGGCTTTCTTGCGTAACCCGTGGTCGTCAGATGTAATGATGCTCATGTAAGTCTCACTTTACGTTATGTCGCAGCAAAACTGACCTGCAAGATTGTGCGAGTAAGCGTATTTGCGTAGCAGTACTTCGCCACGGGCGGAGTTCCCCAATACAACTTTTACTCCTAGATTTAATAATTATTTACGCAAGTGGATAAATCAGGTGCGTCGTAGAAGTGCCGAAGTAAACATACCTTATGCACACATTACAAGGTCACAGTGCATAGGAAATGAGCCCCGAAGGTCACGACGATGCTGCATTTGTGTGTCAGATACGTAATACGATGCACCTCTACTTATGGCTATAGACAGCGCGGGATGTTTATCAGCTTTGAGTATTTCTATGTTAATAGTGCGAGCACGCCTTTCAATCAAGTATTGGTTGTTTCATGACTGCACATGGGCGCGCGTAATAGGGTGCGGATGAATTCCATTGCCACTTATAATCCAACACTGTTGAAGTCAGAGCCACGCGTTTGTGCATTTCACGGATTTCATTTATACCAATTCATCGTTTGTGTCCCCTTGAAACAACAGCATTGAGCGAGTTGTTGCCTTCTCTTTCAAGTCTTCTTTGTTCACGTCAGCGGTTTATACGTGATGAGGTCCTTTGGCTTTCACGGATCACCGCAAGTGCACACAACGCTCGCGGGCGCATCTTCTTCTTCTTGACCGGAAGAGGCACCTTACAGAGGAACGAGCGGCGTCCTCCGATCTTGTTCAATCGATCAACGGCCCGAAAACGAAAGACGCCAGGAGGCACACTTTCGGGCTTGCGACCAGGCCGTGCTGCAGCAGTCGCGACCGCGTGAGTGATGACGTCTCGTCGCATTCTGTCTCATCGGCCATTAACTACGAACCGTTCCTCGATGCTTTTCCTCAGCCGCTCTCTTTCTCCCTCGGCCGTCTCATTCGCATCTCGTTCTCACCGCGAGGTCTGGCCGTGTTTCCCGTCGGCTCCATTACGTACTCCTCCACGGCGAAATTTTTTTCTTCCCTTCTAGGCACCGCTGTCTGTCTGTCGCCCTCATCAGGCTTGTTCTCGCTTCGAGTGAGGTGATCCGTATGCACGTTCGCCGCATCTTTCCCGCCGTTCGTGGCGTTCATTTCCTCCGGTTTCATCCAGTACCTAATTCCCCACCCCCCTCTCTCTCTTTATCCCCATGGCTTGTTCGTCCAACCGCACATTAGTCACCGGCGAAAGAGGCTAAAGGAAATGAGTTCTCGCGAGGCCCCCGCAGCCCGCTCACAATCACAGTGCGGTCATCGAATGGTACAGGCATCTGGATTCGGCACTGACGCTTGCTGCTTATTCAACGAGCGAAATAGGGACGCGCCTCCTTAGCCCTGGTACGAGCATTTCGTACCACTCTGCGTGGTACAGCACTCTCCAGTCAGCTGTATGCGTTAACGAAGGTCGCCACGCGTTTGTCACTGTTTTCTTGTGTTGGGGACTCGACTGGGCATCCGTATCTTGCTAATATTTGTTGCGCACATCATGGCCTTTTCAATACCCCCTCCTCTAGCTGTTGCTTAATCTGCTTCGTGTATTAATGTGGCGATATGCTCACTTCTTTTCTTAGCGCGTGTGCCGGAATTCATAGATGACTGTGCGATATTTCTAGCTGACGACGGGGATTCAGTATCCATGCTTCGTTCGTGTGCGGCGTACGCGTATAAACTTCACGGCTTTTACTTGTTTTGATGATACGCCCTATATCTGCCTCCATAGTTATATTTAATGATTATCGTAGGGTAGGGGGAAAGTTTTTCATCGAAATGCAGACATCTTTTCCTGGGGTTTGTTTTGGCACGCACATGCTGTTCTGCATAGGAATATTGATAGCTTACGGAGAGACCTAAGGAGGAGAAAAATTTTTTGAAGCACGTGTAAGTTATGATGATCGCAAAAAAATAAAGAGGCCCTAGATTGACGGCCAATTTATTCACTTCGCAACCTAATTTCCTAAGGCAGGATGATCACCTAGTTACGATTAAGGGCGGTCGTAATAAACAAGGTAGAAAGTAGGAGTAGTTTAAAAAAAGACGGCCTGAATATTTTTCACCATATATGCTTAGTGCAAAGACGTGAGTTGGTTTTTTAGGGGGACGTAGTTGTGTCTTGCTTAAGCTAAGGATGCTTTTCTTTTTGTTTAGATACTATGACGCGTAAACGAAGACTGAATGTAGACATAACCTGCGATCAACAAAGGCCTGCGCATAAAATCGCTTCCACGTCTCTCTTCTTGAAAACTCTTCCCGTTTTCTGGCTTTACTTCAGAGGCTCTTCCGTATCCTTTAGTATTGCCTCGCTTATGACTGTTTCTTTGTCTGCGTGAACGCCACCACGAATCCTTCGAACTCGTTACACCTGGGTCAGTCTCTATTTCGGTGTGTATGATTGCCTCAAAGAGCTCCCAGCTTCTTAATTCTGCTGATAATTCGTGTTCGAAGAGGTAATTAATTGTTCTGTTAGCTAACTTGTTCTCTGTATGTTCGTGAAGCCATTTCAATCTCTCAATTTCATACACGTCCTATGTCATTGTTTCCTCGCCAGGCTTCGTTTTCTTCAACATAATATAATGCATGCTCCTTTCTTTCTGTGTTTATTGTAGCCGGGCTATCTCACATGTAGATAGTGCCTTGCGCAGATCACACCAGAACATCTGGGAGTAATCCAAGGTATCTGGGGATCATTTGTGAGGCTTAAGCGCGGAAACGAGAACGCCTGATTTCACTCTGGAACAAACGCGGCCACTAGTGATAATCATATAGAATGTTGGACATCGCATCTGTAAATGCCAATGCGACTTGCTGTGGATCAGATTATCGACAGCCGACTTCCTGTGCGCCCATACCAGTGCACAGCGTGGATTCCTTGCTGCAATTTCGAGTCACCATTTCTCGTCCACAAGTACGGCCAAATAAACAACCTTCATTTTGGACACGTCGCCCACTGCCTCGATCCACATCACAACCGCATGAAAAATCTCCGCAGCACTCTCCCACTCGTATTTCCAGCGCAAGGGGGAGAGTGCATCGTCTCCATCATCGAAGGGTCCCTTCTGAGCAAGGCTGGTGGTTCCTACATTTCCAATTCTGCTGTTATGCCTTCCCCGATATTTCTGGCTTGATCTTTGCAATGTGTTGAAGTCATCAAGCAAGCTCGTGTGTAAGCAGGCTCCTTCACCAGATGCAGAATAATAGAGAACACACGGGCAATAATTTCATAACAAAAGAAAAATCTTCGAAGAAAGTGTGTAACAGTAGTGTGTGTAAAGGCGAAGCCCTTTTTACGGATCTGTTGACGCGGAAGTGCTTAACTTAAGGTTATGAGCTGCCTTTTATGGCAACGGGCACTCCACCCGCTGGCTGCTTTCCTCCGGAAGAAGTCGGAGAGTAGCTTTAAAAGACTTGTGCCTTGAAGCTGTTCCGGCGCTGCCCTTGTAGTAAGTACAGCGAGGCGTGCTGTGGAACAGTTTTATTGACCGTTGCCTACGTTACCGACGTGCCGTTGTGCGACGAGGAAGTCAGCGGGTCGTGTGATGGGTAGGTTCACGGAAACAGGCTAACTTTTGTTACACGGAAAATACTTGAACTCACTTCAAAGGCACGTTTGAGTAGCTTAGCCTTGTAAGCTATTCATAAATAGGAAATCAGCTACTTAGAAGCAAGGTGCGTTCAGAAGCAACAAAAAATATACATTAGCTACTATATTTTGACACCGTATTTCACGCGAGCTTGCCAATAAGACCTATGAGACCTCAACTTTCAGCTGGGACTTCCAAAGCAGAGCGCACAGCATCGCAGCGATCAAATCACCGTGCACAGACATGTAGTAACTGCGGGAAAGTACAACACTTTCGAAGCTTTATTCCTCTATACGTTTATCTTTTGCGCTAATTTACAGTTGTCTTTTTAGGACGCGGTATTATATTTATCTTCGTTATCTGGCGTTTAGTTTCCCATTAATTCTTTTTATTTATTTGTTGTGAATGGTGAGGCGGACTCATTGTCAAGTCTAATCACGGTTGGGGCTGTCCCCGTTCTAAATCCTCGCGGTAAGTTCCGATTAACATCGGTGAACTTCCTTAAATCTAATCGATGTGGGACGCGGTACCGTAGAGAATTTCTCTTCGTCTTCGACTGCCTCTGTTTCACGCAGATGACTTGTCAGGGAAGTTGGTTGCACTTTAAGTTACCGTGGCCCCCAGAAACGAAAGCATCTTCGGATCGGTCGTTTATCGTGTCAAGGTAGACGTCGAGAGAAAGCAAGTAGCACGCTCCGAAGTAAAACAACGCATCACTGTGTGCTCAAGTTCGCACACCCGAGACATTTCCACCTTTTATATTTATATCAGACAGCGACAAATATCTAAATGTACATTTGTTCCGTCAAAAAGGCTGCCAAAGGGCATGAATGCTTGATAGAGCGACATATTTGTTTATATACGGACATCATTAAAAAAACCGAGGCGGTAACGTAAGCTTAAGATCGAAAAATATATACATAATACCAAACGACTGTAGGAGTGTTAATTTAAAGGTTCATTTTTCTTTGTTAAACACAAGTAATCTCTTCGCCCAATTTTCTTTTTTTAATCTGCATTACATTTACTTCCTGTAACGTCCCCTATACTTTTCTTGGCATCATTGCCTGTTAATTCTCATATATATTGTGTCTAACAAACGACAATAGTAACATTAAAATACGTTGCTCGCTGTGATACGACATCTGTGAACACATATACAAGATTAAAACTACTATACCAAAGCACAGTACAGATATACAGGACCACTAAAAGCGTGAGTTTTCGAAAATAGGAGAATAAGTAAGGGGGGAGGGGCATGAAAGAAAGTGCAGCAAAAAAGAATTTTTCAATACAAAAAAGTGTTCCTGCATTGAATAAGGGTATAAGAATATTTTTATCAGGTTATAAACTACGTTGAGGATCATTATAATAGATTGGGATCTCCAGACTCGATATCTCCTATGCGTTTCCCCTACACTCCAGACACAGGTGTCTTCCCGCCTCCTAATTGCTCTTTATTTGCCCCCTGCGTCTAACGTAAAATATAGCGTTTGGTGAGCGTGTATTTGTACACTAGGCACCAAGATTGATGACGATTAAAGCTCTTTTCACTTCGTTTTCCGAAACGGCTATAAGAAAAAAAGAAAATTGCAGCCGTGAAAAGTGTCGGACAGCAAAACTGTGAACATCGTCTTCGTTATCAATTTTATATTTCTTTATCTCTTCTATTTGTGGTCGCGTGACCTGCGTGGCTATGGTTAGTACTACAATACAGTTTAGACGGTCAGTTTTCGTCTTTGTTGAGGCATCTAAGGCTTTCGCCTTATTGAGTATAACCCCGAGAACAAAAAAAAAAAAAAGGCGGACACGAAAGTTCGTCTATATGATGAAGCTCGGTCGTGTTACAGTCACTACACTACCGAAGACGTGTTGTGCCGCTGCGATTCAACCTAATCTGGCTTCCACAGGGAAGCTTCTCAATTACTTTGCACCGGAGAGGCTTATATATAGCCTGCACGAGACTTCATGGCCGCAGATTTATATCGTGCTGGTTCACCATCATCGTTGCCTTGATTACATGAAGCGGCATAATCACATCGTGTTTACCTGCTTCCACATGTGGACCGAATTCTGTTGGCCTCTGAGAGTCAATAACAGAACATACAAGTCGTATAACGATAACATCAACGCATGGCGCCAGAAACCCTGCGTGTGCCGTATGGAGTGTACGTGAGCACCAACATGGCGGTTTCAGTGACGTCAGAGCAAGCTATCTGTACACGAATGCGCGCGTGCCCCGGTCGAACGCGGCACCTGGAAGTCAGCCATCAATCGGGAGCCCAGAAAGAAGACAGGGGCTGGGCCAACGCAATTAGGGAGCTCTAATCGAACGCGATCTTTTAACAGGAGCGGCTGGCTTGCCCGTTGAGATTCACACGGGCCACGCTCGTTCCATCGTAGCACGGGCCTTGTCTCGGTTTGCAGTGCTGCACCCAGTGAGTCTCATGAATACGTCACCGGGTGGTATACGTACGCAGGGTATGCGAGAATTAAGCGCGCGCGCTCTGTCGGAAATGCGGTAACCTGGGGAAGCAATCTTCCGCGCTTGAGTGCATGCAGATGGCCAGCGATTGGGGTGCAGCATCACGGAATCCCCGCGCGGCTGTTTATGGATTGCATGCTGAATAGGTATCTCGGTGGTTGCTATAACCATGCCCTAGGGGAAACAAAGCCGGCCAATTTACCAGTCTCGGGAAATGAACGGCCTGCCCTAAGATTGCGGTAATTATGTCGCTAGAGGGCTACGGTGCGTAGTGCTCTTAATTGCCAGTATAAGTGACCTACAACAAGACTAGGGCCCAGTCTTTGGAGTACAAAATCACATCTCAATGAGTGTTTTCTAATATTAAATAAAATTTTTGCGCCTTAGGATGACTTGTAGGATGGGACACCAGCCATTTCTACTGCAAGACAAGTTATGATTGACGGTGCCATTGATTGAAGTACAAAGGCATTGAAGGTATTGAACGTGAAAATTTCGGAGTTATCCGCTTAAACTGTAAGTATTCCCTAATACTAACAAACACGCACAAACACACAAGAGAGATAGGACGGTTGCTAGATCTCAACTGATTTTTAATCGGCATGAAAGACAGAATATATAGCATTTAAATGCACACGTGTTTTTTTTGTTGTTGTTGCTTGTATACAGATAGTCCAGTTCTTGTTTCTACAAAGCGATGGATGAAGTGCTGGCGTATACGTGACGCGCCTTGTGAATTTCGAGATCCTACATAGTTTCCCTTTCTCTTTGTTGCCCTCCAACGTGTATAACAAAGATAACGTCAAATGTCGGAATACAAGCTTCACACCTTTTGCAGTGCATCGCCCATATACCACCCTGTGATTGTTGGAGAGAGGCCGTCCTGTCTCTTTCTATGGTGTTATATGTGTTCGCTGGTAATATGGAATCTTTCAGTCAATATCAACTAACCCAGCTAAATTCCTTAACGAGTTATCCGCATAAACCTTCATGTGTATACACTTACATTTTATTCACGCTTGTAAAGCTGCGTTTGTCCTAATGAACATCATTCGTTCAGGATTTTTTCTGGTTTTAAATACGTTAAGCTCAGATGCTTTAAACGAAGTATACACGCATTTGAGGGTATTAATGAGTTATCCAAAGGAGATAAGCCGATTTACTGCTCTTGTAAGTCTGTTTCGTGATAAAGCTGGTAAAACTGCTTTAGTGATGAACACATTACCGCTTTGTTATATGGACAGCACCGGAAGGCAAGAGAAGGGTAGTGCTAAAGTATTTTTTATTCTATAATGTTGATTGATTGATATGTGTGGTTTAACGTTCCAAAACCACCATATGAATACGAGAAACGCCGCAGTTGAGGGCTCCGGAAACTTTAATCACCTGGGGTTCTTCGACGTGCACCCAAATCTGGGAACACTGGCCTACAACATTTCCGCCTCCATCGGAAATGCCGCCACCGCAGCCGGGATTCGATATTCTATAATGTTTTCCCGAAACTAAGGCTAATTGGCTAGAAAATTGTTTCCAGAAGAGAGTGTAACGATGCGAACAGTTAAAAGTGCGTAATTCGTTACGTGGCCATCTGTTACCTCACACCAGCCTTGTCGAGACGTGTGGCAAAAAACCAAAGCTCGGATTTCAGCTGCATAGGTTGAGGTTGAGGATGTTGTAGGTAGCCAGCGGATCTATACCCTTGCATAATTTGCAGGCAATTGCCCCGCCCAGTTTTCTCTTTGCTAGTTGTAGCTAATGTCCTTTGTTTTTTAGCTAAGCACGAGCAGGCTTTTAAAATAAAAATCGTGCATAGCGTGACTTAATCCTGCATACGTTTTTTTACCATCGTCTAAACACCTAAAAGGGCAGCAACAATCACATTCATGTAATTTGATGAGTCGGCAATGCTGTAACAATCTCTCTCTCTCTCTCTAGGTTAGCGCGGGGCACAGTTATCTGTTGTTAGCGTCAGCACCATATATGGTACTCGTAAAACCCAACGTGTTCATTACTCTGCTAGTCCGATACTCATTCATGTGAGCGCTGTTACATCACGAACCCCTCTCTCGGCGTCGTATTGACCACATAAACCTTGAGTGCACTCACATATATAGACCACATCTCGACAGCGTGTACAAAGAAAGCAACGGCATCTTGCCACCAAGACGACGCTCGCATGGCTGCAACAGGAGAAACACTATAGACGTCGCTTTTGTCCTGGCCGATGGGTAGTCAGACATAAAATCGATGCACACGCATCAAGTGATGCCGAGAAAGACGGAAGCCTTTCGTAGCCAGCTATCAACAGATTGCTTTCGCGAAGTAGATCGCAAGGAAACTCCCATCTGAGTATGTATCTCATAATATTAATACCTGGGGTTTACGTGCCGAAACCACAATATGATTTTAAGCCACGATGCGAGGACGCAGGCAGGAATATTTTTGTGGAAGTGAGGGGGGGGGGGTCACGTATTTGAATTCGGGAACGGGGGTCACTTGCTTGAAAATGTTATTTTTTGCTCTGTATGCCATCGCGAAAAAATATGGAGGGGGGGGGGGCACGGGTCAGATCCGATATGCCATTATCTGGCTACACCACTGCAACGGCTAGCGGCTGAAATTTCGACTAGCTGGTAATCTGTGCAGTGCACAGACATCGCACATTACACGGGCCTGTAGCATTTATTGGCCATTGAAATGCTGCCACGGCGGGGATCGAACCTGCGACCATTGGGTCAGCAGCTTATTGCTGTTACCTCTGTTCTAGTGACGCCGACAATTCTTTTCATTATATTATCAATGATGAACCTGAAAAAAAAAATGAAATGCTGTCTTTTCATTTACTGCGATCAACTTAAGTTTGCGTATAATTGTTTTCATATTTCTTTTTCGCAGAAGAGGTTATCGTTGTCGTTATCCAACTTGTAAAAATTCGTACGTGCGCGTAAGAGCGACTTAGTGCTCTCATTAAGTGCCTGTATCTCCTGTTTTTAGATTGATTGATTGATATGTGGGGTTTAACGTCCCAACACCACCATATGGTTATGAGAGACACCGTAGTGGAGGGCTCCGGAAATTTCGACCACCTGGGGTTCTTTAACGTGCACCCAAATCTGAGCACACGGGCTTACAACATTTCCGCCTCCATCGGAAATGGAGCCGCCGCAGCTGGGATTCGATTCCGTGACCTGCGGGTCAGCAGCCGAGTACCTTAGCCACTTGACCACCGCGGCGGGGATTTCCTGTTTTCAGGCAGGCGTCCAACAATACACGCTCTTCATGCACATTGGTATTTCAGACAGTTTCGTTTCGCAAGTCGTTGTGTGCCACTTACAGTTGTAAACAACCGATGATGTCATACGTAGTGTCGGCTTCGCCGTGTATAATTTAAAGGTTCGTGAACGACTAAGCAAAGTACATGATTGAATTTTGAGCTTGAATAATGTCTTCAACATTGCACATTAGCAGGGCACGTTGGAAGAAGGAATAACAGCTGTTTATTATGAGTCACAGACTGGGTTTTAATAAAAGGAAAGAGCGTGATAGGAGGCAGACAGGCGGGCAGATGAGATTAAAATTTTGCGGTGATAATGTCTCCGCGGAAATCGCAGGTTCCGGGTTTATTCACAAAACAAGCGAGATACATTTGTTCTGCAGTGCGTGTAGTCAGGCTTCTACTACTGATGATGATGATGATGATGATGATGATGATGACGATGATGATGAAGACGAACATTTGAACGAATTTCTGTTTTTAATGAACAACGTCTGAACATTTACGGTGCCGACTGCTTATCTCTTTACCATTATCTACTTAAAGCCCACCTCGTGAAAGAAAGTAACGTTTGTGAAAGTTGTTATGGGCCGTATACAATTTCGATTGGCGACGCCATCAGTTATCGAGATATAAGCGTTCGAGTACGGTCACGTCAAGTGAGCGCCGTAAATAAAAGCGATCTCCGCTGGAGGAGGTGCAATATTGCCGGATTATTTGTTCACTCAACTCGTCGTCGTACGGGGCGATAGACGACCGACGAGAAAGCATCTCGCGACAAAGGAAAAAAAAAACGGTCCTTCATTTGTTGCTTACGCTGTATATCTCGACCGAGGAGAGTTATGAGCTCGAGCCCCAGCTCGGGCTTCCGACGTCGTCGGTATGCGCCGCGTGCCGAGCCGCGCTGAGGAGAGAAGTGGGTACTCGCAGTAAACACTGTTTACAGCGTAAACACGAGAAGATGAAGGCTTGACCAACGCGAGGCGCCCACGTTTGAGCGAGCCATGTCCGCAGCCGGTACGCTCACAGGCTCTCGCGTTTAGTGGCTTTCAACGACGTTATGTGAGCACGTTCATTTGGCCATCCTATTTTTTTTTAGTTTCGTTTCGAGCTCCGGTTGGGTGAGGGCAGTAAACTCATTTGTTCTCATTGCCTTCACTGCGTTAAGTTTTCAATGAATTCTGCCAGCATTAGGCTTCTTGTGTCGCAATATTGTGAGTGATAGTTTTTTGGTCATCTACTGCTGCTGTCAACGAGAAAAAGGGAAAAAAAGGAAGGAAGGAAGGAAGGAAGGAAGGAAGGAAGGAAGGAAGGAAGGAAGGAAGGAAGGAAGGAAGGAAGGAGGGAGGGAGGGAGGGAAGGAAGGAAGAGAGGGAGGGTGGAACGAAGGAAGGTGCACATTTGTAAGAACAAGCAGGAAGCGTTTTGCAGTTTATTGATACGACAGAGTTGTGCTGCCTTGATGTGTCGACGGTGCTGAATGAAGTACGAACGCTCTTTTTACAATTAAAGGTGGCTGTTGTGCGTCGTTACTTCTTTTAGATGCGAAGCTCCTTATAGCGGCACCCGTTCGTCCCCCGTAGTATGCAACAAGTATAACATTTTGACCTCCAAGGTTGTGCCGGTGAGAGACTTCTTCTGTGCGTTGTTGAACATGAATATTCGTTAAGCTGCGACAATATTTTGCCTGTTGATTTAAAAATATTTTTATTCTCGTTCTCCCCATTGCACTCCATTGCCCGTTGCCTAACGTAATGGTACGGGCCAATGCTCTATCGCATATAGGTAAGGGTCCAACTATTTAAGAAGACAGCCAAAAAAAAATCGCACCTTATTCACGGAGTGAATCATGATTAGTGGGGTGAAGGGTCCGCCAGCCCGTCCATGCTTCCGTCCGTCCGTCACTCCGTGTGTCTGACCGTGAGTCCGTCCATCCGTCCGTACGTTCGTGCGCCCACCCGTCCGTACATCTGCGCGTCCGTCCATCCATCCGTCTATCCGCCCATGCGTCCATCTAGTGAACACTCACAAGTAGCGCCATCTCCCATCTCGCATCCCCTGTGGCACATGCACGCTCTAGAGCGGGTATGTGCCACTGGTGGCTACATACTATTCCATACATACGGAAGATCTGTCTATTCCATACATACGGAAGTCTGTCGCTCTTCCGTATATACATACGGAAGAGTGACAGACCAGTTACACCTTACATAATGGAGGTCACAGCATAAACGGGGACATCTTGTTGATTCCCCTCTTCTTTCTGCCTGTGGCGGCCGCCGAGCGCGTGCCATCGCACAGCGCTGTAGTCGGTAGTGACGCCTTACATCACAAGACCCACGCCCTAAGGAGCTTCGCCCCTAAACATCGGCAGGCGCGGGCCCACGCACCTTGGGAATAAACGCAACGCGAAGCATGTGGAGGGAAGGTGAACAGGCTGTAATTTTTTTTATTGATCGATGCGTTATGAAATGACGTTAAATATGCGTGAAAATGTGTCACGCACAGACATACGTTGAACAGTTCTAGATGTTTCTATAACCAGCTCTTTGCACTCGCCGCGAGTGCAACAGGATGCCAGCAGGAACATGAGTATTATCAACACCAAAAGCGATAAGCTGATATAAAGCGCTGGGGCTCCCGAGGAGTGCGGCCATGACACCTAATACAATTGATGATAACCCGATGTGATGGCTTTATCATAGCACTACATATCTATTGTTTATAGAATCGGATATACAGCACTGCAACCACAATTGACGTCTCACGAACTTTGATGGTGATATGTGGGTTTTAACATCCCAAAACGACCACATGATTATGAAAGACGCCGCAGTGGAGGGCTCCGGAAATCTCGACCAGTCCGGGTTCTTTACCGTGCACCCAAATCTGAGGCGGCTCAGAAGCAAAGGTGGCTGAGAAGCGGAGCCACCTCTGTAGCAACAATTCCCGACTCGAAGGCCTTGACGACTGCTCGGTAGTCAATGTAGATATACCACCGTCTGGAATCCTGTATCGCCAATGTACTCGCCACCTGTTGTGCCACGTCGGCCGTTGCTTGCCTTTTTCGCTACTGCCGTGAGCGCGAATTTAAGGGAGCAGCACTCGGACTGAGCTGTTTCCACAAAGGTTTTTTTATCCTTTCCCCACCTTGGCATGAGCTATTCGTCTGACCACATTGTGCTGTGGCCGCATGTTTCTGGAGCAGGGACCAGCGACGTAAGTCCCTCTTGAACTTCCGTGCAGCTGAGCCACCTCACATTGTAACGCCGCTGCAGGCCCGCCGCCTCCAAGAAGCGCTCATTCACTCTGGAGCTCAGGAGCCTAGCGATCTGGGCTGAACGCTGCATTTTAATTAGCTTGAGAGTGGTATGGTGAACACTGAGTTTGAATAATTGGTTGATATCTGTGGTTCAATGTCCCAAAACCACCATATGATTATGAGAGACGCCGTAGAGGAGGGCCCCGGAATTTTCGACCACCTGGGATTCTCTAACGGGTACACAAATCTGAGCACACGGGCCTACAACATTTCGGCCTCCATCGGAAATGCAGCAGCCGAAGCCGAGATTTGATCCCGCGACCTGCGTGTCATCAGCCGAGTACTTTAGCCACTAAGTCACCGCGGCGGGGCTCTGAGTTTGAATCTATAGCCTGTCCGTGCTCACTGTGACAGAAATACTAGGTGCCTTTTACAACAAAAGCTGATATGAGATCGGAACACGGGTCACGTGCGGCGCCGTAGTTGTCCGCCGCCGCCATCGCCGCTGGTCTATCCACGTGAGAGTTCTCGATATAGCGCTTCACTCTGGGCTCACGAGGATGCAATACAAGGGATCGCCATCGTGGGTGCACCGATTTATGAAGCGGAAGGGCTTTGCGCGGATGCGGCGTACTTTCGTCTTTTCGGAAATGCTGCATACGTACCGCATTGAATGGAACGGAAGACGGTGCACTCTGGGACGTTACTAGCGAATAATACGCGTCGTCGGACTCTAGTTCGAACGAGTCTGAGTGACAGCACTTTGTAACCATCTGGCGTTTAACATTATAGGCTTAATGTCCAAATAAAAAGAAATGTCATCCAGTGCAGCTGCTTGTGCTGCGTATTTGCCAAGATAAAGGTGTGTCGCGATGCTTTGCAATTAAAAAAAATTCAATCATTTAAAATCAAAGGGGTCGACGTATATTCATGTATTTTGGTTTTTACGTATATATATTATAAATGACTCATCCTCCCTTCCTCCCCGTAAATGATTACTGGCTACGCAATGTCATTTAGTGAAGAAGACAAAGTAGTCTCAGGGCAGGTTTATGAGGATCGCGTGATCTGCCGTGAATTTGACAAGCCCATTAAAACAGAAACGTATTGGTGAAGAAGTCTGATCGGTCCTAGAGACAGCCGAGTTTCCTGTCCCGTCATGTTCGTGTTTGATCCGTCTTCACCACGTCCGCACCACGCCGTTCTACTCGCCACTGTTTCTCAACGGAACCTGCAACATCGTGAGACCCGAGCTGCGGTCACACGTCATCGATCCGGCGGAACTGGCAACCGCGAGGGCCTGTACGTGATCATCGCCTCGCTGGGAGTCTCCATTCCGGTAATCGCCTGCGTGCTAACGTAATCCTTCGCCAACTACACCAGGTCGAAGCGTAATGCTGAAGAGTTGCGCTAGTGCATCGCGTCCACCGACGGTGTCGACGTGACCCCTAATACGCAACCCGACAACAACGCCCGGGCTGCTGATGCCTTATAGGGGCATCAAGGTGAGCGGCCTCCACTATCCTGCGTTAAAAGAGAAAGTTGGTATTGGTCCAGGATGTTGAGCGGCAAAAATGAACCCTGACGGAAAAAAATATACTGAGCATGCGCTGGCTTGCACTTCAGTTTGATCACGAATGATCCGGATATACAATGACGTGCAAACCAAAACAAAAAAGAGATTAGTGACCGAGGCAGCACAGATTGCGCCAGAAAAAAGCAAGTCTGCGTTAGCCATCCTCCGATTTCACTTAGTAAGAGGGCTGTAGCATATCTGTATTGTGCATGGCTCTTCGGTGTAGGCTTACAAAGTAGACATGTGTACGTTATCTCATTCTTCTTTTTTGTTTTCCCGTGTTTCGCTAGCCGCTGTACGTATTTTACCATCATATGGTTTAAAGGTTAGTTGAAGGAGCACCTGGCCTGGTTTCTCTTCAACCGTCCCTTGTTATATGCGCTATCCAACATCACAAATCCTTACCCCACTATACTGCTTTGACGGCACTGACTATGTCGGTCACGGCGAATAGGTTGAAGCTGACCCTGTCACCACAACATAGCTTTTCCGTCTACAGGAGCGACGTAATCACGATGGAGCGGAACGTCAACGAGTGGTTGCGAGTGGCGGTCAAGCAAGAAGCATCCAGCTTGGGGGAAGGTGCAGCATCGTGCGTTGGCTTCAATGGGCCCAGGTCGAGTTGAGTGGCTCCATCTGCGACAGCGAGGACTATGACGATGGTGGCTTAGAACGCATCTTTTTCCTACAACACCCCGAGTGGTTGCAAGGGAACTCCGGAAATGGAAGGCTGTTTTGCGTGTGAACGCGAAACTAGAACGCCCGTGAAACCAGTTCTTCCCAGGTCACAGAATGATGGACGTTGATGGACAACCGCACCTTCGGTTATCTTGAATTTCTCTTTTTTCCATGGCTTCATTCTTTATATAGAATGATAAGTCGTAAATATAGTGGTGGCGGTTAAGTGCAGCGCCACGCTAAATAATAAAACACATATAGCGAATAGGCCTGTCTGGGTTACTTTTCCGCGTTGTAAGAGGATTTTTGCGTTATTCGTGTCGTTACTAAGCAGTAATGCTTGTTCTTCAAGCGGTATTAACACCCTATAGCAATTTAAATCTACAGTAAGTTGACGAGACGATCAGGCGTGTAGGTGGCTGGCTGAATGGGTGGAGGCATGGACGGACGGATGGACGGAAGCGCAGACGGACACACCAAGCGAACGACCGACCGACCGGTCGAAGCGCTTGTGGCTTATCAACCCTCTAAGCCCTGATATTTTTACCCGCAGAAAACATTCTTTCTTGTTTATTTCAAGTTATTACAGCCTTAAAAGCACGAAAATATTTTTTGCGAGCATCTCATCAGTATACAAGAAAAATGTCTCCCTGTAGTATATGGGAGACCAGGACTTGGCAGTTATACAGTGCAATGTGGTGAATCAAAATAAACATATGTATTTTTACCCTGTTAGTGCGAATTGTCGTTGTCAAACTAACACGCAGCAACTGCGTGATAATTACAGCGCCTAAACTTTCTGATAGCAAGTCTTTGCGTTCGTGATACGCAGCTCCTCATTGCACTTGAATGGCCACCGTCTGATAATTGAACACTTTGGGAGATCCAACATCATACAAAATTTTCGAATCGTGCTTTGCAGTACCAGGATTAATTCAGCCCATGTTTGCAAGGGCAAGCTAATTTAACTGCCCTTAATCATCATCATCACCATCTAAGTTCATCACGCGCCATTATATTTCAATAAATGAAATAAAATTCATTTATTGAATTTTAATTCAGACGCCTTGATTACAATGTTCTGTACATGTATGGCTATAAAAGAGGCATGTAGTATAAACAGCGCACAAACTACTTTTTATTGGTTTTGTCGAGTAGTAAAATTCGCTCATACCCTTGAAGGGACTCATAGGGCAACTATGAAGTCGACGTTGATTGTTGAAATAGCAGTCCAGAAACCTCGTAGTGGTACTTTTGTATCAAGGGCTTATTTTGAAATAGAATCGCGTTTTAGTGGCCCGTGTCGGGTTGGCGCATTTCGCCTCGCCGCGGTGGTCTATAGTGGCTAAGGTACTCGGCTGCTGACCCACAGGTCGCGGGATCAAATTCCGGCTGCCACGCCTGCATTTCTGAAGGAGGTGGTAATGCTTTACGTTCGTGCGCTCAGATATGGGTGTACGTTAAAGAACCCCAGGTAAACGAAATTTCCGGAGCCCTCCAATACTTTATTTCTCATAATCATATCGTGGTTGTCGGACGTTAAACCCTGCATACTAGCCGGGTTAGCGCACTTCAAGTTACCCGCTTCAATAAACGCACCGGCTCACGTCTCTGTTACCGTGCACAATGTTGCCCGGCTTTACTGCGCAGTCGCCGACACTAGTATAGACAGAACGAAAGCAGCGGGAGCCACAGCAGCAACAACGCCCATTGATGAATTTTTTGCCATTGGCTACGAGTAAAAAACACACACTCCAATAGACAAAAGGTATGGTTAATCCCCGCCCACCCACTCCTGCAAATGATTTCTAGCTACGCAATGTTCTCTAGCGAAGACGACAAGTAGTCTCGCGGTAGGTGCACGAGCGTCGCGTGCATTTCTGCAAATTTGAGAACCCCGTTAAAGCAGAGACGTGGAAGTTAAGAAGTCTGATCGGTCTTGGAGGCAGCCGAGTTTCCTGGCCCATCATGTTCGTGTTTGATCCGTCTTCAACACGTCCGCACCACGCCCTGCTACTCGCCACTGTTCCTCAACGGAACCTGCAGCATCATGAGACCCGAGCTGCGGTCACACGTCATCGATCCGGTAGCACTGGTAACAACGAGGGCTTCTACGTGATCATCGCCGAGCTGGGAGTCTCCATCCCGGTATTCGCCTACGTGCTTACGTATTCCTTCGCCAACTACACCAGGTCGAAGCGCCACGCGGAAGATCTGCGCCAGTACATTGCGCCCTCCGACGGCGTTGACGAGACCGCTGGTCAGCGCAGCGACGGCAGCTGCCTATGTGGCTACTGATGCTGTTGGCGTCAAGGTAAGCGGCCCCCACTATCTGACGTATAAGAGGCAACGTGGCCAAGATGGTACAACGCAAATGGGAAGTGATGTTAGAAAAAAGAAAACAGACAAGCGCTGACTCCTAAGTTCAATCGCATACGATGAGAATATGCAGTTGAGTGCAAACCTCACAAAAAATTGTTAGGTTTCGAGGCCCCAGATCTTGCTCGAAGAAGCCTGGTCTGCGTCAGGCAGCCTTCGATATCTCTACAGGAGAAAGAATCAGCATGTCTAAATAGCACGTAGGGGTAATGTGAGAAAATGTGTGTCGACGCGTATCCCATTTCCTTCTTATTTGTTGTTGTGTTTGTTTTGTGTGCCACAGTATAGATTTCTTCATAGTATAGGAATAAAGTCAGTTGAAAAGCAGCTCTGATTTTTTTTTCCCCTTTCAACCACTCCTTATCATATGCGCTGTTCAACATCATGATTGTCCACTATACTGCTGTGATATGACAGATGGCCACGGCAAATTGGTCGAATGTGAGCCGGTCGCCCCAACGCGGCTTTTTCGTACACAGGGGCGACGACGTTACTGTGGGGAGGAACGTCAACGACAGGTTCCCGTTGACGTCGGCTTATGGGCAGGGACGCAGCACTCGTGAGGTGGCTTCACTGGACTCGGGACGCGTTCAGTGGCTGCGTCTGCAACAACGGCGACTACGTCTGTCCGCACGAGCATGACCACAAACGCAGGTCATACACCACGGGGCGGCTGCAGCGGAAGCCCGTCGTTTGGCAGGCTGTTACGCGCATAAACGGCATCCCCGAATGCCCGTGCAGCCGGTTCGTCTCGCGTTTGAGACTGTTGGACATTAATCGATGACAGCGTTCGAAATGTTGGAACAGCGTTAATTTTCTTTTCTCCAAGACTTTTATTGTTGTATATAATGATACCACGTCGGAACAATTGCGATGGTAGTTTGGTGCAGCGGTGTGATGAAATAATAAAATACATATAGCCAATCAGCGTGTCTGGGTTGCTGTCATTGTTGGGATGACGCGAACATGATGCATACGTTTCAAATATTACCTAAGTGGCCTGTCGCCTCTGCAATCCAATTTAACACTGCTTGTTTGTACATGTACATGCTATTGTCAATTAAATGGTTTGATTTGTTTTTGCATGTATGCTTTCGTTTGATTGTCTTTTAGAGGTCGGATGTCCTTTGCTAACTGCTTAGATTGCTCTGATGCTTTGTTTTCGTGTATTGGCCGTGACTTAGGTTTGGGCTTAACGTCTCAAAACCATGATATGATTATGAAAGACTCCACAGTAAAGGCGCCTGGAAACTTTCTACTACTTGAGGGTTCTTTAACGTGCTCTAAAATGTAGGCAGCGATGGAGGCATCTGCGCTTCCATCTAGAATGCGAC